>NC_069124.1:72756151-73077901 GCF_026914265.1 Mya arenaria
ATAAGATAAATTCATTCAAAAACAAGTCTAACTGAATTTCGAAATTAAAGAATATTTCCATACGAATGATATATTCGAGTAGATAATACATTTGTTGTATAGGAACGTTACAGCAAGCCTACCAAAACAAATCGCCAATATAATTACTATGATATGATTTAGAGGTTTGATACAGGAGACATCGTTGTGATATTTGTTCGATACTACAGGAAATACCTTGATATCCAGCCAGATAAAAACGTGTGGCTTTATTAAAATGCCATCTACAAATTTCGCCGAGTAATTAAGGCATTGAGGTGTGCAAAATGAAATCAAATTTCGTGATAGTTTTATGATTTTATTTACATGATTAAAGAATGGTGAAGACTATCAGAATCCAGGATCTCCGTCTATTCGAAGATCAACGACTTTTATGAATATTGGATACGGCTGGATGAGCTATCCGGGAATTTACATCAATTTATCGACTAATAAAGTTTTAATTTCTATTTTGATGTCTTCATTTTTCCTCATATTTTGCAGCGTAACAAATTTCTCAATACAGTATCATTTTCATATGTGTGATTTTATTTCACACACACACATGGCTTTGTTATTTTATTTCTCAAAACTACAGACCTGAACATTAACTAGAATATTGTTTAAAGGTACGATACTTAACGGGCATTAAACGAGCGGCATACGACGTCTCAAAACATCATTGCACAAGTGTCATAGTGACGTTATTAGAAAATATAAATACACATGTATTAATGTTCGACCTTTTTTTAGACTGGCTTCTAGATAGCTCCAATGGTAGCTTATATCTTATGTATTGATGATGTAATAATAAAATAATGTCGACATGTTAAATGTTGACTTGATGAGTTGTTAAAATGGTGTCGACTTTTTTACTTATTACCTAGGTATGCCGACTTTTATGTCGACAAAATCTAGTTTAACACACTTTGTTGACTTGACAACAAAGGAAACCTACACAATGTATTTAACCTGACTTATGCGTTGACAAAAATCAAGACCATTATCATTCGTATCTTGATTTTGTATACTTTGCTTTCAGTTGATCACTCCACTAGGACCTATGTTGTAGGCTTCATGCAATAAAACCCGGCCTGCACGGCTCGCGGCCATGTCCTTGACGAGGTCACCCGCTCAACACCTCTATGAAATCATTTCAAAAATTGGGTTTGAAAGAGTTTGACGCCATATATAGGTATACTTATGAAAATATCTTAACTTGTTTCAACTGAAAACATTAATAGAATACGCAGAACATGTTTTATATTCAGAATAGGGATGAAGCATATTATAATTTTAGATACATACAGATGATATTAAACTTATTATATATCTATAAACCTAATACGAAATTGATTTTAATAATTCCACATTCAATAGATCGGAAATGCTGTTTAGTTTGAATAAGAATGTTTGGAAGACGTCTTACTCATGTGCTGTAACCTTATTGGTAATAAATATTTTTTGTCCATCCTGTTTTTGCGTGATTCGCAAGGGCAGTAAATGTCTGAGTTCCATACCTTGATGTATGTTACTCACCCGGCATACATTACTCGTTATCTTTATTTAAAACGATTGGGTTACTTTTGTCAATTGTCATGGTGCTTCATTCTTCATGTAACTCTGCATTTGGAAGCAAGTTCACCCATATGTTCTCTCGTTGATTTTTCTGCTCTTGGTGTTATTGTGCTGTTGTGTATCATCGGAATCCGTGAGTTATTAACTCCGCTTGCTCTTCACACTAGTATGCAATAGGCTGCGTGTTCTTCGGTGAATCTGCCTGGTTTAATGATGCCCCCTCAAACCCTAAGATTTCGTCTTGTCTACCACTTGCTGCCACATATTTCAGCTCATGTTCGTTTAAACAGTTGCTTTTGGTCCAGTCTTCCAGAAAACAGAAACAAGATTCTTATTGCAGACACCAACGCTTTGAAACAAGTTCATATAATTCGTTTCTATATATTGAAGTTATAGCTGATGTCCTCATAAACACCAGATAAACTATCATAAATGGTCCAATAACTCTACACCCTCCAATACATCTACACGCATAGGCTGACGAAGATGGGGGCGTGTGCAGGCGTGTGCAAGCAAGGCAATATGGAATAGGCTGTGCTACCTTGCTCACGTAGTGCCTGAAACCAAAATCTACAAACCACTTGATACGATGTTACGTAATAATACTTCTGCGACCTGTTAATTAACGCGTTCACGAGTAATCGTGTCAGTACGAAATATTCGTACACACTTTTCGTACGTAACTACTCTTCAAAGGAAGGAGTAACATGTGAGAATAATAAGAACAAATCGAAGTTATTAAGGATATGTAAAGAGTCTTTTGATCATACAGGCATCATAACTGGTATGCATTTGAGTGTATTTGAAGAAAACATGTCCAAGGATGTGTTTGAAATGTAAAACCATTTGACCAGCCAGATTCACTTCACTGTCCCATGAACACAGTGGAGCCTGCATGTAGGTCTGGTATCGTGGTATACTCCACCAACACTGTCACGACCTGGAACGGTGGTATATGGTCTTGTTTTTATCCTGTTATGCATCCAACGTGTGCACTTGTGTGTATAACACGTTGTTGTCTAGAGTTTCTCATTAACGAATTATTTCCATCTACTAAAGAGGAGGAGATGTTTATATGATTGGCAAACAGCACCGCATGATCTGCACCAATTATTGTCTCTTTCTGCGTCATGCAGCCATATGCTGTCTGTATACATAAACAATTTCAATATGATTGCACCTATTGGAATTTGTCTACTTAAACATGCGTTATGTGTGTTAGGTCTTAACCTTGTACTTCAAAGTTATTCGTGAACTGTTTCGTTGCTGGTCTTGTCCCTGTATTTCCCATTGTATTATTATTATTACAAAATGCACTCTGTGTCCACACTGCCTCTCAATGCGTGACTGCAGGAACTTCATAGATCGTTCATGGCAGGCTTCGTTTATGATCCTCTGGGTGGTTATGTTTATGGAAGTAAATAGTACACTGGGTCGGTGTTCAATATACCTGAGGCAGGTTGTGTGAGATATGTGTCCGTATATGATAACATTGTTACTTCGTGAAGTCATCACTGATGATCCTGTTAGTCTTATTTTCAGATGATGTCTGTATAGAATAGATCTGTATATACTGTACTTTTTCATTTATAAGTTAACATGATTTTAATACTTTTTGTCCACTGTCTTCAAGTTCATGCTGTCTCCGAGACATGTAGGTATTATTTGGACTTGTATTGACAAATTTTAAGGTTGTTCGCGTTAAAGCTGTAAATTACAGCTTGCACTGACAGTTCCAAGGCGACAACCCACTATTATAGAATCATGATATTTTAATATAGTAATGTGGATTGTGTTTCCTGACTTATGTTTGGCTTCCATATTATACACGTGTGATTCTTGTGTTATTAGACAAGATCACAATCTTTAGCTGTTCGGCTTGACCACGTAAATACGAGTGTATTATGAAGTGAAAACATCAGTCAAAATTATTAAAAAAATGTACTAAATGTTCATATTAGAGTAAGGAAAACTTGTCAACACTTTATTAACTTACTTATGCCTGTAACTGTGTAGGATAATCACGTAGGAAATATTATGCAAAGACAAGATTTGTCATTGGATCGATGCATACTTTTCCCATAATAATGAATGGTATGTGTACAGACAGTAGCACAATGGTACTTTTCACATGTTTCATAGATAGTTCGTTAACCTCTGCATTTCTGATGACACACGCATTCATTCATATTTTGTGACGATCTTCACAACACAAGCAAATCTCCAAACTAAATTTTCTACACGAATAATCAACAGTTGGTTTGACCGAAATTAAAATTACAATCAAACCAAAATTATAGTCAAAAGATAATCATTGCGGACAGAAAGTTTCATGACTAGGCAAAGTCGTTATAGAACAGAACAGAACATATTTTATTTTCACTTAAACTTATACAGTTATATACATACGAAGTTATCAGAGCCGTAAATTTTAGTAGCTATGTACTATGTGTTATCAAATATCATACTTATTGTAAAATTGAGTAATGGGCGAGGTTGCTGACGATAAAGGATAAATTGTAAAATGCGGACGATCTAAACATGGTAGGATGATCTATAAAAACACACAAATTTATAATTTATTTATAAAGAATTCGATGTAATCGTACAGGGATGACATGGTCTTGACTCAAAATGTTAAAACCGTTGCTAAAGATATTTACATGAAACTTGTGCATAATTATGGTACAAATGACCATTATATGCGCATGTATGGCAGACCCATACTCTAATGTTAACATATTTAATCTGAAGAAGCCGATGTGTATATGTAGTGCTGACTAGTGTTGTCAGCTATACACATTCATCCTTGTTAGTTAGCTTGCAAGATAACCCATTACGGTGGCTTATATAATTGCTAAGTGTTTAGTTTTTAACAACATAAAATAACTAATACGTCTAAATTATATTTGATTTCGCCCATTTAATATTTTATCAACAAACGGAAGCAAACGAAATGCAAAGAAACAATTAATGACCAGTGCAATACACACAAGCGACAATAAATATGCAATAAAACGGTGCATTAAATATAAACATTTTTTTTTAATATTTCCATATAAGTCTTTATTCTTATTGTGGGCCGTTGGCCGACAGGATTCTTCCTAACATCTTTTGAAATGACCAGAGATGAATTGTATATATATTTAAAATTTCCATTGGACCTTTTTTAAATGAAACTAGGAATCCCTTATTGCATTCAGTATGTTGGGGTTTTGGAAGATACTAAGTTTAACCATTTTTGTTTATCTTTTCATAGAATGGATAACCCATCCTAATCTTTATTTATATCCTTACTTAACAAATATAAAATGTGTATTCTTACACCAAATTGTTTATCTATTGCTAAATTTCTCCTCTTTTGACATCTTGTAATTTGACAATGTTTTAAATTGCTAACATATGTATAAAATACTGTAAGACACTTGGTTGTGTGTTTGTGTGTGCGTGCGACTGCGTGTGTGTTTCTTCAGTAATGAATGATTTGGTACATCTCGCATATATGTATATACATCTGGCTATAACACAGAAGTGTTTTTAATATAACGATGTTTTAGTGGCATTATGCATTGCGCAATTATTAATAATACCACGAAACTTGTCTCAAATGATATCAACTGATTCCAACTTTCTTTGTCGCCATATACAGGTTGTAGGTTTAAGCAGGTTGGTTTACTATACAAAAATGAATGAACCAAATAATAGTGTCGATATATGGAGGCTGACGTTAAATTCAGTCCCCAATATCACAAAAATTCTAAGGTCAAATCTAAATCCCAGTCTCCACTCATTTAACCACATCACATCAAAAGTTAGAAAACATCGTATATGTGTTTACACCTTTTTAAAGGCACATTCTCGCATAGACGTTGATTTAAAACTTTGGTCAAGATTCCGAAGAACAAAAATCTAGAAAATGTATTGTAATTGAGTACATCTTAATGTATTTTAACTATAACTCATTTTTTTTATGCTTTAGAATAAGTTTTCTTTGAAATATTGAATAAAGGTTTTTATCAACATATTTTATGAGGAAATGTGCTGGTAAAAAAGGATCATGCAATATTTTTATCATGCTTTACTCTGCATGTATTTGGTAAAATGAGTTGAGACTGAGATTGAGATTTGACTTGAGATTTTTGTTAAATTGGTGTCGTTATGAACACGTTCCAATGTACGTGTTTGTGGACAATTTCTTATATTTCACTTGCATTGATAAAGATATAAGTACTTTAATGTCGGCATGCATTTTAATATTGCTCAAAGTTGCATTTGTTAAAATCTACTTAGGTCATCGCCACAAAGTTTGGTCCAACCTTACAACATTCAGCCATTATTCATTACATTTCATCCTTCGTTCGTATACGTCGCTAGCATGATTCTCTTAACAACAACCACTTCAGCACCTTCAGTGCTTTGATTTTCATTTCATTTCGTTTTCATTTATTTATTTCAAGGGAAATTTGAACACATTTTGATACATATGAGCAATATTAAATAAATAAGTAGACCTAGTTATTTCATGTGAAATGTAACATGAGAATAATGAATGCATGGACTTAAGTCAAACACAAGATTATTGACGACGATTGTATGAAAATCTGATATGAACATAATCAGATAACGTGTCAATGTTTCAGTATTATATAAACAAGCAAAAGTATTGTATGAATGTATCAAATGCATCGTGCACATTATTCCACATCCATATCGCTGACAAATTAACTTATCAGAGATTACATATTTAGGATTATAATCTTCATATCAGGCTATAAAAATCGACCACATCGTTTATAATAGTAAATATGGCATGTATGGCGCTGATTTTGGCATAAACGTATATAATTCGTGCTTGATTGCAACACCCTTTTCTGATAACCAGTTGCGAGTTGTATACCTGCTGGAACTTAAACATACTTCAGTTACAAATCCTGATGAGATATAATAGTATGTATTGTATTCAAACATAAATTATGTTTGAATACAATACATACTATTATATCTCATCAGGATTAAATTATACCAATATAAGCAAAAATATAAGCCGTAACCGGGTAAACATATATTTATATAAGTTTATGTTGTATTTGAATTACTTTTAAATACATGTGAATTGATTATTTATTTCACGCGATTCGATAGTATAGCGTATAATATGTATCTATCGCGAAAGTTGTTATGTGGCCAGGTCATTTTACCAGTCGACTACACGCTGTATACATCGTTTTATTATTTTGCATTGAACATGATGTCGAATGTGAATCATTAAATGAATTCAGACAAATGAATGAGGCTCGACATTCATACCTTGTAAGCCGACTCTTGGCTAATGAGCATGGGTTTCCAGAGTTAACCGTCTTTTCCTGGCACAGTTCAGCACTTTTGTAGCCAGTGGTTGCTTCAGTGCTATAGTGTAATTGTTTAACATATATTTCATGTGTTTCTTTGTCGGCTTCACGTCATCACTCAATAAACTGCTCGCCTGGTATTGCATAATATTATATGAATTGTCGTTTTAGTAAAAACGAAGTAAAGCAAAGACATGTTGACCTTTTTGTCTTCAACGCCAGGAAAATAAGCATATAACAAACCGCATCCTAGTAACCCTGTGGGGTCTCAACTTGTTTTCAGGGTTAATGAAAATGTGATCATCGCTAATTTTAATTGGTTTCATTTCATGGGCCATTGATGGTCTCATTGACATGTTTTATTCAGCATATAATATTAGGATATTTACAAGTTATATATAATAACTAAACCTTTATCAACTCATCTTTTTAGATTTTCGGTCTCTTTCAATGTCACATAGATAGCAAGATCCTTTCACTTATTTGTACTTTATCCTGACGAGGCACGGAGACATTGAGTGGTCACGAGGCTCACCTTTTTAAGCGTGAAACAAAAGGAAATCGCTTGAAGAGTCTATTTAAGGATGCATACCGTCCATAAGTACAAATGTATGTATATTCGAAATAGTGTCCAAAATGTGGATCCAAAATCATGTTAAGTACTTTCTTATTTCATTAATGATCAACAACGATGTCCTCAGACAAACCAGACAGTTGTATATTAGAAGTTTACGATTTGCATTTGATCAATATCGCTGATGGGATTTCCATGTTTTAGTATTGATTTGGACAGTTCATATCATGTCACCGTCTCGGCTAAACTCATTGGAAGCCAAGTTTGAATGCAAGACTTTCCTTACTGCTTCTGTTTGGATTCACCATCTGAAGAAAAACTGTTATTACTCTTTAAAGATACCTACCCAAACTATTCCACGAATATCGTGAAATCATGTCAGCATATGAAAATTATTAGTTTATAAAGCAATATGTATTCTAAGCGTTAAGAAAGTCACGTGATATGCAAATTTCGCAGGGACGTTGTGCGCGCTAAATTCAGACTATGCTTCCGGTTTTATTGCATGTTTGTTACTACGAATTATGCATTTTTTATCAAACATTAAACAATGTCAAAAAAGTTAGAGATGTCCTTTGGATATACATACGTTTCGATAAGTTTACGTTTCTAAAATATACTGGAACTTGGACTTAAACATAAAGGTTGTTTGTGGTTAAATTTAGATAAATAGATGAATACTACTATTATTTCTATGTTAAATCAGTTAAAACATCTTCAAGTTCTAAAATGATTTTTGAGAAATATCCTTTTGTTTGAAATCGACTTAAGATGCTGTGATACGGGACCTGTTGGTCTTCTAACATTCCTCTTAATACAATTCAATACAGTTTGTTTATTCAGACCCTTGTATTCTTGCTAATTGTCGAGTATACAATCATTTTGACTTTATTTTAAATATCATAATTGCTCACTTTTGATAAAAAATATACCATTTATTTGTTATAATTACTTTCAAGTTCTTTTCTCATATATGCTCCTGGGCTGATACACATTAAACATCTTAAGTCATTTCCTAACTTAAGATTAGTATTAAGGTTAAGTTAAGTATTAAGTAATAAATTAATAATTTTTGACATACTTATTTTTATTAATTTTATGTCATACGAATAATTTTGTGTTAAATAACATTTCTTCTTAATTTGACCATGAACATTTTAGGAAATCGACTTAGGTTGAGAAATGAATTCAAATGTTTTATGACCAGTTTGTATTAGCATGCTCCTTATAAACTGGAAACGTATACAATTTCCCATATTCACCCAAAGCTTGTGTCACACTTACGCTTAACTAAAAACTAAAAGGTTAAGTTCATAATTGTTAGTACTACAACACCTGGGATTTTTATGCCACAGAGGGTGGCATATAGTTGTCTGATCGTCTGCCAGTCCGTCCCAACGGTTTCCGATCAATATCTGAAGAACGCTTAGGCACAAGAGTTCTTAAGCTTTGTTGGCAGGTTGGTCATGGCGAGCAGATAAAACCTTTTGCTTTTGAGGTCAGTTGGTTTAAGGTCAATGTCGTGGTGACCTTAAGATTACATTCACCTGAAAATCGGTTTCTGATCAATATATTAAGAACACTACTACATATGGCCCAAGGACCTCAAACTTCGTATGCCGGTTGGTCATAACCAGCAGATTAACCCAATTGCTTTAGAGGTCAATGCGTCACGGTCATTGTTACCGTAAGCTGAAAAAACACAGTTTCCTATTTAGAATTGAAAACGCTTATGCCTAGAGACCTTTATAGGTTCTATACAACATCCACCAAGACGGGCATACATCCATCCATCCATCCCAAAAGCACAACATCAACATGTTTCCTTCCTAAATACATCACAATATTATATCGTCATAAAAACTGGTCAGAATGATCCATTAAATGTCAAAAGGAAAAATGTGTAGATTAGATCAGATTACAGGTCATGTATTGACATAAGTAGGTCACTAGGTCAAATGGAAATCGCTGTTAGCGCGCTGTGATAATTACACGGGTATGTTTCGTGTGAGAATAACCTCCAAACCACAATGGTTGTTTAAGTTTGATAATAGGTCATGTCTGCTTAAACTCAAAACTATATTTCGAAATCAATTAAACAGCCAAAGTTTCGCAATTTGAATATATCGCTTTCTTGGAGAGTCTCTATATTTCAATTTGATCAGCCCCGACCATTTCGGGGGAAATGTGCAAATAGGTAAAAACTTGATCAGTAGGATCAATGTTGGAAACATGGTTAAAACATTATTGAGGCTACCATTGTCAGAATAATTGTCAAAATGAAATGCATGTCATGTTCATTAATGGTCATTTCAAAAACAAGATAAGTGGCACTTGTAATGTAAACGGCTTTAATAATAGAGAGCAAATCAATACGGACCGTGTCATAACCCACTTTCTGGTCATAGCACGGCACGTTAACGTCAGACTGACGTTTGATTTCAAATGATATCGTCTTCTAGCACCAAGCTATTATTTTCAGGGTAAAGACATTCGGTTCAGTTAGCAAAAATAATCAGACGAACAATGAGGTAACGACTACATTATGAACAATTAGTACGATAAATATTACTTTGACCATCATGGAAATAAATCGAAGGATATTATGGAAATACCGTTACGCCTTCAAAAACTATTTCAACTACTACTAGCTGGCTAAAAAAAACAATAACTACAAAACAAATTGTGTTCATCAGAGTTAATAGGCGATACAAATCAAATCGAATCAAATCAAATTAATGCATTTCTTTTTTTGAATAAGCCAACTGACCACTCGTATTTTGACGAATTGTATATTGCTTTCTAAATTCAATATTATAATAAATTGATAATTAACCGCCAAGTCATTCTTAAAACAAACCCATGCACATTGATGTATAAGCATACGCTTAAGTGCTACGTTGGACCAGCCAATATACAAAAAGGAACTTTCACGTCGCTAGCCATACAGATGATCAAATAACGATTTAAGGGTGCAATAAAGCAAGATATTAAAGTCAGAAAGCAAGATGTGCAAGTCAGAAAGCAAGATGTACAAGTCAGAAAGCAAGATGTACAAGTAAGAAACCAAGTTGTGAAAATAAGGAAGCAAGATGTGCAACTCAGAAAGCAAGATGTACAAGTCAGAAAGCAAGATGTACAAGTCAGAGACAAGATGAATAAGTCAGAAAGCGAGATGTACAAGTCAGAAAGCAAGGTGTACAAGTCAGAAAGCAAGATATACATGTCAGAAAGCGAGATGTACAAGTCAGAAAGCAAGATTTACAACTCAGAAAGCGAGATGTACAAGTCAAAAAGCAAGATGTACAAGTCAGAAAGCAAGATGAATAAGTCAGAAAGCGAGATCTACAAGTCAGAAAGCAAGATTTACAACTCAGAAAGCGAGATGTACAAGTCAGAAAGCAAGATGAATAAGTCAGAAAGCGAGATGTACAAGTCAGAAAGCAAGATTTACAACTCAGTAAGCAAGATAAACAAGTTAGAAAGCAAGATGTACAAGTCACAAGTCAGAAAGCAAGATGTACAAGTAAGAAAGCAAGATATGCATGTCAGAAAGCAAGATGTGCAAGTAAGAAAGCATGTACAAGTCAGAAAGCAAGATATACAAGTCACAAGTCAGAAAGCAAGATGTACAAGTCAGAAAGCAAGATATGCAAGTCAGAAAGCAAGATGTACAAGTGAGAAAGCATGTACAAGTAAGAAAGCATGTACAAGTCAGAAAGCAAGATGTACAAGTCAGAAAGCAAGATGTACAAGTGAGAAAGATGTACAAGTGAGAAAGATGTACAAGTGAGAAAGCAAGATGTACAAGTGAGAAAGATGTACAAGTCAGAAAGCAAGATGTACAAGTGAGAAAGATGTACAAGTGAGAAAGATGTACAAGTCAGAAAGCAAGATGTACAAGTGAGAAAGATGTACAAGTCAGAAAGCAAGATGTACAAGTGAGAAAGATGTACAAGTGAGAAAGATGTACAAGTGAGAAAGCATGTACAAGTAAGAAAGCATGTCCAAGTCAGAAAGCAAGATGTACAAGTGAGAAAGATGTACAAGTCAGAAAGCAAGATGTACAAGTCAGAAAGCAAGATGTACAAGTGAGAAAGATGTACAAGTCTGAAAGCAAGATGTACAAGTCAGAAAGCAAGATGTACAAGTCAGAAAGCAAAATTTACACGTCAGAAAGTACAAGTAAGAAAGCAAGATTTACAAGCAGAATTTGCAGGTCAGAATGCAATATGAAATTTTTGCGTCAATACCTTACCATAATTGTATTAAACTTGGATAAATTGTCCAATAAGCATTTCGACTAACTTGGACCAAATCAAAGAATTCACCAGTGTTTTACAATTGACTGGTGCAGACGATTTTATATAAGTTATTCACTCTGGCAAACATGTCTTCCCTCACTAAGTGTACCAAATACGGAAAGACGTTCGAAATTGAAAATATTGTTTCAGACCAAACAGAAAAGCCATGACAAAATTATAACTTTAAATGCAGTATGGCGGCAATAGAGCAATTCTCCCATTAATAAAAGTTTAGAGATTAAGAACATTCTTGGATAATACTAATATCGAAATACACATAAGAAATTGGTTGAGACATGTGATGGAAAAGAGTACGAGCGAAAGAAGGTTGATCACCAGTGTAATAATGTGATTGAAACTTGAGCAGAAGACTCAGCATCCTGCACGCATACGTACACGGATATTTAATATGATGGTGTTAATGTTAATGTAAGGTATGACACTGAATAGGGGGATTCAACTCCATGTTAAGAGCACAGTGGCCTTGAATTTAACTAAAGGAGTTAAAAGTCACAAGGGTCAAGTTCAAACAAACACCAAGGAAGAGACCAACATCACCACAAAACAATAAACATTATCTGAGACACATGACACCACAAGACAACAAACATTATCTGAGGCACAAAACGTCACAACACAACAAACATTTTCTGAGACACTAACACCACAAGAAATCAAACATAATCTGAGACACATAACACCACAAGACAACAAACATTATCTAAGACACATAACACCACAAGACAGCACACATTATCTGAGACATACAATTCCGTAAGACAACAAACATTATCTAAGACACGTAACACCACAAGACAGCACACATTATCTGAGACATACAACTCCGTAAGACAACAAATATTATCTAAGACACGTAACACCACAAGACAACAAACATTATCTGAGACACAAAACGTCACAACACAACAAACATTTTCTAAGACACTAACACCACAAGAAATCAAACATAATATGAGACACATAACACCACAAAACAACAAACATTATCTAAGACACATAACACCACAAGACAGCACACATTATCTGAGACATACAATTCCGTAAGACAACAAACATTATCTAAGACACGTAACACCACAAGACAGCACACATTATCTGAGACATACAACTCCGTAAGACAACAAATATTATCTAAGACACGTAACACCACAAGACAACAAACATTATCTGAAACACATAACTCCACAAGACAGCAAACATTTTCTGAGACACATAACTCCACAAGACAACAAACATTATCTGAGACATACAACTCCGTAAGACAACAAACATTATCTGAGACACCCAACACCACAAGACAACAAACATTACCTGAGACACACAACACCACAAGACAACAAACATTACCTGAGACACACAACACCACAAGACAACACACATTTTCTGGGAGATACAACACCACAAAACAACACACATTATCTGAGACACAAAACACCACAAGACAACACACATTTTCTGGGAGATACAACACCACAAAACAACACACATTATCTGAGACACAAAACACCACAAGACAACATACATTATCTGAGACACCCAACATCACAAGACAACGCACATGTTCTGAGACACACAACACCACAAGACAAAAAAACATTATCTGAGATACATAACGCCACAAAACAACACACATTTTCTGAGACACTAACACCACAAGACATTAAACACTATATGAGACACAAAACGCCACAAAACACCAATCATTTTCTGAGACACATAACAACATAAGACAACACACTTTATCTGAGACACATAACACAAGACAACAAACATTATCTGAGACACAAAACACCACAAGACAAAAAACATTATCTAAGACACATAACTCCACAAGACAGCAAACATTATCTAAGACACACAACACCACAAGACAACAAACATTATCTGAGACACAAAACACCACAAGACAACAAACATTATCTAAGACACATAACTCCACAAGACACCAAACATTATCTGAGACACACAACACCACAAAATAACAATTATTATCTGAGATATATGAAACCACAAAACAACAAACATTATCTGAGACACATAACACCACAAGACAACACACATTTTCTGAGACACCCAACACAACAAGGCAACAAACATTATCTGAGATACCCAACACAACAAGACATCACACATTTTCTGAGACACACAACACCACGAGACAACAAACATTTTCTGAGACACACAACACCACGAGACAACAAACATTTTCTGAGACACACAACACCACAAGACAACAAACATTATCTGAGACACACATCACCACAAGACAACAAACTTTATCTGAGACACCCAACACCACAAGACAACACACATTTTCTGAGACGCACAACACCACGAGACAACAAACATTATCTGAGACACAAAACACCACGAGAAAACACACATTATCTGGACACCCAACACCACAAGACAACACACATTTTCTGAGACACCCAACACCACGAGACAAAAAACATTATCTGAGACACAAAACACCACAAGACAACAAACATTATCTGAGACACACATCACCACAAGACAACAAACATTATCTGAGACACCCTAACCCCCAAGACAACACAAATTATCTGAGACACCCTACACCACAAGACAACACACACTATCTGAGACACCCAGCACCACAAGACAACACATATTATCTGAGACACCCAGCATCACAAGACAACACACATTATCTAAGACACACAGCACTCGGTAAGCCTCGTTTCAGCAAAACACCCAGAACGAGGGTTGGGAGGAACTTTACTCGAGCGGCCATGGAAAATAATTATATTCTGTACTAGAATCAATATGTTCATTTAACTAATTATGTTTGTTTTAAACAGTATATTTACCATATATGCATTCTTATAAATTTATTTCAGTTTATGTTCTCGTGGCGGTTGTTTGATGCAATATGCTGGTAGTGAATATGTTTTACCCAGATATCATAACTGTATGCAGTTTTGACACTGAATAAATGTCCATTTCACTAGATGTGGATTGTAACTCGCGTCTCCCATCTTTGTTTAAACTTGTCATGGCTCCGTATTCATGGGTAATACATAAATAAACCTCATCGGAGTCAGCAACAACGCGACGGCAATGTATTGTAAACAAACAACATACTATCAACTTATATCAGATATATACACAACCTGTCAATAGATGAACCTAACCGGAGCATGAACCGTTGAACAATAACAACAATGATACATAAGAAACTGCAGGGACAAACAGAACAGTTAGCTCGGAGCATGTATGTAGGCGCAGTTGGGTCAGTTAATTCAGAGAGTGGCACATGAATCAGTCGGAAAAAGCCATTTCTCGGCATTTTAAAAGAAGAGAGTGTGACCTTGCTGTATATGTGCGCATTGTCTCTGGTTCCATGGTTGACAGTTTGAAATTAAATGACTTGAACTACATTTTTGCACAACAACGACACCGGCGACACCTTCAGGGTGGCGACGATATGACAATGCCTCGATTTTTATTTATTCTACTCATTTTTATTGTATATCATATGTATGGACCTGTTAATGGACATGTGATTTTATCTTTTTGAGATGAGAAATTTGCTATCAATGTTTCTTGTTGTAAAGTTAATGTTGTTTGTTGTTGTTTTCATGCCATGTTGCTAGGTATTGCAACGCATAATATAGCATCAGGTTTGTTTGGCCTATGCCATACGTATAGCTTTAATTTTACGGGTCAAATAACTTTTTCGCATGTCTATGTCTTGTTTATTAAAGCATACTGTTCCAGACAATAAAATCGCATTCAGGCCTTAAATAAGAATTACGCTTAATCGTTCAGTTTTGTAGTTTCACAACTTAACAGTTATGACGTCATAACTTGGTTCATTCATCGGAACACAGCAAAGATCAACTTTCAACAAAAACAGCAAATAAACTAAGCTTCTACGACGTAAGATATAGATGATGCATTTATTTAGTTACTGCCAAGAGAGAAATAACAAACGTATTAAACAGTACAAGACAAAGTTGATGAATATATGGCAAACTTACTTGTATTTCTGCGCATGCGCCTATTTTTGCAATGGGTATGTCGCGTGCTCCTGCATTGTTGTTCATCGGCTCGTGCCATTATTTCCCGATTGTCGCCAGGCCAGGGGACCTCTTGAGCGGCATCCATGATTAAATCGACTGAAAAGTCGTTGTCATTCAATTAACTGATGAGCTTTATTAATAAATCATGAACTAATTAATACATAGCGTGAATTTACGATAAGTTTATGGCAAACATTAAAGGCCATGTTGTCAATAGCATGGTCCTGTGTTCTTGAAACCATCCAGCGATTATTTAACGTCGTGTTGTTTTATGTTACCGTGAGATACATGGCCATGACGAGCTCAAATTATGATATGCTATAAACTATTACACAGCTTTACCGGTGCGAATTACGATCGTGTATAAAAATATTTTATCATTTGAAACTCTTTTGAGCTCTCCGAAGCAATATTTCTGTGTTCCCTCGGGGTCTGAAATTACGAGATCCGCCATACTGAGGAAGAACAGAATATTGTACTTGAATTCTCTAGAGTCTATTTCGATTGAGGAACTAATTTATCTTAGAAAATTTAAGTACACCAGTGTTCGCCAATAGCAAAATCTCGTTTAGAAGCTTTAGATTTGTCATTTATTTCTGCATCGGTCTCTATAAAAGCTGCATGTTTAATCATGCGTGGTGAGTTAACATCTCTTGCTTCATTATTGGCCCCTCACGAGACCTTCGTGCACGTGGATGTTTATGAAGGGCACGTGGCGACATTTGGACCTTCACACGCGCACAAACATTATTAGACTGCTAGGGGCTCCTATATTACAACATATTCGCATTTATTTCAAAATAACAAAGCACACATGCCAATAAATGTTGTCTTTTTATAGCTGACTTGTATTTCAGACACAACTTCAACTTAAGAAACACGATAACAAATGCATTGTCTTCAACTAGACAAGTGAGACTTTAAATTTGACCATGTTCCCACTCGCATGGCCATTATAACCTTTAGTATGATTGTAGATTCCTCGAATGAAAAAGTGCGTAATTTCCTATGTTTTTGAATGTGTATGAATGGAATACAGTAAGCAACACTATGCACATCGACACTGTTTGCAACACTATGAACATCAGCATCGTTACCAACACCTAGAATGGACATTCTTAGCAACATTATAAACATTAACATTGTAAGCAACACTTAATATGAATTTTGTAAGACATTCTATGCACATTTACATTGTAAGCAACACTGAACATGAATTATGAAAGCAACTCTATAAACATTTACATTGCTGGAAACACTTAACATGGACATTTTAGCACCACTATGATTTGGGCATTGCTAGAAACAATACAAACATAGTCACTGTAAAATCACTATGAACATGGAAATTGTTAGCAACAATATGAAGCATAGACATTGTGAGATACACTATAAGCATGGAAATTGTTAGCAACACTATAAGCATGGTCATTGTTAGCAACACTATAAGCATGGTCATTGTTAGCAACACTATAAGCATGATCATTGTTAGCAACACTATAAGCATGGTCATTGTTAGCAACACTTCAAGCATGGAAATCGGTAGAAACACTAGAAGCATGGTCATTGTTAGCAACACTATAGGCATGGTCATTGTTAGAAATACTATAAGCATGATCATTGTTAGCAACACTATAAGCATGGTCATTGTTAGCAACACTATAAGCATGGAAATTGTAAGGAGCACTATAAGCATGATCATTGTTAGCAACACTATAAGCATGGTCATTGTTAGCAACACTATAGGCATGGTCATTGTTAGAACCACTATAAGCATGGTCATTGTTAGCAACACTATAAGCATGGAAATCGGTACACACACTTTTCGTTATTAGCAACACTGTAAGCATGGTAATTGTCAGAAACACTGTAAACATTGTTATTGTTAGAAACACTACGAGCATGGTCATTGTTATAAACACTATAAGCATGGTCATTTTTAGAAACACTATGAGCTTGGTTATTGTTAGCAACACTATAAGCATGGTCATTGTTCGAAAAACTATAAGCATGGTCAGTGTTAGAAACACTTTGAGCTTGATCATTGTCAGAAACACTGTAAGCATGGTCATTGTTAGAAACACTATGAGCATGGTCATTGTTATAAACACTATAAGCATGGTCATTTTTAGAAACACTATGAGCTTGGTTATTGTTAGCAACACTATAAGCATGGTCATTGTTCGAAAAACTATAAGCATGGTCAGTGTTAGAAACACTTTGAGCTTGATCATTGTTAGAAACACTATAAGCATGGTCATTGTTAGAAACACTATAAGCATGGAAATTGTTAGAAACACTATAAACATGGTCATTGTAAGAAACACTATGAGCATGGGCATTGTTATAAACACTATAAGCATGGTCATTGTTTGAAACACTATAAGAATGGTCATTGTTAGAAATACTTTAAACAAAGTCATTGTTATAAACACTATGAGCATGGTCATTGTTAGAAACACTATAAGCATGGTCATTGTTAGAAACACTTTGAGCATGGTCATTGTTAGAAACACTGTAAGCATGGTCATTGTTGGAAACACTATGCGCATGGCCATTGTTAGAAACACTTTAAGCAAAGTCATTGTTAGAAACACTATAAACATGGTCATTGTTACAAATACTATCAGTATGGTCATTGTTAGAAACACTATGAGCATGGTCATTGTTAGCAACACTATAAGCATGGAAATCGGTAGAAACACTATGCGCATGGTCATTGTTAGAAACACTATAAGCAAGGACATTGTTAGCAGCAATATGAACATGGACTATGTTCAAACGCTGTAAGCATGGTAATTGTTAGAAACACTATAAACAAGGACATTGTTAGGAACAATATTAACATGGTCATTGTTAGAAACACTGTGAGCATTGGCATTGTTAGAAACACTATAAGCATGGTCATTGTTAAAAACACTGTGAGCATTGGCATTGTTAGAAATACTATAAGCATGGTCTGTGTTCGAAACATTATGAGCATGGTCAGTGTTCGAAACACTATGAGCAAGGTCATTCTTCGAAACACTTTAAACATGGTCAGTGTTCGAAACACTATGAGCATGGACATTGTTTGAAACACTATAAGCATGGTCTGTGTTCGAAACACTATAAGCATGGTCAGTGTTCGAAACACTATGAGCAAGGTCATTGTTTGAAACACTATAAACATGGTCAGTGTTCGAAACACTATGAGCATGGACATTGTAAGCAACAATATTAGCATGGAAATTGTTAGCAACAATATGAACTTGAACATTGTTAGAAACACTATAAGTATGGTCATTGTTATTAACACTATCAGCATGGATAAGCATGGATATTGTTAGAAACACTTTGAGCATGTACATTGTTAGCAACACTATGTATTGTCATTGTTAGCAGTACTTTGAGAATAACATTGTAATTAACAATGTGAACATTATTGTAAGCAACACTATAAACACAACATTGTCAGTATGGTCAGAATTAACAAATTCAGAATGGACACTCTTTTTGTTTAATCGTTGTAAGCATGACTTATTTCCAGAGGAAACAATTGGACACCGTAGAAGTCCTAAAACCGATAAGGTCATGGGTACAGCCAGAGCAATAACTGAAACATTACTTCCACGTCAAATTTAACTGACAGGAGGTGCAAATGGCCTTTCGCACTTTCCCGGACTGCTGGGCACTCTGGCTTCGAATTATCCCCCATTGGATCTCAGTAGAACCTTCTAAAAGCCGGTGGTAAAAGCAGCTAGTCTTGTATGGATTGTGACAAAACTGGCAATTTCAATAATGGCGGCTAATGGCGGGCGCAACATCTAGCCAGAGCCCTCCGTTTCTCTTCTGTAGCTGATCTCCATTTGTGCATTAAGCAAAATTACAATTTTCAATTACTTTAACTCATCGTCCATTATCAATCCTTTTAGATGATCGAGTTAAATCGATTTCTGATCTTTTTCTCGGTAAAATGCGAATGGTGTTGTGTTAAAATAACAGCAAAATCATGTTAAATGCTAAATGCCTCTCTTATGTAGATGGAAAAACGCAAAAATTGTTTTAAATGTTGGTGAATGATAGAATGCCTCTCAGTATTCTGTTAGATTCCATAAACGCGGTAGCATTTCTCGGAATACGTACATTTAAAAGTTACTTTGAATATATTTTGTGCAATTCACGTTTGGAGTACTCTCATGTTGTAATTGATACTTTGTGCTTAACTAGTTGTACTCTCCATTATACTATCGCGAAAATGGGCTTACATTAATGTTTGGAAAATAAGTATAGATGAATGTGAATCATTTGCAATAAACGTAAAATTAAAAACGTCATTTTTTCTAGGTAATTTTAGTAATAAAAAATTTGTCTCAAAATTGCAGAAGATAATCGCATGGTTACCGTTGGTGAACATTTGGTTCTTCAACAAATACTAATGGTTATTTATTTATAAGTGAATGTCATACTTAAGCAAGACGCTGATTTTAGTTTGTCTTGAAACATTATTATTTATTTTAAAATTAGTTTCAATATTTTGGTCCAATTTTCATGCTATTATTCACCAATTACTGATTGTTTCAACATTTAGTGTAATCGAAAAAATAACATAAATTATCTTTATTTACCAAATTAAATAAATTTATTTATTGTCATAAGTTTGAATTTTATTTACTTGTATTATTATTATTATTATTGAATTATTGTAATTGTAAACAAGTATATGAGGAGTCTCGAGTTCACTAATATTTTACAATATATGTCTGATTCTGACAGAATATAAAAATAATACGGTAGTAAAATAAATTGTGTAAATGGTGTTACTACAGTGTTGAAATAAAACAAAATCGTTAGCTTGTTACACAGTCTCTACCAATGGCTTCTAGCAACTTCGTCATTTCATTTTGTAATATTGTTTCTTTCGGTGAAATTGATAGGGGTGTACATAATTCTGAATAGTAAGGACTCATTCCTAAGGAAACCATTCTATTTTCGAAATATTTATATTTAAAACAAGTTATGCTAAAACGCATATCGAGAGTAGAAAACGTTTTACATTAAACATATGGTTTTATAATTAAATGTTATACAGTTGATGTGTTATTTCATGTGTGTGTATGTGTGTGTGTTGTATCAACTATAATGCGGATATTCAGGACAGGGATATTAACGGTGGACGTTTCCACAGCGCGTGCCTACGCTTCCAGAAATTTGGTTACAATGATCAAAACCGAGTTCTGGCCGGGACTGGAAAGGTACGTCGTTTCCTGATTTATTTCTATCTATTGACTAAATGTTAATATATTCAGGTGTCAAATATTATATTAAATTGAGTAATATTTGTATGTGAAATATTGCGTGGCAAATGTAAAGGTTTGGTACTGTAGACGGAACCACATGATTCAAATAAAACACGCACAAGAATGCTATACGCAAACCACTGGCCTAGCTTGATCTGGCCAGTAGACCTATGCGATTGGCTGCTAGGTCTGTACGAGTTGACGCCCTCTAGCAACAGTAACCAGCCCATTTCTGGCAATCATGTCTTGTCTCTGGAAGCACCAGAACGTTTTCGTGGATTATATATTTTCTGACATTTGTTGCTTTTAGTAAAAATCGATGTGAGACTCAAGTCTCCATGATATAAAATCCGTAACCATGGTTACTAATGCATTTTGTCTCTTAAATTGGACCATTGATGAAGCGTTGGGACATAAGAGCTGTTTTCCTTTACTTTTCTCTGCTTTAAAACGGCGATATATCAACAGAGGCAAAAAACTGGAGCGCAACACAATACTTGAGAGTCGCGTTAGTGGAGTGTGCCTGTTGTGTTTCCACGGCGATCCCTGGCTCTTGTGCCACTCCTGAATGGCAACTGTTGAAGTTTAAGGGTGCGTTTACACGAATGCTTGATACTAATGTGTCATCAAAATTAACGTTGTACAAGGTCTGGAAAATACCTTAGAAGGCCTCTCGTAACTGAAGATTACAGTATACATGTAGTTTTAAACAGGCCTGGGCAGCTCATATGTTACGTGATGATAGAATATGAGACAGTAAAATTTGCAAAATTAAGCCAAAATATCGTAAAATGGAATTGCGGTGAAATTAGAGACTGTTTTTTCCAAAAGCATACCAATTCACTCGCCCCTTTTCTCCATTACTATACAATTCAATTAAACTTCATTGATCCAATAAGAAAAAACTATGAGCATGTTCACACAATCACATTCAGTTCAAAGAATGAGTATTCAGTGTCTGAAGTCATGCATGCCTGCATTGAGGTAATCCTATACTGTGCCTTTACTAAAAAAACGTTATGTTAATTTTAAATGAAATTCAAAAAACATTTGGTCTATGCATTTCATAATAACATGAAAACACGCCCAATAAACTTGCCAAAATGTTAATGATCAGCTGCTGGACGTCCTTGACCTTATGCTATATAAACTAACGAAAGACCGATAACACTTTAAATTCAAGATTTCAGGATTTCCTTTTTGAAATTGTGAATCTAAAATCGTGAAATCGTGACATTATAAAGTTTAAATCATAAAATCGTGCATTAGGTGAAGTTAAAATCGTGAAATCGTGACTAATTGTGAAATCGTAACACGGTTTAAAACGTGAAATAATGAATTCGTCAAGTTGAAATCGTAAATTCGTCAAGTTGGAATCGCGAAATCGTGAAATTATTAAGGGGAAATAACGAAATATTAAATTTAAAATGCATTCTGAAAGCATACAAGAAGACTTATAGCCTTATTAAGTTCGTGTGTTTTATAAGGGCATTTACTTTTTCATAACAGTTGGAAAAGTAATTCCAAAACTGTTCTTTGTGCAATACTCAATGAATTCAACATAACGAGGCTTTATATAGAGTTGTATAGCATAAAATATGAGTGCAACGAACGTATCAAGGCTCCCTCGATGCAATATCATCCAATGCTCCAACGCCATGAACCTCATTCTCGTTAAACTGCTCAAACGCCATTGACCCAACTCTCGTTAAACTGCTCCAACGCCATTGACATAACTCCCGTTAAACTGCTTCAACACAATGGACCTAACTCTCGTTAAACTGCTCCAACGCCACGGACCTAACTCTCGTTAAACTGCTCCAACGCCATTGACATAACTCTCGTTAAACTGCTTCAACACAATGGACCTAACTCTCGTTAAACTGCTCCAACGCCACGGACCTAACTCTCGTTAAACTGCTTCAGCGCCATTGACATAACTCTCGTTAAACTGCCCCAACGCCATGGACCTAACTCTCGTTAAACTGCTTCAGTGCCATTGACACAACTCTCGTTAAACTGCTTCAACGCCACGGACCTAACTTTCGTTAAACTGCCCCAACGCCATGGACCTAACTTTCGTTAAACTGCTCCAACGCCACGGACCTAACTTTCGTTAAACTGCCCCAACGCCATGGACCTAACTTTCGTTAAACTGCTCCAACGCCATTGACCCAACTCTCGTTAAACTGCTTCAACGCCATTGACCCAACTCTCGTTAAACTGCTCCAACGCCATTGACCCAACTCTCGTTAAACTGCTCCAACGCCATTGACCCAACTCTCGTTAAACTGCTTCAACGCCATTGACATAACTCCCGTTAAACTGCTCTAGCGCCATTGACCTAACTCCGGTTAAACTGCTCCAACGCCATTGACCTAACTCCTGTTAAACTTCTCCAACGCCACGGACCTAACTCCCGTTAAACTGCTCCAACGCCATTGAACTAACTCCCGTTAAACTTCTCCAACGCCACGGACCTAACTCCCGTTAAACTGATCCAACGCCATTGACCTTACTCTCGTTAAACTGCTCCAACGCCACGGACCTAACTCCCGTTAAACTGCTCCAACGTCATGAACCTCATTCTCGTTAAACTGCTCCAACGCCATTGACTTTACTCTCGTTAAACTGCTCCAACGCCACGGACCTAACTCCCGTTAAACTGCTCCAACACCATGAACCTCACTCCCGTTAAACTGCTCCAACGCCATGGACCTAAATCCCGTTAAACTGCTCCAACGTCATTGACCTTACTCTCGTTAAACTGCTCCAACGCCATTGACCTTACTCTCGTTAAACTGCTCCAACGCCATTGACCTTACTCTCGTTAAACTGCTCCAACGCCATTGAACTAACTCCCGTTAAACTGCTCCAACGCCATTGACATAACTCCCGTTAAACTACTCCAACGCCATTGACCTAACTCCCGTGAAACTGCTCCAACGCCATTGACATAACTCCCGTTAAACTACTCCAACGCCATTGACCTAACTCCCGTGAAACTGCTCCAACGCCACGGACCTTACTCCCGTTAAACTGCTCCAACGTCATTGACCTTACTCCCGTTAAACTGCTCCAACGTCATGGATATAACTCTTGTTAAACTGCTCCAATGTGAACTGACTGCTCTCGATGAGCCTGTTATGTTTCCTTTTATATGCTCAAGATGTTTCAAGTAGAAGTCGTTCGTATAATGTAGAGAAAAATGCCTTGAATGGATTTCGTTTTCATTACACCAGATAGTGAATATTTAACGCCTTAGCGCATTGTCCGAGTATTGAAATGGTCATAACCCAATTCTAAAACGATTTCATAAGCTTGCCTTCCACACCCGCTGTACCGATGTAGACCCTTAAAAGGTCTTTGCCGTTTTCGAAATCGTTTCTCGTGCAGACTTCACTATGATTTACGATGAATGGTTTGTGAATAAAATGATAATGTTTCCCGTTTTCATTTTCCAGCTTTGATGGCCCCTTCCTTTGGCTATTAATGACATAATAATTGATAGTTTATTGACTGCGTTGATGTAGGGAACGAAATGTGACTGAGCTAGATTACCGAATTGAAGTCTTAGAACGCCTTATGCCTCCACGACTTTGTATTCTTGTTGAACACATAGGGTCGGTGCAGCTTCTGCGTTGTTTAAAATTCCAGGAGAATCAAACGCAGAGGCCTGACCACAACATGTTGATGATGACGAGCTGGTAATACAACAATAGTTTACTGTACTTCCCTGCGTTAAGGTTAAAACACAAACACAAAGTAGCCTCTGTTGAAGGTGATCTGTGGGATCATATTCGTCAGATTGATTTTTTAGTTTCGTTCCATGTTACAACTTTACGATTAAGACATCCACATGTCTAACTCTAATAAATTTTAATGGCAAGTCAACACCTATAAAGCTCGGTAGTAATTGTCTTTCTTTTTTTGTTGTGTTCGCAAATGTTAGGAGGATTATTGTTTGTGCTCAGGAAACTAAGACCGAACTTGTTAACTCATATACCAATGGAAAAAAAAAATACATGTGATATTTTTTTAGGAAGAGGTACAAAATGTTGATGTTCAACATGAAGATATTAAAATGCCATGAATACAGTGTTTGTGTATTGAGATAAATACTACTCTTGTCTAAAGCTCACAGTCTCAGTGCAATTTTGATGTTTCTTAAAGTTGAATTCCACGGTAAAGCTCACAGTCTCAGTGCAATTTTGATGTTTCTTAAAGCTGAATTCCACGGTAAAGCTCACAGTCTCAGTGCAATTTTGATGTTTCTTAAAGCTGAATTCCACGGTAAAGCTCACAGTCTCAGTGCAATTTTGATGTTTCTTAAAGCTGAATTCCACGGTAAAGCTCACAGTCTCAGTGCAATTTTGATGTTTCTTAAAGTTGAATTCCACGGTAAAGCTCACAGTCTCAGTGCAATTTTGATGTTTCTTAAAGCTGAATTCCACGGTAAAGCTCACTTATCAAACCATGTGGTCTGTGCAGGCGCCCCTTGATTAATGTCGTACAACAGATAAAACACATGAACCTTGGACGTTACCCAACAGTTAGTGTTATCTTAATATATATATTATAAAAATCAGACCTTTTCTAAAACTATCAAAGAAAGCTTTGAACAAAACTTGAAAAAAACAAAGATGCAACACATCAAAGAATGCGTCATAAAAACAATAAGAACTATCCATAGTAACATATCAAACAAATATAATGTTTACCTCTCTTAAATCTAAAATGAAAATGAAAATAAATCTTTAAAGATTTTTCATAGTTTCACATAACGTTGTTCTTCATTAATGTATGTTAATGATAGTGTCTAAGATTCTATAGTGTCATTTGTGTTACAAGTTTCATCTCCCAACTTCATGAGCAGGAAGACAACTCAAGACTACTGGGGTTTTGCTTAATGCATAGTCATGGATGAACATCTTCCAGTTTGCACCCACTGCCATGCTCTCTTCTTCATCTTTATCTCCTGGGCAGCCCTCGTTATTTCTCTTCGCTTATAAATAAGACAGGAAGATTTGTTATAGAAAGTGTTCTTATCAAAACATAGTCCCTATCTTCATTCCCCAATCTAGTAATAACTGTTAAGATATTTTGGTTTAATTCTACATTAGGTTAGGACGATGGAAAGATATTGAGTATCGGTTAACAATTTCTTCCTGTCTACTTTAGTCTTGTTTTTCTAACATTCTACTATTCTTCTTTTTCGAAATAATGTGTCCTGTATATTTGGAATGCTGAATATTTCTGCTAAATGCTTAAAATTGATATGTTTCATATTTTTTACATTTTACAATTTTCTTTTCGCAAAGAACTAAAAATACTGTAGGACGTCATCAGCAAAAAGTATGGCGTGGACATTATGTCTGGAATTATGGTTTGACCTAGATTAATCAATCAAATTGCAAGGTAGCTTTCACCTTACCAATGGCTACATCGCAATCATTTTCTAAGTTTGTTCGCATTCTTTCTTTTTTTTCTTGTTTGTGTGAGAATGTTTCCTGTTCTATGCGTCATTGTCTTTCATCGGAGTCGCTGGAGGCACCATCTTTACAACTTCCTAGTTCATTTGCTTTCGGTTTTAGGCAGCATGATGTATAAATTGTTTGACCACATTCCTTGCTATCTTCAGAAATCTTCGACTTCTCTTCGTCTTTACTGATGCATTTGCGTTGGCGGTGGTATACATAGGTCTTCAACTTCTTGTGATTTATATGAATTCCCCAATTGGTATTTTGGTGACATCAATCTCGATTTATCACATGCTTACCTTTGTTTTCCATGTAATACACCCATTACGAATATTTTTATCTTACACATGTGTAAGATAACCTATCAGACATTTCTATTGGTCAGACTAATCACACGCAACCTAGATATCCCTCCGCATTGTTTGTAAACAAAATGGTTTAAATGCCAACAAATACTTACCGTAATAATGAAGCTGTAAGACTTCCGGGAGAGAAATGGCTAACGAATCATAGTGCCAGAAAGCATCTTGTACAAAAACTTTCTGATAACAATGTTCCGCCAACCAGATAATGCAGATTACTAGTCACAGAAATATCCAGTCAGTCAACAAATACAGCCACAATAGTGACAAACACCACAAGAACATTTCAAACATCTCCATCTTGACCAACACAAGCTATATGCAATCAATACCATTTGCTTGCCGATTTAATTAGCTGTCGGTTACCGAAAACACAAATACGAATTCCGCAGCACAGACATCTCATTACACATCCCATGGCTGCTAGAACATCATGTTCTCTGGAAACATTCCTGGTGGAAATTAACTTTTTCAACATCAACATCCATGCAGTACAGAGTAAGGCTTCGCCGTTGTCATCTGCATGTTGTGAAACACCATGTACACCAAGAAAACGCTGCAAAATCATCGTAGAAAGCGACAGCGAATAACTTTTAAATCCGTGCACACAGTAAAACTTGACAGACCGATGTAGGTCACATAAACCGCGTAAATGCATGTACTCTGAGTGTGACGTCACCAAATTGTGTACTTATTGGTTTTTTTTGGTTAAAATCGTTCGTTATTCATGTTGTTGGATATTTTACTACACATTTTTATATTTGTGACTTGTTAAGCGCTTTATCAGATTTTAAAACTTGATAACTGCTAGTTACTTTTGTCATTTTAATTTTGAACTATTTATATGGCGCATCGTTGACATTTTACTCTGAGTACTTTGGCTGTCAAACAATCGGTTCAGAAAGTGGAACTTAATTGGTAATAAAAACACCGTTTTAAGCATGTGATAAAACAGATCTGGCACTCGTTGTCATTTAATTCAAGAATTTTATTAAACTCGTCCATGAAAGTTGTTAGTAAGCTCGCCAGAGGCTCGCTTACTAACAAATTTCATGAACTCGTTTAATAAAATCTTGTATTAAATGACAACTCGTGTCAGATCCTATATAACTCTGATTCGTTGTGTAGGTCTGCCTGTACTTTTATTGGAGTGTGTGTAAAGCTTGGTGTAAATTCTAAGTAAATTCATTATTCTGTTGTATTCAATTCATATACTAGTAAGTTTCTCATTGCTAATGCATTGATACACACTGAAAGTAGTTCTTCAGTTTCCCTCATTACTCTGTTCTACATAGCCACGATACTACTATTCTAAAAAAAATTGCTCCTTCTGATCGTGTTGTTGCTAGTATCTGACCTGGTACCAGGGAACTTGTATCTCTTTCAGCAACCTTCTGATATGACTTCATCAAATATCTGCCAGTTACTGAACTGATGCTCTGTTATTTCTACACAGTCTATGCACATTTGAATCTTCATCGTGAATTGTCTGCAGTGGTTATAGATGTTCTCTCTGATGTAATAACATGCTTCCGAGAATAAACGAGGCTTGCTTTTGTACTTCACTCGGTTTCAGGTTCATGAACGATATCAGTTTTTTTTCTTGATATCTTTTCTTCGTTTTGTAGTTTCTTCATGGGACGCTTTTTGCATGCCAGTAGTATTGGTATAGTATGCTTGGTTCTTTATCTGTAATTTATTGGTTGTTCTGATGCCGGGTAGTTTCTTAAGTTTCTTAAATTCCTCCAATTGATCTGGCTTGACCAACTTAAGTTCAGAAATCTATATTGTGTTTCGTCGACTCACTACGTGTTGTAGCCTAACGATGATTTTAACGATATTTACACAAAATAAACTCAATCATGCATGTTTATTGTGTTCTAGTTCTACGAATCCTCGAGCATCTGCTGTTGGCTCTAGCGTTAGCATTTCGTCATATCAACCTATCTCAAAGCTCACGTCAAGTTGTTATTATGATTCATTTTCATCCAGTATGGCTTTGTTTTAATAATTCCAATTACTCCCGTTTATGTTAGTGATTTAAATATTGCAAAAACAGGCGCACACGATTGATAAATTTGGTAATTTTAACGCATCCTATTGTCGTCAACCCCTGTCAAAAGACGTCAACAAAAACATCCTTTAATATTTACGTCACAGACGAAAGTACCGGTGAAAGATTTCCGATTGCTACTTATACCAAATATGACATAAATACATGCTAGATCATACAAAAGGTTAACGCAACATAGACGTAAGCATTGCTGCGCGAATGGCTATCGCCAGGCCCACTATTTACAGGGCCTACATGTCGCCCGCGTTCATGTTGACTGGAGCTTATCGATTGAATCATGTATGGTGATGAAAGAGATCAGGACTTTTAAACAACAGCGGCTCATAATTACAAAGTTAAATAGCATTCAAGTGTAGCAAGTATCGTCACAAACAACAGTAAAGGCGTTTAAATTGAATGATTGCTTAAAATCTGAAATATGAGTCGAGTCTACCAATGCTTCATTCAAGACTTTGTCATCAAAACATTGCTAACAGTTTCAGCACCATCGTCATCAACACATCTTTTGCTGCTTACATGAGTAAAGTTAAAGACACTTCCATGACCAGACTATTTTGCAGGTAACCTCACCCTCAGTCCTTAGATTCTGAGTCTGTACCACTGGCTGCATCTTCAGTACATGAAAAAGGTTTCAAAAGGTTGGACCAAACGTTTGACTGAAATAAATTGTGCACCTGTCATAACAGCTGACCCGTCAATCACCTAATTGCCTTTAGTAGCTGATTTACTGTGTGGATAAAACCGATGTCTCCACTTGAGACATGAGACGGGCTGTGTTGATACCCTAACCATGAAAGACTTATTCGTATACGTATCGGTAGGGTCAGTAACAAGACCACTAGGTCTGGTGTAAGAAAAGCTCCGTCTAGATGTTGTAAATTACTTTGTCGCGAATTGCATTTCCAACCCCAAAAGCAACCCCAAAGTATGTCTCCATGTGATCTTGCTGAACATCAAGTTCCATCCGAACACATCCGAACACATCATTCATAACTACTGTTGTTGAATAAAAGCGTTTTTCATTTTTATAAGCGCCATTGACCTTGATCACATAAACACGAAATGCAATTTCATCAATGCACATCATTCAGAAAACAAGTTATTAAGCGGAACAGTTTTCTAATTTTAGAAACAGCGACTTTGACAATGGCACCACCAGTCCAAGATTCAACTGCAAGCTGGGTCACCACATGAGCTTGCTATACACCGAGCTCCATCATTCGTATCTCAAGTTATTGCGCAAACACACCAGTTTGACCACAACCTACCCGCCCACCCATCCAATTATACGATATATATATACATTCTAATCAAAGCTGATAAATAAAACTTGTTACCGTGTCTAAAAATGAAGCAACACTTAAGTTTTATGTGAACTATTAGGAAACTATTCGTTTTTGAATAAGACATTTTACCAATCCATTTTCACTACACTTGTGAAAATTGTATTGCAACTGATATACTGAAATAAAAAAATAAAAAGTTTCTCCGAGAATTATTGTTAGGAGCGACTTATATTACTGAAACTTGTTAGGTATATATCCCATGCCGAGACGTACTTTGGAATTGTATGTGAGGTTGGTACGAACAAGATAAAGGTCAAGGTCGCTGTTTGTATTAAAGTACCAAACTCATAAATTCGTCCAAACATTCTGATTGTGCACGTTGAAAGACAGGTGTCCTCGCATGTTGTAGGAATGATCCGCTTTAAGCACTAGTCACGTTTAAAGATACGTTGTTCTTTCCTTATATCTTTCCAACTGAAGTTCTTCATAATCGCATTAGAAAGTCTGTGTTAAGATAACGAACGGGTTGCCTTAGCTTTCACTAGATCGATCTTGTACACACGATAATTTTTTTTATAATATATCTTTATAACCGCCCAAAACAATTAAGTCATGAGTTGATAGGTCGCCGTAATAGGTCGCCATGTTTAATTTTCAAGACACTGTAGAGGTTACGTTTTCTTCCTGATACTCATTTAACATGGCCAACATGGTTGCCTACATCATAGTTCATGTGAATCCCAACGCGGATCACGTCCAATCCCAACACGGATCACGTGCAATCCCAACACGGATCATGTACAATCCCAACACGGATCACGTGCAATCCCAACACGGATCACGTCCAATCCCAACACGGATCACGTCCAATCCCAACGCGGATCACGTCCAATCCCAACGCGGATCACGTCCAATCCCAACACGGATCACGTCCAATCCCAACACGGATCACGTCCAATCAAATGCTGGTTGTTTATGCACGTCTTTTGTTTAATAAAATAACGTCGTCTCAAGGTATAGCCATACTCGTAATGTCGGCAGTCATTCGGCGCTCTTCGGCCATTTTTATCGAAAACAACCTCGGATGTATATGAACGGTTTACAATGTCAGAATTCGGTACACTTTAACTACGCTGCAAGTAGATCGTGTAGTTATTTCAATTAAGCAGTAAGTAATGACTTAACTCTTTGGAATCATAATTATGTTTGCAATAATATACTTCACTGGCAATCACTTTAAACTTAGATCTACAAATACAAGCTAAAACACTACATTCAATTCATAATATAATTCAAAATTGTACGAACTACTTCTATTGATGTACTGGCATACATCCGAGATTGTTTTCGATAAAAATGGCCGAGGAGTTCCGAGTGGTCGGTAGCGGAATGTTGATATTGGCCTTCATTAAAACTTTTACACGTATCTCATGTGTAGGTTTGCCAGACGGGCCTGGTCTTTTACACGTACGGGTTTCAAAAAAGGGCAACTTAGTGCTGTATTTAGATATTCTTCCACGCATAGGCATGTTTTTCAAGTAGATTCAAACAATTGAGTATAGATTTAATTGAAGTTCCGGAAACGTTATGTTTTTGACGTCATCATTGCAACACAATTAATTGATACTTTTAAGCATAAAATACATATTATGTAGTTCGTGTTTTAATGAAAAATGGGAATGTTTAGTTAGTATTTGCTTCAGCGATGGATCTCAATTAAAGTCTTAGGAATTATAATTCTTTGTTCATTATGCCTGCGATTGTTCACAAAATATCAATAGCAGTTTCAATTATATCATAAAAAGTCATCTGGTAATTCTATAAAATGAATATGAAAGCATGGGTTGTTCCAGCAGTACCATGATAATGAAATAACCATATGACGAACATACTCAATGGAGCAAAACAAATACCTTTTCGTAGGATTCTAAAAACAGGCCCACGATGAGGAATATGCCATCAATAGAAAAACAATCTCTCCCCCCCCCCCACCCTTGTGGAAATATATGCCTGTTTGTTGGACTTGGCTCGTGTAGTGCGTATAGTTTATCAGTAACAATACGCGTGGGTGGTAAGGCCCGTACTCTGCCTTTAATAATTATCGAGTTATTGCCCTTTCATCGTTAGACTTAAATGGACGAGCGTTGATGTCCACGTTGGGGTGCTTTTGATAACATTACAAGTAGTGTTACTACAAAGCCGATAAAGGCTATGGAAACTTCATCATTAGCATTATTATGTTGCATTTATCAGAAACTTCTAATAAACAGTCTCATCATTATTAAACATTCAACATCTCTGCATGCATAACTCTGACTAAATAAAGTTTGAGTAATGCCCCGTTTTCGACTGAAAGTAAGCGCTAGGGTCTGACGTTTATACAAACTGTTATCATCGATGCATCCGAAATACTCCAGGAACTCGATGCAGTGAATGAAGTCGAACACATACAGATATCTACAAAACGTTTCCCCGAACGTTTTTAGAAATTATATCATCGAAAAGGCCGAGAGTCTATAAAATTTAAGAGTATTTATCTCCTTTCCGATGAACCTCAATTCAACTCTATAAAATCTGAGATACTTGGTATTAAAACAAAAGTTGGATCATTATTTTTTAGAAGTCAAATTCAAATGATATAACTGTGTTATTTCAGCCAATTAAGAAAACAATAATTGCCAATGTTTAGATAAGAATGATGGGGCTTTAATTTAACAACCATATGAACATCAGAAAACAATCAATCGTATCTTATCTGATAAAAAGCTTGACAATAATTGTTCAATATAACAGAACAGAAAAGAACAGAACACTTATTTAAGCTATAGCACGTACAGATCATCGTCATATAACTAAAGTACAAAAACCTAAACGTATATTATGAGTCGATTTTTTAATATAACATATTTGCATAAATTTCAGTTAATGTCAGGTTGTGTAACATCAAATCACAATCTGTAAAACTATAAATTCAAACATTATCAATTCTTTTAAAACACTGACATAAAATGGTTGGTATGTGATTTTAATGATAAGAGTGTGCTATAATTGTCCCGCTTGAACATAAACATTTGTAATTATGTTCCATGAATTATTAAGTCTTTACTATTACATGCATGTTAGGTCAAAAGAACTAGAGCACGCGATTGAAGGTAACTGGGTATACAGCGATGTTGATGAGGAAGAGGAGATAAAAACCTGATGTTCATGGACACAGTATCAAATGAAGATTTTGGAGGAATTATAAGCCAAAACCGCTGTTCATTTTTAGGGTGTTGAGCTCCTAAAAGTAAAATATCTGTATTATTTTATAATATATGAATGTAGAACAAAATAATAATTACAAAAGATATCCCAAATAATGCTTGGAAGGAGAGTTTTCTCTGGTTTTATTTTGCTGTAAAACGGTAAATACTAACTACACATTATTTCACGGTCTCGAAACTATACTATACTTCACCAAGTTTTGATAATTAATACATGTAAAGAAAGTTGTGATCGATTGTTATCTAAAATATTGTGTCAATTGATTGGTCATTGTTTTAGATATACGTATTTTTAAATGTTGGGAGATATAACAGATATGTCTCCATTTATATTCTGCAATTCCCATAACATACCATGCTTTCAAACATTCGCCATTTACACTTATATATGGTAGTTTTAAACATATGTATTTCATTCTACTTGTGGTGTTATTATCGTTAATATATTTCCGACGTCTAGTTTCAAAAAGTATCGGTGTACGCACAAACAGTGCAGTAGAACTCACTTTCCAGTGTCGCTGAAATGGACTAATTCCTGTAGCAGCTTGTAAAAATAAAAACGGGTTTCATATAATGACATTGACAAAGATGAGCTGAGTTTGAAGCTCGGGCAATTGGGCTAGAAGCGCTACTAATTGAGCTATATTGTCGACCGCAAACAACAATCCTTAAAGTTTATATCACCATTAAATAATCGGGTTCAAAAGAAGCATGGTTAACTTGGCTGTTTGCGTTGAGCGATTAGGTAGCTAGTTACCTAAGTCATAAACGCCATGCATCATGCATTTCCGAAGTTGTAAAATATCTCAAAACGGGCTCAAGCGTATGAAAAAAACATTGTAGGGTAAATGTCATCAGTTTTCATGGTTAATCCCAACAGAATAAGTACTCCATAGAATACATGTGCCATACAACTCAGTTGCACATTCGGTCAATTTATATGAACAGGAACAGAGATCAATAGGTAAAAGAAATAGTATTCTCAACTTTATGAATATTAGAATTACTCCAGCTTCAATAAGGTGCATCATGATATATGCATATTCTATATTATACCAATATACATAGGTTAATTGCTGTCTGCCAATCTTGATAATGTTGCGTCTATGAGCTAGAAGAAGCTGGTTTTCACAACAAGAGATAACCGTGATAGTGTCAGCACTCGTATCTCCGTCTGCGCAGGACGGATGACAATGTATCACTTATCATAACTGCTAATAATCAATATATCATTTTTCATTGTCCTCTTGTGGATTTCATAGTTCTGCCCGTACTTTATCGACGAAGAATTGCTGTCAATATTCATACCTAGATAAAACAAAAATGACGCCATTATAAAAATCTGTAATTCATTTGATCAATGATGGCGCGTGGCGAGATTCGTTTTTCGCAGACGGCAAACTTTACTGAAATCCCAAAAGACATTTTAAAAGTTTTGAGACATTTATGATAAGGTTTTACTAGTGTTTCTGCCATCTGTTCTGCTCTTGTCTTTCCATCTCAAATTATTTTCTGCTCACACATGTCAGAGGTTTACACGACAACGTTGAACAAGTTAATAATTATTATGATAGTATAAATTTACATTCGTTCGCGCGTTTGGTGCAGTATATGTTACACATGTTCAATAAAGTCGTCTATATAACGAAATTGTTGAAGGGTTGGAATAGCACAATGAGTATATGGATGTACTTGTCTGAGTTCTGAAGTTATTTTATGCCTTTTGGTGACAGTACCGAAACTCACTTCAGGGATTTACGTTTAATCTTTTTCTCGACATTATTCTAATGTAAATACAGTGAAACGTCCAAGAACAACGCATGCGCTGGCTTGTGTGTTTGTCTTCAGTAACCAGACTATCAACTCGAGTCGATTTTCCCATCGTTGTTTTATTTCAATTCCATGATTAAATACATCTTCCCAATCGAGCGGTTTAATCAAATTAAGTGAAAACATCGTAAATCGCGGCCCGTCTTTGCCGCCCGTTCATGCAGAAGACAAGTCCTCATGTCGTATGCTCGCGTGCCATTTCCCGCCATTATGGATGCACGATCAAAGGCCCTGTCCACGTGTCAGTGCGCTCGCCCAGAATTATTTTTTGCATGTTTCTCTATTAGGACTGAATAGCCACACAAGCTGAAATGAGAGTTATTGAATTCTTTTGACAAACAGATATGGTTTCAAAAATGTGTCCAGGAGTTATGTTTTCTCAATGGACCATTACTTCTATTACTGTATATGTGTCTCATTTGACATTAAATAATAAAGAACGAGGACGAGGATGACAACAGATATACTGAAATATACATCTTGGTGTAGGTGTGTGCTAGATATTTCTCATTTAGGTTTTCTGTTGTTTACTTGTTTACCTTCACTGGTATGAAAACAGAAACCAGCGAACTAAGTGTATTTACAAACATGTCAAGACGTTGGAAAAGTTGGGTGATTTTCAAACAAGCCACTTGTTCGAGCCCAAGTCTTGGGCTGTGTATAATAATTGGGCTTCTCTTGTCCCACTCGACGTCTTGCCGAGCTGAGAAAGTAGTCCCCGCAGTCAAATAATCCCTACCTAAGCATCAGATTTAAGAAACAAACATGGGGCTTAACAAATATTTTCCAAATCGTTCGTATCTTATCTGGCTGTTGTTCTGAAATCTCGTGATTTGTCACATTTTCACTTGGTTGGTTTGGTGAGAAGTTATCGTGATGACTGCTGCCATCTAGCGGGCTAAATTGCGATTGACCGTCGAGTGTTATCACTTGGAGCAAGAACGACACTTCACTCTGAAGAAGACCCTGAGAGATAACTTCTAATACTTACCATTGTTTTACACAAACTTTCCCTTCTATCTACTTCTTATCGAAAAAGAATAGCCATTTATTAGGACGAAATGGCGTTTTAACGAGATACGATGTCTACCACTAGAACCGAATAAGCCCGAATGTGGAGAACGCGAATAGCACGTGACATGGTTGGTAACGCAGCTACAGTGGAATGTTACTATAAATAAATGATAGTGGAAGCAGACAGACAGAAAAAGGACAGTTAAAGTCGCCGGCAAGTCGAACCATGTCCTTGTGTTGGAGAGAGAGCGTCACAACTCGGGCTTGAACGCGACAGTAACAGGGCTGTCAAGCGGAATTTAATGAACTACCCAGGGTTGTGGGAGAAAATTAATGATTTCTCAAAGGTCTTTATGCGAGATTTTTGTGGTTATTCTATTGGCCTATTATTGGTGGTTATCACATTAATATGAGCATTTGAATTATACAGTCATATCACGATGAAAGTCAACATTTTGCTTCTGTGTTACCGTGTATCTGACAATAGATTTTACAATCATCCTTGATTCATGATAGGAATATATTAAACTGCTACATAGGAAATAATAAACAAGTACAATTTTACTAGTCAACTTGCATTGGATTACCAATCAATATATATTTAAAATTATTCTTCGATATATATCGCATAGTTAAGTTAACCAAATATATAATATATTTAAAAATTAGTGCTCCAAATAATATCCGTCGGATTATACGAACTCACACATTAATTCTTGACATTCTTAGGATTTGCTAGTATCATAACTAGCTTTCACGAATTGATAAAAAAACCCATCAAGATACATATTTTAGATCCATCTGTAATATCGGTCTTTAATAGTTTATACGAACGTTTGTCATATACAATACTCTGGTGTTTCCTATATACAGAAAGTTGGCCCCTAATCCAATCTTCCGTTGAGTGGATTACGTCGACCCTCAAGGGGGATTAATCGGGGACCTCTATAATTCATTAAATAAACATTGGTAAATCATAAACAATCGGAGGGACAAATAGAATTCTTTATGAAATACGTATCGCTCGTTTTGTGTATTTTGAGCGGTGTTTCCTACCATTGTTAAGCGGAGACCATGGTTGGTTTAGCCCAAGCCCGGTCGCAGTGAAGGGGATTAGGGGTGAGGATTTGACACGGCATTAAAACAACAGTTTTCATGTATCTGCTTACAATATGAAATCAACATAATCCAAGTCATTCAATTAGAAGTCTAAACAGAGAACTACAGAATCAACTGAATTAATAAAGTTTGTAACGTATAATTTGGCGGGAAACTGTAAGATGCTAAGTTAATCGTGGCGCTGTTGTACTTTCCATTTATTCGGAATGAAGTTAATGGTTACACAACTGTCGGTACGAATGAGTCGTTCGTAAAGCTGAATAACATGATTTTAAGTATACATCAACTTGTCAACAAACCGTTGATTATTAAGCTCACGTTATTCAATGTCTCAGAGCGAAATAATGTTCGATATAATCGATAAGTTTTATCAGCGGTTGGGAAAATCAATTACAAGAAATTACCATACATATCCGTCCAATACACCCGTGCCGATATGGCCCCGGGGGCCGGGACGACTCATATCTTACTTCGCGTCCCCACAACTACTGTGAAACACACTGCTAATTTGTGATTACGATCTTAGAAAACTGAAATAAAATGTATTTTGATAAAGTTATCACCCGTATTCCGCATACCAGGGTCCCGCGCCCTGAGCTAGAGTTGATAATGTCAGTAAAAAACATATCGCACGGATAGGCTCGGAGGCTGGGTCGGAACAAAGAACAGGGAGTTTATCATTTCTTCATCGTTTTTCATTTTTCTTAAAATCATGCAGTTCAGCTTTTCGCTTTCTTTGATGTTTTATTTTACAATGGTTTTATACCTTCAAAACAAGATGTAACCGAGATATGAACAAAACGATACAAACTTTTCTATTGTCAGAATTAGTATTTATAAGTATTTAAATACATTTTAAGATTTTATCACAAAAATTCTCTGTTTGCCTTATTGATCATATTTGTGAGGCGGACCTTTGAAACTGATCATAACATAGCGAGGCAAATTTGTATTGTCAATATTTTGTTGGCGGATTAAGCCTCGAGTTTTCTTCCGTACAAGCACCGAGATTATTTCGTTTTGGTGTGAAATATCATAGCCTGCTCACGATCGGACCTTTTCAATACAAGCTTATTTAATATTTAATCATGGATTGCGATTAATTTATATTACGTATTTGTTACAATCAATTTTATAAAACCCTAGGAAAGAACAATATAAAAATAATTGATTTCTTGTGGGGTTTTTGTACGTATAATTAATTGTATTTTTGGCGGTGTTCACTTGTTACAGTTGTCTTTTTATTATTATTTTTGTTTGTTTACTTTTGAATTGTTCCTCTGCTTTAGTGATGATAAAAACTCCTTATTTCAAACGGAACATTTTTCTTCCAAAATAAAAACATCTTATTTTATCATCGTGTCAATCATAGATATACATATATAACATCACCAACAACAACAACAACATACACAACCATTAAACCAACAAATAAGTGTCAGTCGAATTTTCTGAATTTTGATCAATAGCCGGATAACAGTAGTTTTCGTTTTACAACAAAATAAGAAGCTTCAAGTCCAATATTGACAGATTTTCCTCTAAAATACAAATTTTATTTTCGCAGTTCAAGGCGATATTCATCCTATCCGATAACGCTATTCTGACTCGACATCGTCGCGAGCGTTACTAAACTCCGCCTTTAGGGGCGTGTGTTTGTATAAATTAAAGATTGTGCGACCAATGGCGTGACGGTGATGCATTTCTACATCTTTCCGCAGATAATAACATGGGTTATTATTTCGTACATTGTGATATTTGACTTTACACGAATAATATAGCCTAGTGGTTCTAGTTTGGAGTACAAATTCTGGTGTTCAAATTGGTTGATTTTTTCTTGTTAAGTTATTAAGACTTGTGTATACTTATTCCTCCGACGGCTAAATACTTTCGCCACGGTCGTTCTCAACATTTCCGACGAAATGACGGCGGATGCTCAACCTCCGCCGACGCCGACAAGTGAGTTTTTTCTTCTATTTTTTTGCTTAATATTCTTGATACTGGAATTCGGTTTTGTTGAATTCAGAATATCATTAACGACAGATTTACATTCTAAGATGTATTGGAACAATATTGTCTTCGAAAATGGTAATAACCGAATATTTCATATGCATAGCTGCATAGTATGTGCACTAGAGTAGTACTGTACTCTAATAAGTTAATACCATATCAAATGACTGATTCTAGATTTGTGCTTAAGACGTACACGGATCCTTAATATTAACGTTGTTATAATACAGTCGAAACAATCTATATGACATTTAATTGATATACGGTGAACATGTATACATGTATTTCATTCCGATGCATTTTTTATCTCATACATCATACATAACCGAATTTCACTATTACCTCAACGAGTAGGGTCTCCTATGTCACATGAGCCCGCCGGCACAGTGTATATAAAAGACACAGGGTAAATATTATTGGTGCACCCAAGAAGTATTTGATCAAGTTGCCCGTGCAAACAGAGCTCTTGAGCCCAGTCTGGGCTCTCTTGAAACCCGAGACAGTCATTCATTTACCACCCGGAATACTTACTGACTTAAGGAATAATACAATTAAAATGTAACTGCCACCCACAAAATAAAACCGATCTTAGTCCTTCAATGTAAATTATTTAAACAAAATATTTAAAAAGTAACGAACAAAACACGGTAACGAACAAAACACGGTAACGAACAAAAAACATTAAAATATTAAAAGCGGTTATTCTAATAAGTATATACAATTACGTAACAGTGAAATTCATTATGAAATAGCTCATTAATACCGTATTTTTTTACTTCATTGATTACTTTTTAAACAAATGCGTTATTGAATACTGGAACTGTTAATAGTGTTCGAGTTTATTTATAGAGTTGAAGGCGAAATGCTTAAAGGCTATGCATTATGGATACGATTTCTATTGTGATTCCTTGAACCATCGGCTCACCGCAATTGAACGGTAGTTAAAACTGGATTATGATATGATGAACTATTTCTTTCTCACTTTTATTTATTGTTTATCAGTCCTTTACGAATGATTTAAGGCTAAACTACGGAACTAGTGAGTGACAGCCCGTAAAATAAACACGACATCACTCGTTAATATTTTATGCCTAAATTAATTACCATTATTTGCGAATAAAATGCATAAACTTATCTGTTCGCATGACTGTTCTCGCTCTAATGTTTTGATGTTACAAGAAGATTAAGGAAATAACCCATTTCACATTACAAGGCGCCTAAACAAACATAAATTTAAAAAATGAAGGAATATAGTTTACACATATTTATTAAAAAATCGAAAATTATTGTAAGCCGACAATAAATTAAACTGCAACTACATTGAACTATGCCTTATTTAAATTCGTTGTTTACATTGCCGACTTATAATTTCCCAAATGAATGCAATGCTCGTTATTAAATTATAGTTGAAAGTTAATTAAAATCCTCGCGAGTGTGCGCAGTAAATATCGTAGTCACATATATTCCAGCCTCCATTCTCCTGAGGGTGATTTGCAGACATTTCAATTTATTATTGAAATTGATTATCTGCACACGTTACTGAGTTCAGTCATGTGCGCGGCCCTTTCATTGTTTTAATAACTTGACTTTTCAATGTTTTATAACTTGTATTTTTATAAGCGGAGAAATCTCGTTCTATTGAAGTTCCATGCATTCCCCGTACATAAACCCCATAATCTCTTCATCTATTATAGGTAGTTTGTGATCAGGACAAATAAGCGAAGATGTAATTATGTCAGAATCACGTAATTGGCGGTGTCGTCCATAGCATAAGTTCGATTTTTGTTCTAATTGCTCATCGTAAGTCAACAGCATGCCCTAGCGTAATTGTAATGAAGAGTTCCCACGAAGTTTAAGGGTCCGGAGATCGATTTTCAATCAGAAATCAATCGTCTAGTGTCATCTACACCGGCGTTTGGATTCACATTTTCATTCAGGGTTCTGCAAACGCATGCAGGATACCCCGTGAACCGGCATCAATGAGACGCTGTGTTGAAAATTAAACGAATTATACAGACTGATGAGTCAAAGGCGCGCGACAAAACGCTTCAAACTGAGTAAATAAATGGCAGAACAACCGAGTCCTCAATTTCTGATGAAAAGATGCAATGCTCACAAACCCTTTTGTTGAAAAAAAAATATCAACCCGTATATCAATAACAACATGGAACTGTATTCCCAGCTTATTTTGTGTCGTACTGACTTTAGCTAAACTTCATGCTAAATGCAATATTATTCAATTCATGATGTCGTTTTTTAAACATTTTTTTGCCCTGGTGTTCTGGTCTCTTTTTAACCAATTTTGTATGTTCTGTATTTCAAAATATTATCATAAAGTATTCATAGATGTACTGCAATTGAGAATTGTGTCACAGTTCTAACCAATGAATAATCTAGTGCAAACTGCATATCCGATGCTCAATAGTAATTCTATTTTGAAGAAACTGCGAATGAAAGTAAAGGTCCAGGACCTTCATACTACTCCTACTGTTCCATATTTTCATTACTCGGTAAAGCCTCTATAAACTCTAACACGGCCATGTATATATACACTTGTAGAGCGGCGAAGATTGTCGATGTGTGTTGGATGCGGCTCCCAAATTCTGGACCCGTTCATCCTGCGCGTGGCCCCAGACCTCGAGTGGCACGCCTCGTGCCTCAAGTGCGCCGACTGCAACGAGTTCCTCGATGAGACGCGCACCTGCTTTGTCCGGGATGGCAAGACCTACTGCAAGCGGGACTACGCCAGGTGAGCAATACTGGCCACTTTTGTATTCTCTTGCAGCGGGTACAATGTTGTTAAAGGGCATATTAATAACTTGGTTTGGCGTCTTTATTATAAATTAATCCGAGTGACTTCTTCTGAACCTACTAGTCCTAATATACATATGTATCTAAAAAAGATCTACATGAGTTCCCGACATCCCACGGTTCTTTAATCATGTCCACGGTTCAAGTACGTGTATTATGTTCTTGCACTGAACACAAAGAAGTATCCTGAAACTTATAACTTACAAATCAATATTTTATATCTAGAAATTTGTTCAAATCAAACATATGTCGTGAACATTGGAGTTTAATGTGGTTTTCTCGAGCCTTTTTTTCCCATCCTCAAATGATGCATGAAGATAACCGTGGCAGTCCGTACCTGTTTTACCCCACCCACTGTTTCATCCCAGCCTGAAGGCAGCGCGTGATTAACGTGCTATCTACCATTAACATACATGTTTACTTAAACAAAATCAAAACACTGAACCACCGTATTGCTTTTGTAATTTATGCTATTTTATCTGCAAATGGTGGTATATTGGTGCGATTTACCGGAATATCCCTAGCGTAGGGAGCGGGCGACAGGGTTGTCAGTTGATTTTAATTGGATTCATCATAAGTCAATTCACTATTATGATAACAATCGTGGCATCAAAGCACTTGTCCTGAAGATCAAAGACCGTTTGTGATAGATTTACTGGAAAATGTGAATTGAGGTGTTGATTAAACTTCGGAATTAAGCAATCGATCGCATCTGTTGATACAGTTTCAATCAAAAAGGTATATAAAGCTGAAATTAAATTGTTCATTGTGTGAGTGGGTCTCCCTGTTTGTCGGTACCGACTGCAAATTGCTCTCAATTAACTCCGACCTTCGACTCGACTCATTTTATTAAAGCAGACACCATTTTTAAGCTTGAAACATTATTACTAATATGAATCCTCTGATATACCCACGATTATTGTTAAATGCTTCATTGAATCACAATTATTTCGTCTATATTATTATTTTTCAATTTTTATGGTATAAATCTAAAGATGTTGAGTGCACCATGCTAAAGTTCACTACGTTCAAGTAAACAATTGCTATTATTATTATAATTATTATTATTATTATTATTATTATTATTATTATTATTATTATTATTATTTTATTATTATTCTTCTTCTTATTATTATTATTATTATTATTATTATTATTATTATTATATAACACGTTTGGTAAGTTGTATCCGTTTTGCGTTCAGTCAGCATACTTTGTTTTGCATTTGGCATTAAGTGTTTTTCTCTGTAGAAATACAGCAGTTGTTGTAGTTTATACAAATATAATTATCTTTTATTCGTATTTTTATTTATTTTTTTGTTATTTTTATATCCGTATCAACAGTTTTATTAATATACATTTCAGATTATTTGGACAACGTTGTGCTAAGTGTGACAACAGTTTTTTGAAGAATGACTTTGTGATGCGTGCACGTGACAATGCATATCATATAGACTGTTTCCGGTGTGTGGCGTGCAGCCGACAACTTATTCCGGGAGACGAATTCGCCCTCCGCGACGACGGACTATTTTGTAAAGCGGACCACGACGTCGTGGAAAGGGCGTCAGTCAAAGACGAAAATAGTGACTGTGAAAGTAGTCCCTCGGGGAAAAGTTCAAATAGTTTAAATAACAATAACAACAATAACACGAACAATAATAACTTGGACAAAACGAAAAGCAACATTCTAAACAACAATATCAAAAACGAAAAAGGAATATCAAGTGGTAAGTTTTCATTATTTTTTTCTTTGCTGTTGCCTCTGTCCTTAGCCAGAGGGTTTTTTACTAAACAATATGCTATTTTGTATCCTCCAAATCTATGCATACCATTGTGTGGTAGTGTTCACTGGTTGTCTGCGATCTTTCGTTACCTATAAACGACACTCCCCAATTATAAGTCTATTATGCCACAGTTATCTGTAATCCCAATGTTTATGTATTTCTGTCCATCGTCCGGCCAATTGACATTTCATGATAAATTGGGACTAGGACCAGTAGATTTGGTAGATACAGAACCCACACATACATACACACTGTCTATACTATTTGAAGAACGAGCCGCAAACAGGTAACAAATGGCTCGGCAGATCACACTGTCCCATGGCTTGGTAGCTGAAACATGTAATATATAGATTTCATCTTATAATACGGGCCGCTCCATAGAAAGGCAACACATACTTTTAGTCGAAACCTTAAGATAGAAGTGTCCAAAATTTGGAAAACTTTGGCATGTGTTCGGAATTCATGCCAAAAGGTTCGTACAAACATTGTAGGAGAGGCGAGGGAACGCGAGGGTTGTCCAGTACCGTGTGTACAGGGCATAGATAATTACCTACATACACACAGGCCATAGATAGGGGAGGGCGCTCATGTCAGGGACGACTTGAAATGCCCTGTCAGTGATTACCAAAATCGAAGAGTTTTGCTTAATCATTTAAGGTATCTATGAATAATCGAGTACCATTGCCAAGCATTAAAAAAACTTACTTTATGAAAACGCCGGCCGGGATCTATGTTGGTATTTTTCACATTATTAAACAGCTGGCAGTGACACAAAGTTTCAAATCTGTAAACACTCGGGTCTTCCTATCCCAAAACATAAATTCCATGCGTTGTCGTGTTGCAAAACGTCTACAAACATTAACTATCGCCCTATTAGAGAATTATCTGCTAATTACCATTTGTATATCCATCCTGACTTTAATCATCATCCACAGCAACATGTTTTGTACCATTTTGTACCATTTTGTCTCGTTTATTTGTAAGTGATGCCACATATAATTGGCTGAATTATGTAAGTGCGCTAACATGCAGTATGCAATGAAAAATCACATAGTTTTCATTTACGGCAGATACAATAAAATGTGTCAAATTTTGGGCCCAGCAGGTACCAGTGTAGACTCCTGGCACTGACAAGACGTTGTTGAGAAATAGGCCATTTTTTATTCTCTAGTGCGACTTCAACGTCGTTTAGGTGGCAAAAAATAAAGTGGGCGTATTCGCAAGTTCATAATCTGCACAACATATGAATTAGTTTCATTTCCTTTTCACAATTTAATTCGAGAACGACAACAGAGAACGCATTTTTATCGCCACCGAAATGTGAGCATTTAATCGGTTTTGCTACCGTAAATTCACCAGGACATGATTACATTGGCATAAAAAGTGAATTTTATCAGTTTTAATGGCGAACGTTAGGTTTGAATTGCCGTTTCCGCGATAGGTTGAGCATAAATCACCGAGTGACGGTGTATCAACAATTTGGCAGCGTTCTTCTAACGTCTGACGCATTTGCTGCAAAACGTAAAGGGGACGACAAGGCGAAGAGCGCGTTCCTCTGATTTACATGGGATTTGGTACACGATAAACGTATGATGGACGCGTTGTCAAACAACAGGATATATATCTTATAATGGAGCAAACTGTACGTTTTCTTCTGATACAATAATACAAAAAAGACGAACATAACTAATTCTGTTGGTATCTTTACTTGTGATTGATGTGTGAACACGACTCATCTTATTTCTAGTCATTTTGATAAATGTCGTCTGCCGAAAACATCAACGGCGTGACAGATGAGCGCGCGAGCGTTCTTGGCTCGTTGTTCGTCTGTCGGAAGAACGCTGGTGTCTGAACACTCTGCTGACCGGACAGTAGCTATATAATAGGAAGCACTGCCAACTACTGCCAACTATTGTATCAAGATCAACAGGCCATGGCTTGACTCCATGGGAAAGTGTATATCTGCAATCCAACGTTTTAAAAGATTAACAGTGACGTCTTCAAATAGATGACAAGAAATGAATCACGGTTCAAGTTCCGAGACATAACTTGTCAGCTAGTTAAATAAATAGAAACTTTTATTTATGAATCACACGTAAAAAATAAAGCATCAAGGATATGCAGGTTCTATGCATTAAGTCATGCCCATTATCATAATCATGTTTTAAAGGCAAATACGTCGTAAGTAAATCAAACTTAGAGCGGTGGCAATTGAGCGATTTGCTGCGTTCTTCATTACGCAGTTGACTGTGAAATGACAAGGGTAGATTACCCCACCCACTGCATTGTGGTGGAGACGGTGACAACTTTCTTCAAGTGTGCCGAGCAAATTAAACTTAATTAAGAAACCACATCAAGAGTGCTGTAGTCACACTCACGCTGCTTTATTTTTACGCACTCCAGTTTATTTTTCACCAAATCAATCGTGCTCAACGGGCACGGTGCTTGTGTCTAACTCCTCATTAAATTTTAATTTTGAGACTCTTCAACACCGGAGATAATTGACTCTGAAATCGTCGCCCCTAGTCGAGCTTTTGGTGCCAGAACAAAATGAGCTACTGAGTTGAGAATTTCACACACAGTTTGAGCATTTTGCCCAATGACTATGACCTTCTATTGTCTATTTTCGACACAGTCTGCTTGGTAAGCAAAAAAATCTGGCCGCCAGCCCACGATGGATGTTTGTTTTGAAATACTGAGTATATGAAACACATTGTTTGTTTCTCTGTTGTATATATATACCTGCGTGATAACCATTAAATTACTGGGTATACAGATGAACTGTTTTCACATGTACTGTATGGTTTGGGGGCTGATAGGTGCAACCGATATGTGAAATCAGCCTGCAAACGGTTATCTATCAACTTGGCTCTCGGCGAACGAGAAGGCATCATGAAATATTAATACTCCTGGCTCTATCTGTCAATCTTTTACCGAGGTCAATGATTAATTATTTATGTAAGTTAATTGAAATAAACAGAAGTGAAATACGCTGAAATCCCCTGACACCGGCGGTCATGTGGTCCCAGGGTACTTGGGCACGCGCGACAGTAGCGTACGACAGTAATTCGCTACATCACATGGATGAAAAACGGGCGGGAATACATGAAAGTTATGAAAATGAATTATTATATTATAAATCATTATTCGATATTGCTTAATTCATTTACAATTTCGTTCGTTCGTTCGTTCGTTCATTCACTTATTTATTTATTTTATATCTTATTCTTTCATTCTCTCTGTATTTTTTTAAATTGACATAGGTATAATATACATTCATATAACAATTACCTTATGTCTGTATACATTTATGACTCATTTTATATTATTCATTTATTGTAAATAATTGTTTTGAAACGATATCGCCCTGTGCCTTTTTTTAATGACTTCTCACCTGGTTTCGTTTATGTTTTACACGTTGCTATATTGTATTTATAGGTAATTCCATTTTAAATTTGGCTAAATAACGTTTGATTGTGATCATCTATTTTGATTCAGAAAACTCCGAAAAATAATTTTGATCCATAATTACATTATTTTATAGGAACACTCATATATTGATATCTCATTCATGTTTTAATATACTTGCAATAACTAAATTTACCTGCTCCAATTGAGCAGAAAATGCCAGCGATTATTTTAAAATATGGCCACAGAAGCTAGATACAAATCATATTTATACAAGATTAATTTCATCTCATATTTAAACTCTGTCGGGGAAAAATGGTCGATCCTTTTTGTAAATATTTAACCTCTTGAAAAGAAACCAAAATCTGCATGTGTAAGTTTAATCCGTCCCATGCTCATAACTCCGAACTGAACACAAATGCAAATATTTAACTATTACTTAATTATGATCGGACATAATCAAATTTCGCCCTGTTCGAGAAAGCAAGAGGGAGCTATTTTGAAGCTCGGTAAATTTAAACAGTGTCGTCCTCTGATCCGGGCCCGCTTCGCCGTGGGCTTGCACTCCGTAGTGGGAAAATATAGAAAACAAACAATGACAACGAGTTTAGTCATAGCTAATGATCTAGTTTTTACGCAAATGATAGAACATAAATGGTCTCATTTTAAAAATGAAAGTAAATATAAATCAGTCCATGACGTATACATACAACTACTTCCTTGATATTATCGCAATCATCGATTACATACTTGTGACGAACAAGCCAGAATTATACTAGTGCTTCGTATAAAAAATACAAGCCTGCAATATAAATTCTAAACTTGAGCAAATTTCGAAATCATTTTACCATTACATTACCAGTATTCATAAAACATCTTAAGTAATTTCCTACTTTCCTACTTTAAGTAATTTCCTACTTTAAGTCATTTCCTACTATAAGTAATTTCCTACTTTGAGTCATTTCCTACTATAAGTAATTTCCTACAATAAGTAATTTCCTACTTTAAGTCATTTCCTACTATAAGTAATTTCCTACTTTAAGTCATTTCCTACTATAAGTAATTTCCTACTTTAAGTAATTTCCTACTTTAAGTAATTTCCTACTTTAAGTCATTTCCTACTATAAGTAATTTCCTACTTTAAGTCATTTCCTACTATAAGTCATTTCATACTTTAAGTCATTTCCTACTTTAAGTCATTTCCTACTTTAAGTCATTTCATACTTTAAGTCACTTTCCTAAGTTGTGTATCTCACTGACCATATGATATAATAACTTAATAATATCTTAAATACTTTATTTTCATTGATGCTATCGAATATACATTCATTTTATATTTAATTTGACTATATTTTTAAGATATCGACTTACGTTAAGAATTGACTTAAGATGTTTTATAATTACCGACAAAGGGCTTTCCGAGCTTGTGTTTATCTTGTCCGCTGTAACCGTTTGCTATACATTTTGAGGAACTGTATTGACGTGTTGTATCATGAAAGCTGAAACAATCAATTTAAATCACAGAAATGCAACACCGACTACAACAACAAAAAGGTCAAAGAACCTAGTGATCGTCATTGAGTAGTCGACCTTAACACATTGCTTGAGACATACTTTATATTATAAAGCTACAATCGTCTGAACTAACGTTCGACTATTCATGTTTCAGAGAGAAGAGACCATATAGGTCCGGGCAAAAATGGCCACAAGAAGGACCACAAACCGACGCGCGTGCGCACTGTGCTCAACGAGAAGCAGCTGCACACGCTGCGCACGTGCTACAACGCCAACCCACGACCGGACGCGCTCATGAAAGAGCAGCTTGTGGAGATGACGAACCTGAGTCCGCGTGTGATCAGGGTTTGGTTCCAAAACAAGCGCTGCAAGGACAAGAAGAGGAGCATCCTCATGAAGCAGATGCAACAGCAGCAACAGGACAAGGTAAGATGCGCACTGTGCTAGTTTGCTGCTAGAAAGTCCTAATGTCATTATATTTGATGTATACAACTTTTGAAATGTATTTAATTTGAAAACTGATTCTCACCAGATGTGTTTTCCTTTTTACTCATTAATATTTCGAAACATCTATACCGGTGCAGTAGATTCAAACGATACAAGTTTCCTTTAGATTATTCTATAAAACTAAATGAAATGCATAATTAGATTGCCTAAATATTTATCAAGCTTAATACACTATAGAATATCCCATTGTGAAACACGTGCCAGTGTTCGGTCACCCTGTGCGATAAGAAAACAGAAATATTTAGAATTTAATGTAGTTTGTCTGTAAAAATTACATCCGTTTCGAACGTCTGTACTGCCTGTAATAAAGTATTTTCTTCGTCAATGATCTCGCTATTAGTATTCAACTTTGAGATATATATCTTGTATACCTATATATCTCAAAGTCGATAACATATATAATGATTCATCCAAACGCCATTTTTTGTAAAATAATGATATAATCATTGAATGAAGTCCTTAATAATGACTATTACGTGGTAAATTCCCAGACGATATGTTCAACACTGGTCACTACAGTTCGATTGTCAATCATTCTGATATTCTTAACTACATGTATGTTTGCCGACGATTGCCAACGTCGTCGTCGGCGCCACTCGGCGCTTTCCTGTAATCTTCTCGTACCACCAGGCACAGAATCCATTTCCCCTACCCCCAACGAAGAAAAACATATATGATATGAGATTTTGGCAGATATTATTATAAAAACTCACCGTGCACCCGTTCCTGTTTATTTATAGATATCAGAAATATAGTATTCGCGCTCCGAATGACGGATTTTAAATATCTTGTTAAACTCATTTCTGACAGACGAATGATAAATATTTCATTCATATTAGAGCCAGATGTGGTTTGTTCGAAACCAGTTGAAGACTTTTCATATTTTTTGGCCAACACCAGTTTTATAATGAAAATGAAGCGAAGCAGACCCCGTTTTTGACAAGGTGAATACAGTTTAAAATTGAATGTAGATATAAATATGGAAAATAATGTCCTTCCAAGGCAGTAAAACACTCTTCTCTAGCGCTGCCAATGACATTGTAACGTTTCTTTCCAATCTGTTATTACTTATGTAATTTTCCTGGTCGGCCCATTTCGATTATATCCTGCTATATATACTGTACATTCTAAACAAGAACACCGGTGGCACTCAATTTTCGCCTTTGTTATAGTTTTAATTTGTTGCAATTAGATAACAGGCCCCAATTTCTTAGTTTTATTTCCTGGAACAAGTGAAAATAATTATAGAGCGACATAACCTATATGCTCGTCTTTACGTGTAGGCCTTTGTTTGAATGTTTACTGGAGTTCTTGATAAAATTTCAGATTGAAAATGATCACCATTCCTAGTAGATATTCTTGCATGATAAACCAGTAAAGCAAACATGTCTCGTGATGCCTGAACATCTGTTCACATTCAGCATTCCTTTGTATGTTCAGCTGAACCTTACGTTTAAAAAACAATGACAATATCGACGAAAATTGAAAAAAGAAACGCAAAATATTGAATGTACACTAATTAAGGTTCTTATATCAAAACATTCAGTTTATATTCCGTGGTGTCAATCCATCTGATGTCCATTTGTAATGTAAAATGCAAGCATTTTGTTGCACTTAATAATTGCATTATAATTAGGGATTCTAAATCATTGTATTGTCATTTAAATCATATGAAATAATACACATTAAGATGGAAATAGAGGAATGCTGTTTACCACAGTCCAAAATTTCCCGAAACCACGAAACCCTGTCGGCACACGTCATAATAAATTTTGAGCAAATCCTACATGAAAATGATTCGCAGTAATTTCATGTAATAATCGCACGGCTATAATTATATTCCTGAATTGGCTATAATCACAGCGCCTGTGGCTCGTAGCTGGCGCGATTCTAAGAACTGGGCCCCCGAGATACCACGAGATTACAGGGGAAGGATCTTCAAAATTATATGGGCAGAAAATTAACTTTTAATCACTGTAATCGTGCCAATTTTAAGAGAAATCTTGAGCAATTTTATATGAATTATTCTGTCAGCATAGGAAAACAACCGTTCCTAAAGGGAAAGTATTTCCCCTAATTTAGATATAAATAATATGTATTAAAGATAATACAGAAGAATTATTAATCATTGTGGCTCCAATAATAATGCAATAACTCTAGTCTTGTTAAATTTTCCATCAGAAAAGAAAATAACGTCTGACAAGAAAAACTATATCGGCAAATGTGTGTGTAAATTTTAAAATGCAAATTCTTGCTCATTTCGGGAAAAAAACCCGGAATCAATCCTAAAATAAAGAGCTATTTATTTCTAATGACTATCCATCGTGAGTTCAAGCTTGTCTTCGTTAGTAAATCTCGAATTCAGTGTCATGTAACCGCAACATAATGACCCTATAGTGCCACCTCGTGACATGTTAGCTATCGAACCCTCTTGCTCCTCTTTCTGGCAGCTCCACCAAGCATTGTAAAGTCGAGATTCGCCTGACCGAGGTTGCGTGCACTGCTCATTGCGTGACTCTCTCTTGCTCTCCCGACAAACACCGGCTAATTATGGATATTGCATCTTTAATGAAATACTCACACGGCTTAACTAACGCTTTGTGAAGAAATTTGTAGGGTCGCGTGAGACTTCGTGCCAATTTTAAGATATAAACAAGACCTGAAACTAGCGATTACAGCCCCGTTTATGGTAATAATATGATTTATTGGATATTTTGTCAGACAAGCCTTGTTTATTGAAACTGATGGCTGAAATTCATGGCATGATCAGATTTTTAAAGCAATGAACAGTACAAGAAACCTCGAACACAAAATGACATAACCATGTATCCTGAAAAACATTAAGAGGGTTATATTTAAAGTTCACTTTCTGATATTTGTACACAAAAAAAAAAAAAAAAAAAAAAACACGAAAAGAGTATATTGCTTTTCTCAATCTAAATGTGTGCATGTTAAACATTCTTGGGGATATTATTAATTATTTGAATTATGCTCTACCTTCTAACGTTCATGAATTATATGTAACAATTTACAAGTTACACTTCTACATGAATAAAGTCAATAAACACAATGCGAATAAAATATTAAAACTAAATCAAATCAACAAAGATGTCATGTCTAACTGCGTCTTAAATAGCGTTTTTTTTCTTCAAATAACTTACGCTTTGTATAACCTTTATTTATTGAAATCTACAAAGGTAGGCCCGTCGCTCCATTACGGTAGAAAATTGCAGCGCTATAAAACTGTTTATTCTGATATAATTAAATGTATACACACTATTATCATTGAATAAGATTTGGTGTTAAACATCAAGATTTACAAAGGAAGTTTGTGGTCGGCCTTTGGCCACTGGTCATTGTTGTGTGGCTAGTATGTTGATTTTGTCAAGTCCCTGCTAAGCCTGCATAATTCGTCAGATGCGAGTTCATTTTGGGTTTTGTGTGTATTGCTCATAACTTGTTGTTTGAAGTATTTTAATAGTAAACTAGTACGGTGGTTGCAATCGTGGTTGCATTGGCTTTTGTTTATCATTCATGTTGTTAATCTTAAATTTTAAGAACTAGAATTGAACCCAGTAGTGTTGTTACATTAGGCTTTGGTGAGAAAATGTCACTAAAGATTGTAGCCGCAGATATGCGTAATTTAATTTCCGACTAGCCGCCAAGCCGTTACCGCACCATGACTCCTGGCTCAGCCGGAAATTAAGTCCCCGCTCTCCACGTGAGCACGTTAGGTCACGCGCTCACCTTTTCCGGTGTTCTCCGGAACAGCTCGGACTTTATTGTTGACCACCGTGATGTTGCACCTGGTTAAAAAAATATGGAAATTAAATTGAATTATACAAGACAAAGAAGTCAGTCTAAACCATAACACATTCGTTTGAACATTTTAACTGGCTGATCTTATTAATATAATTAATACATTTTCGATATTAATTTTGTCAATTTTATATCTGTTAAAATATTAATGTCAAAAAATGAAGTATAAAGTAATAATTACGTAACAAGAGCCTTCACAAATTAAAAAGGGTTAATAATGTATTTCGAACCATCGCTCAATGATTCGTTAAGGCAGTCATCTGCCAACCGCCGACAGAAAGTCTGCTAAGATTGTTGTTGGTCGTCGGCCACCGCCGCCGGAGTTGACCACAAAATTTGACAGTCCTTTTGATTTCAATGCCCTAATTTGTAGAAAAATATTATGACAAGAAATTAATAATTTCTGCTATCAATAGTTTACCCACCCCGGAGTTAAATGTATAAAACCTGGGGCGGGGACTATAACCGCCCCATTAGCTCGTCACTGTATACAAACACTGAATACCCCGAATAAAAACTAATTAGTCTCAGTTCCTATGAAAGATTTTAATATTTTTCCTATTATATTTCACGGCACCTCAGTCGTCCGAAATATTTCCGGAGGCTCTTGATTTTTAATTTCTAAATTAACTTTCTACAATAAAATGGCGCAGGTCTTTATTGAAGACGACATTAATTGAGGACCGCTGCTAATGTGTGGTCTGAAACTCAGAGCCATTGGTTTTTAATATATTAATCAGAAGATTCAAGTGGAAATGAAACTGTTATCAGAGTCAAATAATAAACACGTTTATATTTTTATTATTTCGACCATGTGGGCCACAAACAATTTGGCGACACTCAAGCTGCTCAGAAACTTAAATGGCATGCGTTGCATTTTTACACATTTGTACTTAGATGTATTTAGCTTTGAAACAAGAATATATAATAATGCAATAAGTTAGTGTGTTATTTCGATTTTCTCTTCCGCTATGACGACATTGTGCCTAATGACGTAACGGGCCGCGTAATGTCGGCGTGCTGCTGTATTATGGCAGTCGATAGATTGGCTGAGAGGACCAGATGTTCGCTACACGCGCTCCGCGTGTCCGCCTGTCAAACTGGCCACTCGATATGGCCCTCCAGATCGGGGCAGATAAGGCCATTGATGGCATTTGGCCTTTTAAAATACAATAAAGACACTTAAACGGGGATGTGAGCACATTTTGTTTGGAATACCATGCAGGGAACCACATATGCCTTTAAACAGTAAACTTTTATGTAGACAACGAGGTGATTCGTGTGTCATCAATATGCCTTAACTTCTGGTTCGATGGTCAATGTGGGTTATGTGTGCCTGTTTCGGCGGCCAATGTGGGCTATGTGTCCATCTTCACGGGACACACTTTTTTGACACTTTTCGTGCAGCTGTGTTATCAAAATTTAAAAATGACGTCATTGTCTTCAGCGCAGAGGCCGAGAGTGTTTTGATGTGACCACTGTGCACTCATTTCCCTTAATTGATTTGTCATTAAATCCCACCAGTTGAGCTGCAGATCATTGTTGAATACTAGCGGCACACCGAAGACGTCACCTTATGTCTGTCGCAGTAACGAGTGCATGATGTTTACGCACCCATTGCACATTTTATTCACTTGATATATTTTATACGCTACAGTACAAACTATGTGAGTATTACAGCAATAAAAAAAAGCATTTTAATGATCTTTAGGCTGGGCTTAGATCCGCCTTTACGATAAGTGTAAAGCTCGGAGCATGAATAAAAACCCGGGTCCCCGGGTATCGGTAGCTACAACAGTCGGCGATTGATACGTGATCATTGATGAGAGAAAGAAGAACATGTGCCCGCGGTCAGAAATTGACGTACAGTATAAACATGGCCCGACTAATCACTTAAGTAATTAACAACATGTAGCATTCATCAATGAGTGAGGCCATATGCCCGGTAACTTTACCAACAATGATGTATCATCATTACCGATAATCACTCTGTCTCAGGCATTGTGATCGGGATTACCACCATGTAAATGCTAATAAGAATTCATTAGGGTATCTCATTTACATACTGCACGTTAGCTACAGATTTATTCTTCTATTTTTTTCGGCAATTAAAATCAAATTATTAAAACAGCAAGTTAATGAAGTGGTTCGATGGCACTACGGGACAGATAGAAATGTACATAAACTTTAACAGCAAAGTAACAGGGCGACATTGGGAATGATGTTATGCAGCTGGGCTGCATCAGATCGAAACATTGAACTGCAGCTCAGGGCAGGTTTTAGAATTATAATACCGATTAATCAGACCAATTAAATTTTAATAGGGACTTTTGATGGCACGTCCCGGTGCAAGATTTTGCGAGATTTAGTCACAACGATGCCGACAGTACGACGTTCCACCGCAATATTCATTTTTCGTAGCAAATATGACAATATTGAGAATTTTATGACACCGTTTATTGATCTCCATATTGACACCGTAATAGGCAAACATGCGGAATGCATGTTTGCTAGATGAAGAAAATGATATCTTTATTTTATTGTACTCGAAACTTTCTAGATGTTATGACATAGCGGCGCCACTGTGTCTTGCCGTCCAACCGCTGTTCTGTCGCGAAGCTCGACTTCATTTCGCCACTCTTCACTGAATTGTACCATCATACGAGTTTCGTTTCATTTCAGTACTGCCTTACAGACAGTATGTTGTAAAAATCCAGACATTCTTAACATATTTATCAGAATTTGAAAAAAATAATCGTGACCGTGATGGGCCGAGAATTACGTATATAGATTTGTATTGCACGGTTTACATGTTTACCGTGTCGTTGGCCCCTAACCCCTACACGCTTGTCCGCCATTATTTATCACAGTCACCTCCGCCCATGCGGGGTCACCTGAACGACAGCGGCACGCGCCTCCGTTCCAGCGTCAGAAGCCTGAAGGCCCGTCACAGTCCGCTGTTATCTGCCTGGCAACCCGGGCCCGCCGCTTTGAACTCCCTTCACTGGCCCGCGGTCTGTACTTGTAGGGCTGCCGGCATCCCGGCCTACCCAGCTATGTATGTGACAATTGCAACCAGTTGTTAAATTGATTGCCAATATTACAAGTTAATTATTTGAATAGCGGACAAGTTGACGGGATTTATTCAGTGTGAATTGTGCGCTTGTTTCTGGATCAGTGGCCAATGTCCGTTTGCTCGTTGGAGGCCGATCTGAGTCTCAATTACTTTCGATTTAAGCTAGATCTAAGCCACGGATAAAAGAGATGTATTGACTAGATCTAATATCGCTGTAAAAAGGCTTGTTTCACGGTCGGCAAGACTCCTTGTTTAAACAGCGCCACGATTCCAGTAAATCTGGAGCGATCTGATCCCCAGTCAAATGGCATTATCTCCAGCCCGTCATGAACAGAAAACCACCAAGGCTTATAAGGCGATTAGATGCTTAATTGCAAATCACTGGTTAACAATATCCAGAAACAGTTCTTCGAAGAAGGAACAGTCTCGTCGGTGAAAATGGGTTGTTAGTTCAGTGAATCACTAGGTGATGTACCAAACAAGAACGCGTTCATCTCACTGAACTCTGACAAGAAAATTGAATCAAATTACAGAAGTCATCGATGTAATTCTTCACAAGTACGCAACTATTGATAAATGTTGTGTCAAATTTACCGTGTACCTTTTTAAATGACTAATTTCCATTGATTTGTATCTATTCACTATTTATTATTTTTAAAATTGAAATCTCTTTCAGTCTCATGTATGAGTCAGGCATAAATATAAATATCAAAATTTATCAAAACGATGATAACGAATAGATTAGTTGCGATAAATTTGAGACAGAGTATCATTCATAACGTTCAATCAATCTAGTCATTCATAATTAGATAGTCCATTGTGTTGGTCTTTTGAAGTCGCATCTTCAATCTCCTAATTCAATCAGTTTCCGGCATGGCGGCCGCTCACCGGCGATGATATCTGGGCGACACCGGATCGCGAAACCCGAACCCAAACAAACGGGCTAGTGAGAGCCCAGTGCCCCGGCAAACATGACTAACTGCCAGCACCGTTATAGCTGTCGGCCCTCTTTGGTACACAGCCATGTCTGATTAGATGATGTCAGATAGAAGATTCTGATAAAAGTTTCCTCTTCAAATCAATCGATCGAATCCGGACCGAACACAAATGACGTTATTCACAATGTCTAGTTTCGTATCTCAGTTTTGTGTCTCGGACACATCAGATTTTTTTAACATGATGGCATTGTCGTCCTTGGTGTCTTTAGTCTGAAAAAAGAAATATTTACGTTCCAACCGACGGAGCTTTATCAATGCTTTATGGCTTTATCATACATGTATAACTGTCAAACAAAAGACACTCTATTACATTGATCAAAGCTTTTTTCTCGAATCAAAAACTCGAATCTAGACGTCTACACCCGAAACTCCACAGGAAAAAAGAGGGGAAAGTGAGCTTCCCCTGTTGCACAACATTGCGGTTGTGTGTTTGGGTGATTGTGACTTGTAGACGACTATCAGCGTAAACATACCGCCTGGCTGCAGGAAGCGAGGCGACACCGGCAAACCAAGCTCCTGGCTGACATAGAGCAGAGAAGCGCTCCCGTAATCTAATCTTAAAATGCAAAATTCATATCAGTGTAATAACCCAGAGCAAATTATAGATGGAATAGATGGAATTTGAAATGCCCAATATCGTTCTGGGTGGCAAGTCTGCTTTTGATAGAGCTGTTGAAATGTTGAAGATCTCGACAATCATTGTGTATATATGTTTTTTAGTGTTGGCTTGATAGTTGCGCGATCTACCGTGGGTAAGAAGTGGGTGGGGTTATGTAGCGATATCAGGGAACGGAGAAGGATGCATTAATCATATTTTTCGACGGTTTCATTCGGGCGCCTCGCTGCTGTATGGGAAGTCTGGTCCTAATCTTGCCCCACCATCGCACATTATTGCGCGTGTACAATCGTTATTGCGTCGAAATGTGTGACTGCCATCTCACGTCGTTTAATAAATCATATATACAATGGGTTTTTTACTCCAAACTAAAAAACATGGCAGTGTTTATCTGTTTTGTCTATGGCATAATGTCGATCTCCTGATACCATTATAGAACCAGAAACATTCTTCGAAGTTCACACTTGTTTATTCAGACCTTATTCAAATGAAGATTTGTAATTAAATATGTATATTTAACCCTGGTTTTAAAACTGTGACATATATGGGTAGGCAGCAGGGATACGTGTGAATTAGATAACGGGGTTTCTGCTACCACTCAAGAAGTGTGTTCACCTTGGTTGTGATAAGATGGCTTTCTGATAAGCCCAGCGCTGGGCTTCCGATTAGATATGGGCAATTTGTTGTGATGATAGACGGGCTCTATGAAGTTTTGATTTATGTTGTTTTATCGTTTCAATACGCCTGTGTATAACATTCTAACACTGTGTCAGTGTGTCTTAAAATGGGCTTGTTTCTGTATTGTACATTAACTGATTGTTCTTTCTGTGAATGTGTATTGGATATATTGGTTTCTAATATCAGACAAGGACACTTTGCAGTAAGCATTGCTTTATTTGGTAAAACTCACTTTCTGTTATCCTTTTACAAGAGCTGTATTCCGTGTTTACACTTACGGGTGGACAAACATAGAAACAATGATAGTGCAATCCCCCACAGTCGCTTGTAAGTTTGACTATGGATGTGCAACACGGACAAACATGGACATTCTTCTTGCATTTGTTAGCAGCAGCACTTCAGGCTGTCCCGTACAGAGCCGATTGTGTAAATTGAAAAGAAACATTAAAAAATGAAATGTGCTTTGTTTTGTTCAAGATATATCTCATTTCATGATAAGGTCAAACCGACTTCCTTAGAATAGACGAATCAGCGAACATTGATGAGGCAAGATAACATTAAAATATTAAGGCATAATTATATTAATATGATACGAGTTTTTAAATAAATAAATAAATTAGTAAATAGATAAATAAATAAATAAATAAATAAATAAATAAATAAATAAATAAACAAATAAAACAAATAAATAAATAAATAAATAAATAAATAAATGGATAAATAAATAAATAAATAAATAAATAAATAAATAAATAAATAAATAAATAAATAAATAAATAAATAAATAAATAAATAAATAAATAAATGAATAAATAAATAAATAAATAAATAAATACACAAATATACAAATGAATAAATGAATATATATAAAAAAAGGAAATAGATAACTACATAAAGTGAATAAATTGTTATTGAATTCTAAGATAAAAAATATAGAAAGAAAAACAAATAATGGAATAAAATATATGAATAGGTACAGTTTTCCTTTCATTTTAAAAATGGATAACCTTGATGCTTAATTTGAGGAAACAAACGATTATTCACGAAGTCCTGTTTGATTGGAAAATGTGTACAAGTGTTCCTAGACGAAAATATTGTAAAAGCCTTATACTTCGTGATATGACTACATGAAAACAATACAGAAATATGGGCAAACATGCAGATTTTAACAAAAATTACATCAATCGTCCTTAAAACACAGAGTAACCTTATAGCAAATGCGTCATAATGGTTATTGGAGCATATGTTTATTGATTACAAAGTACGTTGCAATAAAAGACATACATTCTTACGTCTTACTGTACTCATGCCAGATTACCGTTTTATATTTTGTGCAGTTAAGAATCAATAATTGATGATGTTTTTGTAAAGTTCTAAACCAAAGTACTGAACATGTTAAGCTCATTATAAATAAAGTGGTAACAATTGCAACCATCTCCCTCCCCACCACCAAAAAAAACAAGATAAACTTTAACGTTTAAGATAATAACAAAATTGGAAAATAAGCTCAATTTTCGTTTATTTATCGTTTCAGAATGGCGGTCGACTACACGGTCCGATGCAGGGCGTGCCGATGGTGGCGTCAAGCCCGGTGCGCCATGAGAGCCCGATGACGGCGAATCCCGTGGAGGTACAGACGTACCAGCCGCCATGGAAGGCCCTTAGCGACTTCGCCATGCAGTCCGATTTGGACCACCACCCGCCCTTCCAGCAACTGGTGAGCGCATTTTGCGACATGCCGGATGACGAGGACGACGATATGATCGTCTGCTATGACGATTCCAGATAATCGTTAAATTGTCACATAGTGAAAACAGCAAAACGTTCCGCACGCTCAACGGTAAAACATGGCGTTGTTTGCAACCACAAGTTTTAATTTTCTCTCCACTTATGCATTTTTTTCATTAATATGAAAAATGTAGATCATTGTGTTTAATTTACGTGAGTGCATCGATTTTAAACGCGAGGGTAAAAATCAACAGCATAACTAATATTTTTTTAACAACTATGAAATTGTATAGTGAATATAAATAGTTATGGAGAGAAAATTCAAATCATGGTTGACGACAATGTCTATTTTGCTTTCGGCTTGTAGCACCTGCCTGCTAGATGTTATTTTCCGTTTTGTTCAAGTTTTGCTTCTAAATATAGAATTTATAGCTTATTTATTTTATACCATATATTCGGATATGAAACAAATTCGGATATAAACGATAATTATTTCCGCAGGTGTCTACCTTGAAAGCATTACAATATTGCATTGAAGAATTGATCACTTAATTATTGAAACATTTTTTTTTATTTTATTAATGTTTAACGATATACTATTTTGCAACATTTATTATTATATAAGTATCGTCAATTCTTCAATTTATAGTTTTACCGTGATCGTGTGTTTTGTGTTTTCATTTTGACGTATTTATGAATTGATGACAAAACATATCTATTTATGTATTAATGCATGTCTGATTAATTTATTGTATGCTTTAAATCGCTAATTTAATTATATGTCTTTATTATGGTTATTTATTTTGATTAATTTATTCTAAAGACGTAGTCTATTTATAAAATGACTAGTTTGTGGATTTATGAATATATATACTTAGGCAAATGGTGCCTCATTCCACACGTTGTTATTTCTAATGTAAGGATTTGGTTCGGCTGAAATTCAAACCATCTTTTGAGCTGTATTGATGCAACTTTTCCAATCATATTTAATCCAGCACAATTATGGATATATTAGAGCTCTGTAAATTATTGGTAAATGGAACCATTACCTAGAATTTTGAACAATATAGAGACAAAGATTATATATGTTTCAGATGAACTCCTTTGACCATATGGACTCGGACTATAACGATAGTCATGTGACGGTGGAAAGTTACCATGGCAACCATATGGACGACGGGTACGTGTGGTCAGGTCACGACGAGTACGGCCATCCGGGCTCTGTCAACTCGGACTACGGGGAAACACCTTCTGATATGTCCAGCCCGATGAGTCAATGACGTTATTTGGATTAAATAGTTGTATTAAATGGTAAAATATAAGTCCAGAGGCGTATACAAAGTATTTGTCTCTAATAAGTGTTTGTGGTCCCATTCCACTGGACTTGTTGAGCCTGTGATTCAGTTCGAGGGACGAACATTGCATGCAAGTGTGAACAAGACCCTTGTGGAGTTGTTACTAAAATAGGGTTACCGTGGACACGGTCACTCTGTGTGTGCTCAGTGCCGGACACCCGGACACTTTATGACCCTCTCATAGGTCTTACATCGCCAAAACATCGCAGTGGCGGTGTGCAGCTACCGAATATGGACGCGACACAATCATCTAGTGCTTTTCACGTGTTTTTTTGTGTGCATTGGTTTACAGTACTTTTTGCGACATATCTTTTCCTCATGTTATGTCCTTTATACGTATAGTTGCATCTGTACAGATCTTGAAGATTGTACATATTGTAACTACTGACTTCTCAGTGAATCTCTGTAAAATAACTTGTGTTACCAGTAAATAAGTGTGAATTTGTAATATTCTTGTAATATGTTCTAATTTGAAAATGATCCAATTTTGTTATCACGTTTTTACTTGCGTATTCTTTTGCTATGTGCCCAATAAACATTTACAAATGAAAAAGATAACGTTTAAAACGTTGTATTTGAAATTTGTTTGAAGGGAGCTAGTCCGTAGACCGTGTTTAATCTGTTTGTCAAAAATATGTTGTGGTTTTGTTGAGTTTTATTGTATTTTAAAATTTGAATGGACTCCTTCATATATTTAATGTTGGCAACATTTTTGAAAATTGGTTTAAATTGAGTTATTTTGGTGTTTTACTTGAAAAACACCAAACTGCAAGATACTCATTTGGACATCATACATACAAGGTCTTGAAACAATCTTATTCACATTTTACACGTAATTATTTTTGTTAATGTCTGACCAAACAAAGCGTGAACGAGTCCTTTAAAAGATTATCAATCGCTGTACATGTTTTGTTTCATTTGACTTATTACACGAATATCAAAATTTATTATTTATTTATTTATAATTCTATGTGAATAAATTACTATAACTAAATTCATTTATTGTTCTTTGATACACGTAATCTCTAGTTTACCACTTATTCTCGAGGCTTTATGCCAACGTCGTTGATGTAAGCGGTTTATTTTTGCCGCCATGTTTATACACACTAATCATAACATGGAGGTTCCGTTACGTCTGTAATTGATAGGAAGGAAAACAGGTCGGGGAAATTATGTCAAACAAACCTCTGAATTACTGGCCTACAGAACCATCGGACGATGTACAAGTGCAGCAAGATTGGGATGAACTGGTTTTCATGCAACATCGTTCTCACAGAATAAAACGATGTCCAATTTTGATAACACCGCCGTTCTTACAAACTTCCATGCACTCTACATTTCTGTCAGAGAAATGATATTCCTTTACAATGAGAACAAAGAGACAACCATAATCACACGCATAGTTTGATTTTTTTCGTTAAAAGTAATCGAATTAGTTTACATCTTGTTATATAATGTGATCTACAACATTAGAATGACTATTTGACAGGTATGTTTCATTTGATCTATGACACACATACACTTGACTCGAACACAAAAATAATACAGCAAAACAATACATTTCCCTAGTTAATCTCGTGTCACAAACCTAAGATACAAACCATTTGTTCATACAGCCTGCAGGCTTTCGACATTAAAATGGTTTCATTTTGTTCTTGGTATTGATGGTGTCGGCCCAAATTCCGGTGTGTCATCGTCGCTTATCTCAAAGATCGCTTGAAAATATTTGTTTTGTGTACTGTTTTACTCTGTCTATTGTAAACCAAACGCGCTGTATTTTTTCAAGCAAGCCTTCTTAATACACCCTGGTCTCTGATCTAGATTGTTACGTGTAAAGCCCGTTGTTCGACTAATCCGTTACCCAAACTTTGCCAATCAGATTAACATCGTGCAGGGCGTAAACAATACGGTCAAATAAATAATCGAACTTGACACCATGTTTTCTTAACAACTTTGTGATCAGAGATTTCTTATAATATTCCCATCACCTCTAGCTATCTTATGTTTATCTTCTAACAGTATACAAATGGTCACTATCTAGTCCAGTGTGTATCAAAATGGAATTTTGTAGCAAGTGTCCAAAATTCCAAGATCAGAGATAAATTTTGACACACAAATATAAACCGTAAACATGGAGATAGAACGTAAGACATGAGTATGTCGGAATGAAATCGCGTATAAAACAGTAAGAAAGCGGATCTCGTTGAAGTAAGCTTTTGATAAAGACTGTCAATACGCATGCATTATACTAACTCGTGATTTCTAATAAAATTCCCGTCTTTGCAAATATTCTAACATGGTCTTCAAAGCAGAATTAATGAATGATCAGCCTAAAAGTAAAAACAATTTTCTGATTGTTTCTTTCCTGATTGTAACTCTAGGCTACAAATAAAAATATAAGAACCATGCTCCGGTCTACAAAGAACTGCCAGAGCTTCTACAAAGACCACAGATGAATGTAATATGATCGCTCTGACCACTGTTTGGATAATCTCCCAAAATATTTCTATACACGAAATCCAAACTTTGGACGAAATGATATCAATATTTGATTTAACGGTTTCTGTGTATTGTCTTGTACTGTAAACATCTGGCGAGTTGTTGACGTTGGCAATATGTGCAGGCTTCAGGAGGGACGGTGGCATCACGGCCATCGGACATGCACGGTTACTGGCGATCACATCGACTGGTACGCCTGAAACATGCACTGACTGTCGCTTCAAAAACAGAACAGAACCATGCATTGGATGGATGTAGAACGGTTTTAAATGTGTTAGTACGGAATGTGCAAAGCCGATTTTCGAAGCCATACATATTATACATATAATTCGCAATCTTTAAGTATTGCTCATAGCTATATTTGAAGTGAAAATTAAAAACAAACATATGAACAAACCTTGGTCACCTGTCCCTAGGATAAAGTGACCCTTGACTAAGGTTACCAAACAGACATGTCACACTGGCGATTGCAGAGATCAGACTACTTTCTTCATGGGTACACGGGGCACGTCTTGTTTATTAAGGTTTATAACATGCAATTTAACTCTTTGATCTTTTCATGAAACATTGTTCAAACTATAAAACCGAAAGTCTCCCAAATATTTTGTTAAATAGTTTCACAAATATTTTAGTACAGTTTTAATCCTTCGGTCAACAATTGGCATGATATTTGCTACTTCTGAATCGCATTGTAATACAGTTTGTACTCCGTAACAGAACGGTATCTTTATTTTAATAGCTGTTTAAAGAAACCCGAAATCTCCTTGAAGACAACTCAAGACAAGCCAATGGCCCGTACTCGATCGCCAATTGGAAGGAAAAACAGGGCGGCCAAGTATACACTTTAAACATTGTAATCCAGACCAAGCGTAAGAGTGTATCTCTTGGTGAAAAGCACGGCGAGGTTAAACCTACCGTGTTGGTTTAGGCAAACCAGGCAAGGAGTATTGAGACAAAAATATTTATATTCAGATTTAACATGGTTGCACACAACTTACACTATACCCTTTATGAAATTTACCGATTCTATATATGATGTATTAACCGTAGCCCGATTTTTCATTTCCTGCATGCATAAGGCAAATTGAACACACACATACATAAAAATTTTGAAAACTGATGAAGACAAGTCTGTCTGGAACAATTTTCGGAAAGGATATAGAAATACCGAAGGCCCATCAAGCTCAATGCACAAGTACATTTCTGTCATTGGCCTATCGGCTTCTTTCATTGTCCTTATGAGGGTTCCAACTTGAAAGGTCTTATCAGTAGTGGACAGATTTTGTTCACGAACTCTATTGTCATCTGTTAAACACTCAACCGATTCAAAACCTCATTTCTCTATCTCCAGATTTGCGAACAATTAGCAGAATTAGCAATCTTTATCAAATATTATCAGCGGGTCCGCTATAATCGCCGTTTATACAAACAAACGAGACAGAAGTTAAAAGGGTCCTATCGGGATCTCTCGTTCCGAAGTTGTCCCGGTTTAACCTCGGTGATTTGTACATTTGCAGCTCTATGCCTTCTTATCAGAGGTTTTGTGACGAAATTTCATTAAAATCGCATTATATGTCATACCGATCAGAGATGTTGCTAAAGCTTCAAAGGGCTGGGGGATTTTCTCATTTATATCAACACCAAATACACAGATTAAGCGCATTCCCAATTAAAACTATTCTTATAAGCTTCGTGTTATGTCGACGTGTTACATCTACATCGGTAAGTCTCCTTATAGACATATCTGACTTGTCTGTTTCTAAACCTGCTCAGACTCGAAATGTGCTCGAAGGACAGCAAATGTTAACGCAACACCTTGTATCTTCTGCGCGATTTGTTGTTACTACAGCACCCGATGTACACTGGGTAATCGCATATCGAAAGCCAATTGATTAGTACCGTTAACTTCTGTATTTGACAATTTCCATCCCCCACCCCCGAAGATAAAAAAGTCGTCTGCTTCCGGCTTATCAGCATCTCGGTCATCAAGAGCTTTCAATTTTTCACGCGCAGAGATATCGAAGTCAGTAAGGCGCTTGTAATAGAAGCGCGTAATCAAGCTGTCAAGCGCCTATGAGCATGGCCAACGTCACGCCCTCCGTCTACAGACTTTATGAACCGGTTTACCCGAAATAATTTGTAGAAGAATGGGACGGGAAACTGACGACTAAAAGCCTAAATATCCATTCAAATTATGTTTGTCCATTTGAATAATTTAGTCCACTTTACCATATGCAAAAACTGAATATTTACACTTATATTAACATAAACTATATAATATTGCAATTCAATTTAATAAAGTTAACGTGTACTTTTTTAAGGAATTTTCAAACAGAGCCTATAACGGGTTCAAAACCTGTGCTTCTTGACGCCACAATGTACTTTTCAAACCATATTTTACGTCATGTTTTAGTTCAATATAAACAGTTATTAAATCGGAGCGACAGGAATCCAAGAGCTATTGTCATTCATCTGTCATTTTTAATCAATTCAATAAATACAACGACAAGAGATCTTCCGGTCAAATTCCAGAGATATCTATATACCGGAAGCTGGAAGAACGCCATTGTTTACATTGAATGTGAATTGATCACGGTCGATACACCAGCTTCCGCAATACGATTCGAATGCTTGCTTTGAACACAAGTGTTCAGAATTTCAATATTTTCACAACGGTGACACTGTTTGAAATGAAAATATTTGTGACACCCACCGCCGTTTATTGTTATCGATTGGAATTCATGCAGGCACGCAAGCATGCATTATAATAGAAGAAAATAAGTAGCAAGATAAGCATCCGTGTATTCAATAAAAAGATACACAGAAACGCAAATAATGACAGTCTGAAAACCTTGATTCATGCTTTGTTTTAAATACGATAACTTAGAGAGAGTCATTGGAAAATTTTACGAGCAAAATGACATTCGAAACATTACAAGAAAATCCAAATCATGTCAGAACATACTTTACTGACATTTCACATCAATATACGACCAAAAGACGCGCGGAAATCCATACAAACACCTTTGTTGATATATTTCTTTATAAACCAGTAGAACCGGAAACTCTTTCAAATTATTTTTCTAGTCAAAAGGCTAATCCCGAGTCAGGATCGATCTTTACGTACTCACCGGCCATATTGTTATCACGTGACCGGTGCTCAGAACAAACAAGTACTTCCGGTTTGCCTGTCATTCCACAAGACTCTTTTGTTGGTATCGATTTGCAGTAAAGATTCTTGGCAGTGATGTTTGTAAAACTGAACAATGGCAAGTGAAAAATTATCTGTGTCGTGTCATCCTGGCGACGGGCCGTTCGTCAGAGACCCATGCCAGTGTTTGTTCAGCGACCATCCACATCTACGACGATATCGACTCCAGTGATCGATTCCAAGCCATTGTCATCCAGAGTCCTCAACAGTCAAAAGCTGCCTCTATCATTAACACAAAAATAATAATAATAAAAGTCATCAATTACTTTGATATTGATAAAAAAAAGCTCTGTAGTAGTAATATGTGAAGCTGATGCCATACTTGAAACCGTCCAATAAAAAGGACTTATTCAAGAAAAATTTTTAGCAACGTATAACAACGCTGACCTGATAATACCTCATAATCGTTAGCCCATAAGAGTCAGCTCTCAGAGAAAATTTTGAGAATTTGAGTAACTTGGCAGGACTGACAGACCGTTCAAACTTAGTTATCTTAAACTAGATTTTCTAATAAATGGTGTTTATGAAAGTTATTGTGTTGCCTTTTGAAAATGTCACATATAGTCATGATCTCCATTCTTCCGTTGCAATACTTCCGATACAGACCTAAACAACTGTGATGATGGTAAACCAGAAAATCGGTTGATATGACCTAGGACTTACCGAAGAGTGATTTGAACGCCTTGAAAAGCTCGTGCAAAATGGCAGTTGTATCAACATTGACCAATAGAAGATATCAATACTTACTTGCATTGCTTACAACATGGTTCTGTTACATATGTCATCCTAACAAATGTCGAAGTTATAGCGTTTAGAACTTTTTTTAAACGAGCTCGATACACTACACGAAACGCAAATTTGTCAAAGCGCCGCTTTTCATATGAATGATTGGCAGCCGGCCTCATCCCAACTGACGGATGACATGTAAACAAGATAATTACTCCGGACAGCGGTCATTTCGCGCCATCATTTGTACCCTAGACAACGGTCATTGTACTTGTGATAGGTACCCTTGTTTCTTTTTGCAGCTGTCCTGGAGGCGACTACGTTCTTTGGTGACAACATGAAGAGATTTGTTTATATAATTATTGTCCTACTTGTATTGAAAAATTAACCTTGACCTTGACTTACGTCTTAAAACATACATAATTCTTATTGAACCTTGTAACCAGTATGCATTCAATCTTACATACATGTATACAAATACATTCATTCAATAGTTATTTCAAAGAATTTAATATTATTGGCATTTGCCTTCAAATGGTATGAAATTCAGGGAGATGGACAAACCAAAGCTTACAGTGGTTATTACTGGAACAGTCAACAATCTAAATCGACTGTCACAAATTCACTTGTTCCATAGTCACCAAAGACACCTGTTGATTTATTGCCCGTTTTACCATGTCCATTTACGTAATGCCGCTTGTCTACAAACTCGCGTTCTCGTCATAAATCTTGTCGAATACACATTTCTGTACGGGATAGCAGTATGGTCCGTTCGTCATCACGAATGCTCGAACCAGCCAACCAGTCTGAGTCACACGTTGGCAAGTGTGGAAATGGCAATTTTATATGAGATCTACATGAATTGGTACATCGTCAGTGACACAAGAAAGCAGTCTGTTCGCTGTCATCAGGGTGATTAGCGACCTCAGGTTTGAAAGAGATTAGATCTTGGATCAAGACGATGTGTCTTCGGACGACATTCCATCAACTTTGACGAAGTTGACCATGATGATTTGTAGAGGTTTATACATGTGTGACTGACTGACCCAAGGCCTACGAACGCCGTTTAATAAGCTCGCGCAAAAACATGTCCTGTTCATGCAAGTTGCATAACTACTGACTAATACTACAACTACACTGTGATTTCAATACTTACTTCAAAACTTGTATTGCCAGTTTTTGTTAGCGATTTGTCTTCATGAATATCAAAATGAAAGATACTTCGCAAGAATTGTCGTATCAAAATTATGAAAACAACCATTGCAGTATTCACTCTCTTCCACTCTAACCTTGTTCCTTCTGTCACTCATTTGGTGTTGACATCAACCATAGAATATTGCCTGTTATAGGCAAATGATGATTTCATGGAAAGACTCATTAATGCAAAGGTAGAAAAAGTTTAGTCTCAATGGTACGAAAACTTAAAGGCGACAACGATAGCTCCATGTCGCCAGTGTTGACGCCGATGGAATGTTAAATACCGTTATTTCATTTTTATTAAATTAACTTCTCAATTGCGTCCATTGCCGTTGGGCCATTGTAACGGGTATCTGATGGTGATGGCAATAAAGATACGATTATGTCAGTTTCACACCAGGGTGGTACATCTATCTTCTCAAGTCCTCCTGCTCCTCAGACAGTTAAACGTACGAATACCTTTGCCCTTAGAAACAATAAGAGAATGTAGAAAATATTTAATGTTTTCTTTGAAAACATAATTTGGCCGCTAAGGGCAGAGAACTGTATGAAAACAATTATTTTTAGAAAAAAAGTGGTCTACAATTGAAAATAAAATTTGTTTAGTGCTCCTGTTTTTGAATATATATATATGTTAATTTAAGTGCCCACATGCATTTTTTTTATGAAATGTAATTGTATTTATATGTTGTAAGGAATGATTGGCGATTTAAAGAAACTTGTGAAACTCGTGTGCTCGACTGGAAAAGAACGATACAATACCAGTTAGTTTAATACGAGTTAAAATTTCGAATAAATGACAGTGTTATATTTGTCGATATAATCAAACGGGCAGTCTTTGTCGGGGTAAAGACCTTGTTCTACATGGCCACCCGGATCAAAGGATCGGGCGTTTAAAGGCCAATTACCAGGGTGATAACAACGTCGAGGAATGTCCGTCGCAGCCATGCGGATCTAATCACAACCCGGCTCAAGCCATACTTCCCTGTGTAGTGATTGTTTATGATTTGCATATGGGTATGCTTCCAAAAATATGACCGTATTGAAAAGAATGTCTGGAATAGAATTAACCTTAATGAGCGTCTACTGACATTGCTTCTTCTTGACACTGACTATTCAGGCGTCCAATACAACTTCCGGCCACGAGAGCAGAAGTCATCAACGCTGATGTGTTGTCTGTTTTCGTTTGTTTTACTGTTGACAAATTTTCGAAGACGAAAGGGAAAATAACGCCTCTTCGTGACAGTATCAAATTATGTCCTCGTGTCGCAAACCGTGTTCGGGAAAGGCGTTTCCGGTCGAACAGGGGTTACCATGGTAACATGAAAATTCAAACGAGCGCTGTATTTGATGACCGCCCTAAAACAAGAAATAAACGGCCTTCGCAGAAATTTCTAAGCAATTTGTTCGAAAGATTTCCAAAGGATACGACCATGTTACTTCCGGTAGATTACCAAGAAAATAAGGCAAGGCGGCTGGAAACTGAAGACAAAGAAGCCTGCGTTGGTAATCAATGGCTACCAGAGCGGTCCACTGGTGCTGCCTTACTTGAACACCGATACTCAGGACCGCGGGTATACCGGAAGTCATCAATTTTATTGTACAATAATACACAAGTGCGAGAAGAAGATACAGGGGTTTGGTATGATGGTAGACTTGAAAAAAAAAAGTTTTGGAAGGAACAATTGGAATCTGTATTAGTCATTCACAACTTTCAAATGTCTGCCTAACCGGCTAAAAATAGATCAGCCGAATGAGACTTGTCCAAAACTTGGAAACAAAATGAAAATTAATGAGGGGAAGACAGAACAGTAATTTGATTTAATAACAGAGAAGCAGATTTTCTCCTTACAAACCCAGGATTGTTGTGAAATATCAACAAATTCCTCTATTTGTCAGTCCTTTGGGAAGATTTCGCTCACAGCTTAGGTGCTATAATACGATGATAGCCGGAGTAATCCGAGTCTGTTATAAAAGCTCGCATTATCTCGTAGTAACGATAATAGTATGGTCTCGTAGGAACCGTTTAAACAGTGTAGAATAATACTAAGCGTGATTTTACGAGATTAAAAAGGATTAGAACTCATATTTTCATCTTAAAGGATCTAATTTTACCCCGAAGTCGACCTGAAGACGAATTATCAGGAGAATAAGAAAAGAGGAAGAAATTTTCTCAGACATTAATCATCATTGAATAAATCCTGGCTCACTGTCCTGTCCATGTGTGTCAAAAATGGCTCAACCCGCGAAGACATTGAAAATCTATTTGACAATGGATGTAAATTGCACTGTCTAAAATTGTCTTTCCTTGTTAATGGCAATTTTCATTATTTTGATTTTTATAGTTATTCGTGTTTTAATAAATGACTATGTTTCAACAGGATTTTGTAAGTAACATCCAAAGATATATTAATTAAAAAGTAAGAAATAGAAATGTATCTTATTACCATCAAATTTGGATATAATACAAGTGGATTGAAAATATTGGCATTTCACGGCATTTATTCTGGCTAATAAAGGCAAGAACACCAATCAAATTGTATGCAATTGTTTCGCCAAATTCACATTTCAAAATGCAGCTAATATATCTCATGCTTTTTTAACGTTGTCCGAACAGTTTTGAATTGTAACGGATATGAATTTTTGGTGATAATTATGATCATAGTTCGTACTTTCTGAAGTTGTGCAATGTTTTGACAGTGGGAATAATGTTCAAGAGCAGAGCTAAGCATGTTCCTCGCTGACACGACAAGCGTAGTGACAGTAACACGAACATTTACATAGGAATCTGTCAAAATATGGCCGCCATAACTCATTCAATTCCCGCTCATGCGGTAAATCGAGCGCGGATTTTTTCCGTTTTTGAAAAGTGAAGAGCACTCACAGAAGATAAAATATAAACACAGTCATTAATATTGGTGAAGGGAAGTGGACCTGGAGGGCCTGGAGGGGACTTGGGTAGCCAAGACGTGCGTTAAACGGAAAGTTTAGAGTGTGCTGGATTAGCATGCCCGTCGCCGTGCGGGGGTTTGGGGATTTACTACAGAGGGTGGGGAACTGAAATAATCAATATGAACTTTGAACGCCTGTAAATGAAAAATAAAATCATAGATTTTCCTTTTTCGTATATTATTCAAGAGGTATTCCAATCGAATTATTTTGTTTTTCATTATTTTTTCGATACATTTTTATTGTAAGATTTTGCACTTTATGAATGTTACCTGGTAAAGGGGCTGTCTCACGTATGATAAATTAGTGAAAAAAAAAGAAAATTGTCGAAAACTGACATAAACTTGGAATCGATGTGTACAATGCATTGCAACTTACTAACTGAAGTACCATATAGTTTATAATTTATTTAAGTTAAGCAGTATTTTTGTATTTTTCCATTAAAAAAGATTACTGGGTATGTCTACCAGGTAGAATTAATTCTTTATGCGTGATTGGCTAGTCGGTATTATCACGTGATATTACCGACGTAGGTGTATAGCTTAATTATGTCACCCGATTAGATTTAGCCTTTGTAGCTCAGTGAGTAAGACGCTGGACTTCAATTTTGGCGACACGGGTTCGTACCCGGTCTCCGACACAATTTTTTTTTTTTACATATTGATACATTTTTACAATTATGATATCAAAGCGTAACACATTCTATTAGATAATTGTCCTGAGATTCGTTACAGAAAAAAACTTTTTTTGGTGCCAATCTGTGACACAGTCCCTTTAAGTATGGATAGTCAGCCGATGCTACCAATTCACAGTGATATGATTATTACATAAATACAAGTATTATGTAAGAATTTTAATTTACAGTATTTGTCAATACCTCTTCGTATGTTACACCGAATCTTTACACTTTTATGAAAATGTACGTTTTTCTTGTCTGTATATATTAACCCAGATAGCTTTTATAATATTGTATATGGCTAAATACCGTTGCTCCATTTCGATAAAGTGTGTGTGTTTACTTTAATATACTGATTTTAGTTTTTTTGTTTCGTTTATTTATTTATGTAACTATTATATTAATCTCCAAGATGGCAGATAATTAATTATTGTATTGAATTGGCCAATTGAATTGAAAAAATAACGTGTTTTTTATCAAAATATAAACAAAATTTAATGGCTCAGAGAAATACTTTTAGAGTGAAAATAAGGCCAGTAGGGGACATTATTGCTAAATGAGAGAGAGAAAGGGAAATCCAATTTCCTTTGAAATAGAGAAACATGCACGTTAAAATCAGCTAACAGTAATTCACCATATTGTCGCATTTTAAGAACAATCCAAACCGCATATTTCAAAGGCCCATTTCGTTACCATATAAACATTAGAAATCGAATAAAAATCAAAATTAATCAAGTTTGCGGAAAAATGCCCGAGAAAGGCATAAACGAATTACCGTACCAGATGGTTACGCCGCGGATATTGGGGGCTAATGAGTATTGTCGCTGCCTTGGGCTGGCTAGGCCCCGCCTCCTAACGGGACATGGCGACACCTGTCCCTGGGCCGGGCGCGTTGGATCATATGGGGTCGGGGATCCCCCGCCAGTCGATTTTGTACGCTGTATAAGGTTTCGTCACTGACTACCAAAGAAATTGCTAATGTTTTTGCCACTTCTTGATATGATATGTTCGCGTTATAAATTGTGGTAATTTGTTCAAATTATTCAAAGAAAATACCACTCCCTATCTATTTATTCAGTTAACTCTAAATTTTATGCCTTTGGGATTAATTTTATATCAGAACGACTGTTATTCTGACGGCGAGAATCCAATCTGGGGCGCGGAAGGATAGGGAAGTAACACCTTTGAAAGACACTTTCCTCCTTACTCCGAGAGGAGAAATATCTTAATTTGATTATAAGCCATCTTGTAGATTGTTTTACTCGGCTTTTTGGGCGTAAATGGGCGGAGCTTCATGAATTATAAACATCAACGCCTATAATTAGATTATACATGCAGGCTTTTAGTTGCCAAGGCAAGGACTAGCGGAATTCACACCTTGGGCTCAGCATGCTGTAAAATATTCAAAACTCTGTCAGCTTTCTTGGCACTGGCAGTTTTCTTATTAACTTATAATAAGTGAGTAATAATTTCAAAATGTGACATTTCTGAAAAAAAGTTTATGAATATGGAATGTACTCTGATGGCTTATAGAAACATAGTCAGTGAAATGTCAGAGGCGTAATTACTAGCTAGGGTGTCTTGTCCTGCTGCCTTGGGGATAGTTTTTAGTTTGAATGAGCGCATGAACGTAATTGCATTGCAACTGCATTGGACCATGTTTGTCCATTAATTGTCGTATACAAAGTAAGGTAGAATATGAGATAAAGTGAAGGTGCCGAATTATAGACAGCTGATGGTAATGAAATGAAACCAACAACATGCCCCGACCCCAACCGTTTCCTTGACGTATTTGGTGAAAACAATACCATTCTTTCCTGATCCTTTTTTTTACTTCACCAGCTAACTCGAATTTTAAAATTGTATCTGTTGTAAGATGGAACTTTACATATGTAATGCGGTCTCAATCACAAAGAAAATATACGACATCTAAAAATCTATAAATTACATGATGAACAAGGTCGTTTTGTTTTTCGTCTGATTCGGCGTCCTAATGTTACCACATTATTTCGTACAAAGTGTATGTGCGGTCATACATCACAGCAAGTTCGAACACGGTTTTTGTCCTCATTCAGTTGTTTTCTGTCCAAAACGGTAGACATGTTACGCGTGTCAAAATTTACGGTCATGAGAGGTTGTAAATCAAGCAGGGATTTTTTCTCATCAAATTTATGTTAAACACATAAAAAGATCGAGTATTTAACATAAAATTATTTATTTCAGAACAAAAGACATTTGTTAATGTTAGTGTCGGAATGTCACTTGTGTTACAGAAACCAAGTACTGTAAAGACGTGGTAACTATTAAATCTTCAGAGCAATTTCAATTTCAAATTAGTATTGATAATGATTCTTTTTGTTTGACTAAAAAATAAAATCGAAGTACGTGATTATTATTATTATTATTATTATTATTATTATTATTATTATTCATCATCATCATCATCATCATCATCATCATCATCATCATCATCATCATCATCATCATCATCATCATAATCATCATCATTATTATTATTATTATTATTATTATTATTATTATTATTATTATTATTATTATTAATACTATTATAGATAGATTTATTCGTGCATATTATATTTGCATAGTAACAAACCAAATATCACATAAAGTTATATCACAGACGGTTTAACAAAGAATAAGGGATGATATCTGTACTAAATCACAACATCATTAGAATGCTTTGGATACATACGTGCGTTAATAAAGACTAAATTCAGTGTGACAAATATATAACACATGAAAACCTGTAAATAAATATTATTATTATTATATTATTATTATTATTATTATTATTATTATTATTATTATTATTATTATTATTATTATTATCATCATCATTAGAGCATTCAAGTGTGACCATGTAGAAGTAGGGCCGTTGTAACTTTCGAAATTGTTAGTAGTAGGCTGTACCAGAAGTAGAAGCAGTGGTATTAGTGGTAGTAGCATTAGTAGTGGTGGTAGTGGTAGTAAGGAAAGTGGTAAAGGTAGTGGCAGCAACAGTAGCAATAGCAGTAGAAGTAGCATTAACTGAACGAGAAGTAGTAGTAACATTCATAGTTGTGTTAGTACAGCAGTGGTAGCAGTAGTGGTGGTGTTAGTACAGCAGTGGTAGCAGTAGTGGTGGTGTTAGTACAGCAGTGGTAGCAGTAGTGGTGGTGTTAGTACAGCAGTGGTAGCAGTAGTGGTGGTGTTTGATCTAGTGTTGGTTAGGGACTAGTGTTGGTGGCGACTGGGTTGTAGGCAGGGACAGTACATGTACAGCTTCTGCTTGTAGGTAGGGGCAGTCGCCGAGTACAACTGCTCTTTGTAGACAGAGACAGTAACCGAGTACAGGTGCTCTTTGTAGGCAGGGACAGTAACCTAGTACAGCTGCTCTGTGTAGGCAGGGGCAGTAACCTAGTACAGTTGCTCTTTGTAGACAGTAGCCGAGTACAACTGTTTTTGTAGGCAGTGACGGACAGAAGCCGACTATAGCTAATGATTGTAGGCAAGGGCTGTAGTCGAGTACAGCTACAACTTGAATTCAAATACAGTAGCCGAGTACAGCTACAACTTGAATGCAGGTACAGTAGCCGAGTACAGCTGCTGCTTGTAAGCAGGTACAGTAGCCGAGTACAGCTGCTGCTTGTAGGCAAGGTACAGTAGCCGAGTACAGCTGCTGCTTGTAGGCAGGGACAGTAGCCGAGTACAGCTGCTCTGTGTAGGCAGGGGCAGAAACCCAGTACAGGTGTTCTTTGTAGGCAGGTACAGTAGCCGAGTACAGCTGCTGCTTGAATGCAGGGACAGAAGACGAGTACAGCTCCTGCTGGTAGGCAGGGACATTAGACAAGTACAGCTGCTGCTTGTAGGCAGGGACATTAGACGAGTACAGCTGCTGCTTGTAGGCAGGGAAAGTAGACGAGTACAGCTGCAATTTGAATGCATGGAGAATTACCGAGTACAGCTGCTACTTGAAGGCAGCGACAGTTACCGGGTACAGCTGCTTTCTTATAAACATGGACTGTAGCCGAGTTATACTTGAATAAAGGGGAGTAGCAAATTACATATCCTGCTTGAAGGCAGTGTCAGTACCCGTGTACAGCTGCCGCTGATTCAACTGCTTCTGCCACCATAATACTATACATACGTCAACTTCCTCCATTAATTATGTTATTTTCATTGACCTAAAAGACTCTCATTGTTTCTTTTTCTTCCAAATTCATATGAAAGGCGACGCAAGAAATGTTCTATCTTTTTACAAGTGTACAAATTCTTGTTCAATGTACATTAATAAATATGAATAATCAGAACATTTCCTCCCATGTGCTGTCTCAGCCAGACGCAAAGACCGGAAGTGGTCCACGTAGTACTTCCCAGTCGTGTGGCGGCCGCCGGAGACCACAATGCCAACATCTCGTGCACGGGCGCTATAACACCGCGGTCACCGTCTTATTTGTATGCTGCACGAAACCTCGAGCAAAAGAAGGGAATGACGAACAATCTTTCGAGATAATAAAGCATCTTGTATTACCTGAATACGGAGCCCAGGGGAATCCATTAGAAAATGAAGCCACTCTGGTCTCTGTCACGTCTTGGCTACAAAACCTATCCTGTATGTAAGATGTACGGTTATTCCTGTTTGCCTGCTAGTCAATTTATATACGTTGTGCACATGGTTAAAGCATTAATTGGAGGCCAACCTGCATAGGGCATTCGTTGCTCATTGCATCCGCATGCACCCGTACAGGAATCCTGTAATCCTGAAAGAAATCCTAACGGACCCTTATCATTCCTCAGTTTTTCATGTCATCGCAACTTGAACAATCATGAGCATGAATAAAAGTGGCAGTGGTCGGTGGAAAGTGCTGAAACGTCAACAGTTTCTTAGGTTTCTGAGATTGTACTTATACATATTGCCGAAACGTGCCGGCTAAACGATAACGGTAATTATGACATCTTTCTATTTGTTTGTAAGAAACAGTAGAGAAATGATAACGTTTGCGAGTGACATCCTTGCACAAATATACAGCTCTGTCGCTGTGCATTAATGCCCGCGCCCCAATAACAAACCATTGTTTTGAATATCAATAAACTTTGGCCTCTACCCATGTAGCGTTATCTGGCGGCTGACCGTTGCACGAGATAGCTCTCGGTACGGGGTAATTAGCGGCACGTGCCCGTGACACGTGCAACATGTCGCTCGTAACCACTGACATGCATCGAAACCTTTGCAGTAGCTGGTCATACAGCACAAAGTGTGTTGCAAGAATGTTACCATTGTAATTTTTAGTCCATATTTGCTGGTTTCAATCGACGTCGAATTAAATTTATTAGATGTCATTATTTTTAGCGGGCATGGTTCTAAAAATTCCAACAACATACATGTTTGTTTCCTTGATTGATTGATTGATTCGATAATGATACCGTTTGTGGACACTATCTACAAATGAGCAATAGTTACTTCACTCACAAACTTATATCATACACGACGGTAGGCACGTAACCGTTTTGAAACACATTGTCAAGGCAACGTTTAATAACTATCGTGGGATTTAAATGAATGACGTTGTATTTTTTCCGTATACTGGACGGTGTCCGGTATGGGAGTGATACACACATTGTAATTCGTAGATCGTGCTCACAAACAACTGTTTCTTGATTGAAATCAATGAAATACAGAAACAAATATGTGTTATTTAAATTCACGTAATAAACATCAGTAAATAAATCCATATTCTATTCTAGTCTGTGATACTCATTGGAATATCCTACATTCCAATGACCATGTTTCAGTCAAGGCATTGTGTAAAATGTGTCAGAAGTGACCATGACCATTTCGGAGATGGGAAACACACCCGCCCCAAGTGGACAATCCGGGGGTCACTTGAGGACTCTCGGAGCAGTCGAGATTTATTACAGGCGACATCCAGCGGTGTTCCAGATCTCTATCACCCTAGTAATAGTTCCTAGTAAGAAAATAAAGTTTCTATCACTCACCATCATTCTTTTTATCATAGCCTGTTTGACAGGGGAACACTTACATTGATATTAACCATTTAGTGCGGCGCTTACTTCGGTCTCGATACAATCGAGACTTGACGAGATTTGGCGGGAGAGTGCCTCAAACTGGAATAAAACTGTCGTTCGCAAGAATACGTTATTGTGATTTTATATGAGTAAAATCGTATCAGATTTCTAATTTTATGTTCACAACCCCACGATTGTATGTAATTGTGGAAGTAAGTATGTCCATGGTTACATTGCCAGCCGTCGGGCAACCAGTGCGTTCTGCGATAAAAATAATTATCTCTAGGAATTGCATTTTATGTTCTACATGATATCGTTTTTCACATTTTAGGAATATTTGGTCAATAAAGTCTCTCAATTTTCCGATTTAGAAGGAATATGCCGTTGCTTTGTCTTTTAATATCAGGAATCCTTTTTTTATTCGTTTAGCTCCCCGTCGGAAAATTTAGATGAATGAGCTGAGCCGTACTGTCGACCATTTTTATCATAAGTACATGTAATATGTTAGCATTCTGAAATACATTCTTGTAAACAATATCTTTAAATTTTACAGTAAATGATTAACGGAAGAATGATAGTTGGCAGCCACCACAGGCAGGACGGAACCACTGGACGCCACTCTGTCAGGCCGCCATCTTTATCTACCCTTCAATCTACATAAACGGTCAGCAATACCCTTGATCCCGGGGTCCCATGACGGGCTCGGGCGAACCTCTCACTGATCTGGGGACGGCCTCTCGCTGTCCCGACATTCCTCGGGGAAGTCTGCAATTAGCCAGGCCCAGCAGGTGCGCGTCAAACCGCCGACCGCAGTCTACAGGCGGCCTTTTTGAGTCGGTGTCCGTTTTCTGACGTCTGAAATTACTGTGCAGTGTACATATTGCGACGGGAGCTTGCTTTCCAGCATAATTGTCAATTGCAAGAGTTCTATTTCATGGCCACAATTCAAAATGCCACAAAGCTGTATAGTACTTTAACGATTAACACAAGTTTTAGAGTGAGATTTTTTTACAGTTGAAGAACCTTGAATTCCGATTATAAACACAAACAGAAGTCTGAGACGGATTCTATTATGCTGTCCGAGACTAAAATAGTCATTTTAATCATATACAAATACACACGAATCAAAAAAGGCAGATCTGTGCAAAACAAAGATTTGTTACAAGCATGTGACGCATGATTTATGATAAAAAGAAAGTAAAATTGCAAACAGTACTTGTAAAAAGCGAAATTTAAATGGAGTTTGAAAGATGTGTATAATTATTTCAAACAATTATAAACAAATATGTCAAGTTAATATATCTGCTTGTTATGAAATTCTTTGTTATGTAAGAGCATTCAAAGACAATTAATCTTTAGATAATATGGTTGATTACAAATAAAATCCGTGGAGGTAAAAGTTTGGAAAGCAGTAAATCCTCACAATTATTGAATCCAGTTTCGTTCATTTCGTGTTCTAAAGCGCCTTGATGTCATGGGCTGTGTTGCGTTCGGAATTAAATCTTAATCCAAACTAGATCTGAGAGATAAACCATTGAAGCCATGTCCAGGGCAAACCATAGTTTATATTTGCAAAAACTCTCTAGAATGATTGCCCTTCCTAGTAGTGTACCCCCTCCCCCCACACAGCCCCACCCCATCACCTTTGCCCCCCAACCATCAGCACTATTATTAATATAGCATATTTTTTCCCGCTTTTACTTAAAACTTAGTCTAGCACTATCACCCTACAACATAACTCTGCCATGATATATCAATATCCTGCATATCGGTGTCATAATAAGCAATTTCGTTTACACATATAGGACATACATATAATAAGTAATAAACATGTCATTTGAGCAGGCAAAGCATATTTATTATAAGTTCTTGAAAATTCATTTCCTACGCGGTGTGCAATGTCAAAACTTACCCTATTAACGCTTGAAAACCAGTACATTTCAAGATGAAGTTTAGTTTTGTCAAGTGCTCCGTGCTTCAGAAGCAATTATGTCGAAATTGTTTATGATACCTTTTCTCATCGTTCGGGTAAAGTCTTGCCATCTTGACTCATTTTAGAGCTTTTTGCTTTATATATTTCTGAGTTTTCATCAGTACTTACCGTAATGAGGCTGACATTGGCAGCGAGGTGTCAGGCCCGCGCACAAGTGTAATATCCGGGGAACGGCGTGAACCAGGTACCCGCAGGTTTCCCTCCCCCCGTAATGGCCATTTACCGTACTTGATACATTATGCCAAAACTTTAGTTTTTCTGATGCCAGCCCCTGCGTTTTTTTCTTTCTTTTATGAAGATGAATTATGTCTTATTTCACTGAAAGTTTTATACAACTAAAATACTTTGTTAATAAAGTGATCAAGTCTTCCTCTCACAAGTCACAACTACGATACCCAAAAGCAGAACATGTACCTTTGAATTATTTCTCATACTGGACACAGTTATGACCAAGGGAACGGGGTCGAGAGTATAGTGGCTGTTGATGCGATCCTGTAAAATAAGCAATATACGCTTAAATACTTATTTCTATATCACTCTACATGGATATATTGCAGTCTCATGCACGTCAATTACATATCCCGCTAACCCTTGACCTCGATCGACCCCGAGTGTCCCTGGGGCTCCTCAGTTGCCGAAGAATACACCTACCAGATACCTGGGTGACCGATCGACTCCGACAGTTTATTCTTTTACAAGTGTTTGGCAAATACAACTTCATCAATTGCTCGTTTGAATAAATAAACTCTTTACAGCGGACTCCGTTGGTGATTTTATAGATATATTTATGACCCGGGTAATTAAAATTAAAAAGCTAAAGTCGTAAATCATAAATTATTTTCTACATAATAGCTATGTCATTTATGTGAAAATAACGTGTTCGCCATTGATGTGCTCATAATACCAAATATTCTTCTGTTAACGTTAAATCACGGTTTATGTCGAGTATAACTTGACATAGTGGGCCAAATTTTAACTTGACCTTCGGGATACTTAACCTCACTGTTGCAATATTTAATATAGTTTCAGGGCAAAATATGTAAAGTGAATAACGTCACATGTTCAAATAACTGAAAACAGTATGAACACTGAGCCCACACGTTCAGACACCCTTTTATCCACAATTTAAGTTCACACTGGTAGCATGTAGCATTTTAAAGGGCGGTTTCCCATGACTCTGTATTGCCAAACACCAATAACATAAAAGGGCATAAACTGGAGGCCACAACTACACCAGATGTAACCACGGGCGGCGGACGGAACCCTTCCCCCAATATTTTTTTTTCAAGACCATTTGGAAAATAATCATTTTTTTCGTTCGTCTCGTCAAATAAAACAAATTGCAGGGAATGAAAACTGTCCCAGAAAATCAAAAGGTAACAACCTACTTACACGCAAAAAATATTTAAAATTCGCTAGCATGTCAGTATTACGCCAATTTGTTTTCGACCTCAGCTGTCCTGAAATCAGATACTCTAATTCGGATACGGATATTAGAAAACCTACCTGGTTGCAAATCGGATAATATTTATATCAGTGAGGATGTAACCATTTGTTTTATATTTTGCTTCTGCTTGCATAATATACTCTCTCATAAATTTTATTTGATGAAACGAGCGAATTGTTGAAAACACATATACCGAATGGTGAATTACCTACATCGGGTTTTCTCAAAGCTTAGGCTAAAACGTCCATTTGTTTGGCAAAATTATATTAAAGTTGTACATCTTCTGAAAAATTATTATGTTCTGGGATAAATGCAAGTTATTTGGAAAAAAATGTTAAACAAGTTAGTTACGAGCTTTCCAATAACACCACCGTCTGTACGTGGTTATTTTTATGCTTCTTGAGTTAAATGAACATGTTCAAATCATTTTATTTTTATTATCATTCTATATTTTTTTTATTTATTTATTATTTTTATTTTATTTTTTTTATTTTGTGGGGTGGGGGTGGGGGGGGTGGGGGCATTGCTTTAGGGTTGGTCCTGTCAACGTAACTGCCGCCCTTCGCATTTATAACACGAATCACGCATATATTGTATGATGCACGCATACACTGTTTGATATGTTGAAACTATGAATATGTTAGTGTTCATTTTTACGACCCACAGAGTGTGAAGCGGGGTTATTCGATGCCGCAGACATAGTCGCGGTATTGACATGATGCTAAATCGGAATAAGACCACCTACATGAATTACCTACTCTGTGGAACAAACTAATATATAGTATATAAGTCCAAGGGCATTTGTTCGTCCAGGGTTATTACGTGACTAGTAAACTTCTCCATTGGTTTAACAGCTAAGACTATAAATACACCTTCGGGAGCTGACTTACCGTTCTTATAATACATATGACTTGTGTTGTGTAATATTTCTTAAATATACATCGAAGGGACATATTTATGTACGGCATGGTACTCATAATTGTGTGTCAAAGATATTTATCATTATCTAGCTGTGCGACTGAGTAATCCATATATAGGTGACACGTAACGAAGTCCGCTGTAGCTGCTGAATATTTAACACATTGGAGGAGAGCGTTCTTCGTGGTTCTCTAGCAAATAAACAGATTCGAGTCCTGTGACCACACATAATTGTCCCCGTGCTATGCGGGCTCTGGTCGGCTCTAACTTTACATAATTATGTCTTCTGGGGTTCGTTAACATTGGAAACGAGGCACGTAAAGATGACAGTGCAGTTTGAAAGCGTTTCCTTAGTTTAATATACTGCTTCATTGTTTCTGTGAAATTGTGTCAGAAGGCTGACTGTACATAACAAATAGTGTATTATCTGCTATAATGGAAATTGAAAACACGGGGCAACCCATCCATGTGTGTCCCCGAAGTCGCGGAAGCGGACTTGCAGTGACCAGCGTTGTGTTCATTACTTATTGTATTTAAGTGTTATCATGTTTTTAAAATGATATTATACTCGTTTATTTTGTCTCATAATATATAACGAATGAAACAGGATATTGAACTTTACACCAGCCGGATGACTATCGCGGTCGGACTATCGCTTATGGCGTCGATAGAAACAGTCATGTAACGTCTGTGGCTAAATAAAAACATTACCGAAATCAATTCTAAAGTGCAATGTCATCTCGTGATGAACATAACGTCTGATTATTTCCAACGTAACCAATTAACGACGTATTTGTTTCAGTTCTGTGCTGACCGCCGTCGGTAAATATTGGGTCGTACTTGTTGTCAATCAAGCCGGCCGCTCCATTAAAACATCCCTTTTCCCGGGTTTTCACGCTTGTCGTTTTGTTTATTCATTTGCTACAAAATAAAACATTTCGTCTGTGTTTAATTCCACGCCACGTGCATTATATTTTGTTCGTTATTACTTTTTTCATGTCAACATGATGAACAAACAAGAAAAAAGAAATATCGAAATTGGTGCGCATGTGTGCATTGCGGTGTGCACGTGCATGGGCGTTCACTCATTAAGTATTTCGTGACGTTTGTTATATGACGTGCTTCGTTAACGTTTTGTTTGATGAAACAAACGTGTTTTATACTTTTAAATCAACTGATTTGTTCTTTTTAAACTAGTTTCTCACTAGTTTCTGGATATTATTTCAGCTGTCCACGATGATTTACCTACAATGTATTTAGTTTCTCTGGGTTGAATGCTCACTACCTATAGCAACAAATAGTGATTTGTAACGGAAATTATTTTTTTAATCTCGTTCCATGCCAGTGACCCGTGCCTGGCTGTACTGCGGTGGTGCCTGTCGGAACGTACATAGTATGTATCCTCAAAGGTAGTAATTTATATTCCGGTTCAAAACTTCGATTGAAAAATATAGTCGTGTATATCTATAGATACATCACAGCTTTTGTTCGTTGTATGGCCAAGTACAAACAAAAATAAAATGTATATATAAAATATATCACTTTACTGTTTGAGCACGTACAACTCAATGCAGCTTAGGAGCGAATTAAATTGACGATGAACAAAAGTCGTCTCCAGATTTGGTGCCAAGTTACTTGCAATCCCGTTTTAATACCTCGTTGACTCGTAACAATGACTGATGACGTTACACGAGCTTTGTCAGAAACAAGATACTCCAGTAATCCGCTCAACTTGCAGATCTTTCGAGACAATTAACCCTGACACCACTTCCATTCTGACAAACCCCGAAAATCCCGACATTTCTACGAGAGGTTTGTATTTCTGATGACATTTCCTGAGACCCAGGGGCCGTGGAGCTTGAAATATTAAATTGATTAATTTCCCCATTGACCCTTTAGTAGAAAATTGAAAATAAATGAAGCTTACGGACAAAGCTCAAGTTGGCAAAATGTTTGGATTAAAACTGTTTGTTTAATGGCGAGAGATGAGATCAGAGAGCCATTAATTTCTGGATCTGATGATTGTATGTAAACGGAGACAGTTTAATCAAATTTTATGGTCTAAAGGGGTCGTGCCAGTGGAAAATCAGGGTGGACGTCTGGTGCTGCACACAACATAGCAGACTTGGTGTTTGAATAGAAATAGCTAGCACTTCTACTAGATCATATACGGAATCATCGTCAACACAAATGTCAGGGAACTACTTGCACGATGAAAAAAAATGTGAAAACACCATATTGTTTTAAATAATGGTGACAAACAGTAACATGACCGAAGTCATTGTTTCAGCAAGCCAGAAACTGAATCCAATGTGGTTTTCTATTTAAGGTCGACAACCGACAGAGTATAGTAGGCGCCAGCGGCTCTGATTAATTAAAAGATCCGCGGACCCACGACTCAAAGTTTTACCCGAGCTATCAACGTCAATCTGTATTTTTACCTGGTAAATGACAAAGTTGTTTTCATGGATAAAAAGAGAAAGGATGATTTTTATTTTCCAAAAGCACATCAGTTATCATTTTCAATTTAATTGGTATCCTTAGGGTGAACATCGTAGTTTGTGTCTTAATATAATGCAATATCAACATCATTCGATCTATTTGTTTGAAATAAAAGTCAGCATCCTAGCCGTCGGAAGTAAAAATCGCTGAAGCCGATCTGTATTACCTATTTTACTCCTCTGTCGACACGAAGGTCACGTGACCAGGACTGGAGATCGCGAGAGCATTTCCGGTTTACGTCGCAAATCTCGCGAGAAAATGACGCCGGGGTTTCATGTCTTTGTTTTTATAACACGTCAGTCATCAATGAATTACTCGTAATTTCCGCAGCAATTTCAGGCAGCACAACGCACGTTCAATAAAATTTACAGCAATAATATTTTGTATTATCCAACCAATCATCGGTTTAAAAGGAAATCGAATACCGGGGATTCATCGGTTCTCAATATAAAACGCGGCTGTTTTTATGCTGCAGCTTGTTGTTTTTTGCCAGAACCTAAATATTTGAAGTAAAGAACCAAAATACAGACATTTCTCTTTTTCAAAACATTCGGCGCCACAAAACCTAAAATTCCAAAGAACGCACATGGTAAGAGAAATACATTAACTTATAAACGTGTTGATTTTATTTGAACAACATGAAGATATTTGTACAGTCAAAATGGGACGGACTCGTGTCAGTATATTGTTTTCCAGAAACATTTTCGGAATTGTTACTCTCGGGGTACATCGTAATAAACATAACTGTCATACCGGAGGACTACCTGGCTAATTGACCACAAGCACGGGCGAATTTAAGGTCCGTGAGATCAAATACACGTGAGCAGAGACGTCCACATGAGCAGGTCCGCGGAATTCCGTAACAGTTGGAAACAATACATTCTAGAATGCGGAAAGCATTATGGAAGTGTTAAAATACGTCGGTCTTTTGTCCGTGGATGACTTAAGAATTAGTTAGCTCACAACTAAGGTAATGGATTAAGATCTGATTCCACAAAGAGGTAGGCGAGATATATGTACGCTATTAGCAGATGACACGAAGGGGCGGAGTCAATATTCAGTCGCTAAAACGCCGGGCGGGAAGGGTCCACGGGTCGTCGCTCTCTGCACGCGACATGGCACAATGATGTACACTTAGAGCTAATGGAGAGCATATTTACCCGGGACAGGGCCTGCATACCTAGCGTAGAACGCCGTGTGCCCGCGTCCCGTGCAAGCAGACGTGCGTGATGGATAGCCCTGGGTCCGCCTGCACCACGGGGTCTCAATGTAGACATGCACGTAGTGATATTTTTTCTCGAAACTTTTTTTTAGCTCGTAAGACTTAATGACAGAACATGTGGTGATATTATACGTATTTTCAGCCTTGACATTTTCTCCTCAATCTGAATGACTAAGCCATGATGATGTTTACCATTATTAATGAATCCAATAATTGATGCTAAAAATAGTATAAATTTAAATCCAAACCTAAAAAGAATCAAGCTGACAAAATTGTCTCATAAACATCATATCATGTATGTGCATCAGAATAACCAGTGGCACAGTGAAAATTGTGGCCATAAAGAAGCAATACCAACACTTTCCAATTCAAAATAGACCTGAATTTTTCTATTTTAGTAACAGTGACCTCGACCCCTGGTGCACAATTTCACACGTAGACTGCCTAACATATCTTTGTGAAGGTTTATGACCGTAACTCTTCGGTGTATGCTACATTAAATGCTATAGATGATAATTTAAATTATGTCAAGGGCCAGAACTCTGGTGAGCATAGTCACAAATAAACCACCAGATCATCATGAGATGCTGGTAAACATTCCCGAGTTTCATTAGGGTGGTACAAGCTTCAATGCTTGGTATGCAGTTTTTAATGCGATCAAGGACCATTAAACTAGTACTAATGACAGCTGTACACTATACACCAGATACACACATTAACATACTGGTTGACATTCCTATCAAGTTTCAGGAGTCTGGCTCTCTCTTTGGAGATGCAATATTGCCTATTCTAAAGAATATTTTTAAATAGGTCAAGAGCAAAAATTCACACACAAACCCACTAGGTGCACAACTATATATGGCAGTTTACATTCCTGTACAGTTCTGTAACTCTGGCCCATATACTTTTGGAGACACAGGCTACACAAGATTGCATGTAGTCATTTGTTTTAACAAAGTCAAGGGCCATAACTTTGCACCGTTACTTAGTTATACGCGTAACACAATATTTTGTGACAGACTGACAAAGGCAAATCCATGTGATTCCCTACCCCCACTTTTAGTGGGGACATACAAATAAAAGTTGAATTATTTAAACATTTATTTACTTCACAAAATCAAAATGCAACTTTGACAGAACAGATCAATACTTCCATAATAAACACTCTAATGCCAATAAAAAGCTTTATACTATAAATTTAATAAACATTATTGAATAATAAGAATAATAACAATATTTTTGATCAGGCCTAGAACTCATAAAGCATCTTTTACAACAAGTTCTTTAAATATTTTTCTTCTTTGCGTTAAAAATCCTAACTCTTACAAACTAGAAGTAAAGACTAGAAGTTTTGTTATGATGGTATGCTAAAATGTGTAATTTGATTTTCAGATTTCTTTTTCACTTCTTTTTTAAAATTTAAATTCCAATTTTCTACATGTTTCCTAATTCTCAAATACCCTTGAAGTACCATAAAGTTGGAAGCAGAAATGTTCAATTTAGAAGAACATTTTCAAATACTAAATAATCAAGAAACACTAAACGTGAACGAACATAAACACATTTTCGTGACTGGATACTTATATATTGTATCTGTAAAAAAGATTTAATACTATATGAAAAAAACAATAGGGATTCACTGCTTTCTGTTTTATCCTTAACTGTTGCCATGGCAACGAATAAGCAACAAATTCAGTGGCATAAGAATTAGAAGTCACTATAATACGTACAATGGCAATGAACACAAACATGAGTATGTAATAGATAAAAGTTGTTCAAGATAAAGGATACAAGCACAACAGTTAAAAGAAATACCGAATCATTAACCAATACTGACATTACAACAGCATATGTTCACAAATATGTGGATATACATGAAAACACATGTCATCTTCGTGTCAAAGACCAGACGTCCTCAACTAAATGGATGGAATGGAAATAAAAATATCACAGACAGTCAATCCCTGTAACAATGGATTTCTACCACATAACATGGCGTAACACTTCACAAATGCATGGAATAGTGACATAAACCATCTATTATTGGATGGTAATAAAATAAAAGGAATTTTACATGCAGGGGACCTGTCTAAACAGGTTAACGTTATTACAGAAAAACTGCATACTGTTTTGAACCTGGGTGATCTGTTCAGGAGTTGGAAAATACCAAGAGCAAGACTCTGTTTCAGTGGAAACATTTGAACACGTGGTTTAGTTTTAGTACACACAATACAATACATCAACTGAAATAATCTCTGTGGATTAAAAGTGAAATTCTTCAAATCATAAATGATTAAATCATTTCCAATACTAATGACATATGGTTGAATAAAAAAGTAAAGACTTATTTTGCCTGTGGACTTAATTTCAAACCAACAACCAGGAAATCAGGAAAGATTTATAATAAAGTTTAAAATCAATAACAAAAAAACAAAACTCATAACACTATCAGCCAGTTGGAGCCCCAAAGACAAATACATAGATAGATTCTCAAGGGCTCATGTATGACATGATATGTCTTTCATCATTGTGCCTTGCAAAAGAATATGCTCTTTTAGACTGATGCCCCATTAACAATATGGTACAATACAGTACAATAATGTTCACAGCTCGGTATCCCACTAGAGCCTCTGCAGCCCACAAGATGACCACAGGTTCACATCTAGGTGACCTTGAAATACTCCTGTGCTGCGGTCCACTGCTCCTGTGGGAAGCGGTTCACCAGGACCGTCCGCTGTTCACCCTCACGAATGTCATGCTTTTCTTTTTCTGTAACAAATATATGATACTTATAGAAGGAAGCTTGATCTCAAACATGTCATAAGCCATGAGATGACATGAAATCACTAACAGATACAGTGAACAGTGTGGAAGGGTATGGATGAACTAACAGATACAGTGAACAGTGTGGAAGGGTATGGATAAACTAACAGATACAGTGAACAGTGTGGAAGGGTATGGATGAACTAACAGATACAGTGAACAGTGTGGAAGGGTATGGATGAACTAACAGATACAGTGAACAGTGTGGAAGGGTATGGATGCACTAACAGATACAGTGAACAGTGTGGAAGGGTATGGATGAACTAACAGATACAGTGAACAGTGTGGAAGGGTATGGATGAACTAACAGATACAGTGAACAGTGTGGAAGGGTATGGATGAACTAACAGATACAGTGAACAGTGTGGGAGGGTATGGATGAACTAACAGATACAGTGAACAGTGTGGAAGGGTATGGATGAACTAACAGATACAGTAAACAGTGTGGAAGGGTATGGATGAACTAACAGATACAGTAAACAGTGTGGAAGGGTATGGATGAACTAACAGATACAGTGAACAGTGAGAAAGGGTATGGATGAACTAACAGATACTGTGAACAGTGTGAAAGGGTATGGATGAACTAACAGATACAGTAAACAGTGTTAAAGGGTATGGATGAACTAACAGATACAGTAAACAGTGTGAAAGGGTATGGATGAACTAACAGATACAGTAAATAGTGTGAAAGGGTATGGATGAACTAACAGATACAGTAAATAGTGTGAAAGGGTATGGATGAACTAACAGATACAGTAAACAGTGTGAAAGGGTATGGATGAACTAACAGATACAGTAAACAGTGAGAAAGGGTATGGATGAACTAACAGATACTGTGAACAGTGTGAAAGGGTTGGATGAACCAGCTAAAACTAGAGCTGTCACAGTAGTGACGAATACCCCCAAATGCCGCCTGGACACAGGAATGGCAAACCATTCCTTTGAAAAGAGGCCATAACTCCAAGGTTACTGCAAACTGCATCTTCTTTTATCATGCATGTACTGTTTTATTTAAATATGTTGAATAATTTAGAAGTTACACTGCTGACAAGAAAAACTAGCCTTTCATGAGTTATCGTCCGGAAACTGTTTTTCTATTTTTAGTAACAATGACCTTGACCTTGGCCCCACCAGCCCCAATATCGAACTTGACCTGTATCTTCTGATGTTACACCTGTGTACCAAAAATTGTTCAAATCTGTCTAGCCTTTCCTGAGTTATCGTCCGGAAACCGTTTTTCTATTTTTAGTAACAACTAGACAAAGCTGTATAATTTTTGCCTATTTTAACTTATTCAGGGGCCATAATTGGAGACATGATCATGTGATTCCAACCACAATCACAGGGGCAAATGTTCTCACCATGGCTAAAAGTTTGAAAAAGATTCATTCAAAAATGACGAAGGAGTAGGACGAACAAAACTAATTTTACCCAATTTAACTCATTAAGGGGCCACAACTCCACTCAGGATCATGTGACTCCCACCAAATTCATGGAGGCAAAGGTTTACATCATGGCCATTAATATTTGAAAGTTTGAAAAAGATTTGCTCAATAGCTTCAAAGAAGAATCCTGGACAAAGCTAATTTTGCCCAATTTAACTCATTAAGGGGCCACAACTCCACTCAGGATCATGCGACTCTGACCAAATCCACGGAGGCACAGGTTTACATCATGGTCATTAATATTTGAAAGTTTGAAAAAGATTTGTTCAATAACGACAAAGATGAATCCCGGACAAAAAAAAACCGGACGGACAGACGGACGGACAACCCGATTCCAGTATACCCCCCCAAACTTTGTTTTGGGGGGTATAATTATTCAAGTATTGAGACAATCATGAAACAGTGAAACCCAGGTCATCGCAGAGTGAACAGACACGTTTTAAATGTTGTTACTGAAAGTTGATGGAAAGGCATCTTCTAAAATGTTTAACTACAGAAGAACCTACCTGACTTTTTGCATGCAGGTGACGGGGCTGCTGATGCCTGCTGGGTCTCTAGCATCTTCTCCTGTGAAGAGATGTAAAAAGGATTATACATTTAACCAGAAGACAATATATATGCACCATACATTTACGGGTGTAGCAAAATGGAATGTGTAAGAAGTCATCAAACATTGAAAATACAATCATTGAACTACTTCAGAATGATCAGGGGCACAGTGAGACCAAAGATACATTTACTCAGAGGGATGGAAATGGTAGGGGTGTATTTGTTTGGTATAAATAGCATGATAACTCGGCCCTTATCATGACATGGATATCATCACGATAAAAACATAAATTGGGCAAAAAATAGCATCAACAAGACTAAGAGTATTTGTAATCTGATTTCAATTTTCTGATACTAGTATCCGGTATATTTTTGTTGCGATGTGGTTGAAGCGAAAACAATATATCATGCGGTTCTTTGGTTTCTTCGATTTTGATAAAATACACAAGTGTCACTTAAAAAAGCATAATATTATGAAGAATACCTGCAACATAATTGGACAAAAAATATTATAAATAGATACTAATATACAGAATAGAATACATGACAATATCAATAAAATATGGTGAAAAAAGACAGATACTGCCAATGTTGGCAGCTAGTGCCTATACCTTTTACTTTTGCCGCAATAAGATTATATAGGCCCATTGCTGGACCCAATACAATGTGCATGCCCTGCCTGCTAGTGGTTTATACACAAGTATGCCTGATGCAACCTTTGACAATAGCAGGCGCAGGGTTTGGTATGGGTTTGTGATATAGAGAGCTCTGGAGGAATTGAGGGAATAAAATCATAAGAAAGGAGTGACACAGAGATTACATGAGGGCCTATACTACTTTAGGCTTATGTTTTTAAGATGTTTTTCAAGTTGTAAGAATTTGAAATTTTTCAGCCTTTAATTTAAACATGATTTACTCACGTGAGTAAATGAATATGGCATGCTAACCATCCACGTTACTAACCATCATCACTGATGATGGCTAGTAACCTGGACAAACAAAACTTTCACAAACAGAAATTTTAAACTTCTTATCCAATGTGAGAATTTATGAAACATGAGATCAAGAGAAACAATTGAATAACTTGTTTTTGCATTCGTTACAAATACAAATTTGTTAATGTGCTTAAATTCTTTTTTATATTTTTATCCCCTAATTTGTACTCATAATTGTAAGCTTCTGAGCTCACTTGCAACCTATCGATTTAAATGGGTATTCACTGTTTAACACCTATTCAGGAAACATAAACCTGTTTACGAGCAAGTATTTTCTCCACAACAATCTTGATCCGTACCAATCAAAATTGTTCAATCACTATTTAATTGAAATATATGTGCAATTTCCCGACCATGAACGTTAGTTTTCTTGCCAGTAATTAGAGGAGAAATAGCTAGCCATTTTTCCCAATAATTACACAATTATAATGTACATTGTCACCCCGATTACCCTCAAAAACGACCTAATCTTTATTTACAGTCCATATCTATTGTCAGGAAGTAGAACCATCAGTATTGTAAATCAAAGTAAATAAACAGCGTTTAAACATTCAACTCCCTGTGGAAAATACATTAATCTCGGCATGATTAAAGAGACAATGGTACATTTCCACATTTAAATCAAACACTGGCACAGAGATGCACTGAAAGATACTGAATAAACCACGGGGGAAAATTTTATTTGAAAATTGTCAACGGGAAGCTGAGTCCTCAATGACAAAAAGATAACGGACAATTCCGTGAAATGCGCCCCCAGAAATTTGAGACACAAACCAGAATGTCAATATTTACTCTCGGGCACTGATTTATAGAAGCAAAGTCAAGAACAAATTGATTGTATTGCCTGGATCGTGTTTTCATCACTTGTAGAACAAATGAGGGGAAATAAAAAACTGTAATTTAAGTCTGCGACTAAAACATCATCAAGCCATCACAGTCATAGATTGGAGGGCATTTCCATTTGAGCATAATAAAAAGATGTTAACATTGAAGACTGGTGATAAATTTTAATCTATTCAGAGATGAATTTCCATCTAGAAAAAAAGTCAGAAATGATCTTGTCGCAGACCAGTTATATATTTTTATTGTGACAGAAATATAACAAGTGCAGTGAATAATTCATCATAATGTCACATTTTAGAGTCAATTCCATCTCAAAACATATCAAAAGATAACATACATTTATATTGCATCTAATGCCTAGCTTTATAGGTGATCAGGTCATTAACTATTCAAACAAATGAGCTTCAGCACAATTCCACTGTTGAATCAGCAACTTGACTGATTTTGCTGTATCAGACAAATGATCCTGAACTAACTTTTAGTCTATTTACGATTATAAGAGATCTTTTTATTATTTAAATCATAAGAAAGAACTGTAAATACTATTGTAGAAACATTTACTCTGCTTAGTGTTATCTCACCTCCAGGAAGTTAGCAAGGAGACTTCCACTAAGTTCTTGTTCTAGAATCTCCTTGTTAGCTGTGTTGTTATAGCAACAGGAGATGAGGGTCGGGAAGAGAATGTTGACAAGCCGGGGGTCGGAGAAATATTGGAACGGAAGTGCACACATCTGTTGGAGAACTGTTGGCGGCTGGCCGGACTGGATCACAATCTGCAAGAGATGAGTGGAATGTAGGCTTTTACTTCAACCAATAGAGACAAGATGGGGTTGGACAAATACTGGTATGGTAGCTTGCACATGGGTTTGAGAATGGTCATCAGCTAGCCTGATAAAATTATTTTTCTCAGATGTCTACGACACTTAACATGTTTTGCAAAACTCTACCGCCACCGACTAATATGCTGTAAAGAAAAAAATACTACATTTTTTCCCCTTTTTCGGGTGAGCTAAAATGAAAAAAAATATCATCAGATAATAGCTGTCATAAATTAGACTTTAAAATAAATTAAATGAACTATAACATATATATATGCTTTAAAACCCTGTTCTTCAGTTCTAGCATAACCAACTGCATCGTTTAGCATTGTCATGCTCAGTAGGTTCCTGGAAGTAAACCTAATTAAAATACAGAAAGTTCAGACGGCACGTTTTCAGTAACACTATTCATATGAATTGTGCTAATATGTATGAGCATGTTTAGTCTTGCAGTTAATAGGTGACATTTTCTCAGTAAAAAAGTATTTTGTGCACCACGGACTGTAACATTTTAAAACTAATTTGTCTATTACATCAAATGCTCAAAAGAAATAAAACTAAATATGAACAAATATAGAAGTTATGCTAAAAATAATGTACTTTCTACTAATTGTTTTTTACTATGCTAAAAAGAATGTACTTTCTACTAAATCTTTTTAACTATAACTAAATGTACTTTCTATTAATTGTTTTTAACTATAACTAAACTCGCAGTTACTGTTGCATTACAAGCCAGTTGCTTAATTGTGCTCAAATTTGTACCAGCCTCAATTGGAGGTCTTTGTCTCGCCGATCTCAGATTGAAAACTTGATACCTGAATTTCAATACCTCCATGTGGGCCCACTATTTTAAAATAACTCTTGTGAAATTAATATGCCTCAACTATCTGTCAATCACAATAATACTTGGCGATAAAATTAATTAGAAAATTTCACAATATTTGTCCAAGTGAAAACCGCAGGCAGTAATCAAGCAGTTGTTGCATCTGTGATGAACAATAAGATCAGGGACTTTTTTCTCCTTCATTAAACATGACTGGAGTGTTACAATTATAATGAACTCTCCAACTGGATGGTTATGGAAAATGAAAATCTTCAAATGAAGAAATTGAAATGAAATTCTGACAGCACTGTTCAGCAACAACGGATCATGACTTTATAAGATTTGTAAAAATATGTTCAACAGGAAAAAGCATCCTTAAAAGTAAAACTCATTGATGAACTTCTTGGATTAATTTCCTGATTAGTTTAATTTCCTATCCTGGGATCTGGCTCCCAGCGTGCAGACTGGGACGCGGATTGTCAGCCATTGTAATAAATATCATGTGACAATTGTGACGGCAAGCCGCTGCTCCTTAATGAAAGGAATCAATAGTCATGCTGTTATGGACAGCCAGATTATCCCCTAGAATTTCACGCAATGAGCACCTTTAGAATTCAACTATCTCTAAAGCCATCATATGAGTATAGAACAATTTGCGTAAATGTCCCTTTCGGTGTTGTAAGTTGATATAAGAAAAGGGCCTCCAATGTATTCAATAAACACTGGTAGGATGTACATGTAATGCCAATCACAACAACCACCTTAGCAACCATCCCATATATTTTGTTAATAAAACGAAAAAAATAAAAATAAAATATAATTAAATATCAAAACACTGACTTTTATATATAGGAGTATGTCTATTTGCAGATTTTTCATATTTCCTTTTATTTGAGTCTAATGATATTTTAAAATAGCTAAGAAGCTACAAGCATTCAATATAAAATGACAAAAACAATTAACTAAGACATCTCAGAGGGATATATTCCATACACGGATGTCCTCTGTGATTCTAAACCCATTTCTGTGCTAGCCAATTTAGAGTGCAAAACATGAAAGTAAATTGATATGAGATTTTATCATAATTGAAGGATGACTGCTATACATAAAAAAGAATATTTAACCTATCCTCAAGGGCCCATTTAACATTCGCATAAACGGAGTCTAAAACATTTCTTCCTACGTAAATTAAGACAATTATTAAAACATTTTACAATGTGCTAAACCTCAACCATGATAGAAATGTCATTGTCACATCATTCTGGGTATTGTTTGGTATTCCTATATATTAACAATAAGGTGAAGAAAAGCAGTTTTCGCTATCAAATCTTATGAAAGGCTGTTTGGTCGCTTTAATAACAACAAACTTTTTAAACTGTTTGACACTATGGTTGTCCCCATTACGACATATGAGGCAGAGATCTGAGGCTCCTGAAATCGAACAAATTCAATTTCTGTAAAAACTTTCTTGGTCTAAATATCAGCACTCATAATTAATTGTATGGCACTAGGTGAATGTGGTTGTGTTCCATTTTGCGTGACCTATTATTCAATATGTATGAAATACTGGTGTAAAATGCTGCAAATGCGATCATCATGCAACCCCAAACAGTGTTACGTTATAGGTCAATACGTCATGAAAGCCAAAATTGGGTAACCAGTCAGAGAAATATTATTTCAGTATGGATTTGGTTACATCTTATTATGTCTAATTACAGCAAGACATAGGCAACATTAATATTTTCACAATACAAAAGCAAATACAAACTTTTACTTAAGACTGTATGACTCGGGGTTGACCCATAACTGTTAATATTTCTTCATAATGTGATCTCTATAAACATGTTAAATCCTTACTCAATCTGGAAAAATATCTTTTCATCAATTTATCACATAAATATGTATGTGCACTTGCGCGATTTAGGTGATCAAGTGTTAAATATTGAAGTTGGCTGCTGGCATCTTAACATAAATGACAGAATATGCACATCCTGTTTGATAAATGAGGGTAGACAAAATTCATGGGTTTTTCATATGCCAGAAGTTTTCTACTGTAAGAGTTTTTATATAGTTGGTACAAGGGTTGTTCTGACCTACATGCCTTTTACAGACTCCTACAGTCAGATAATAATTTTATTATTTACTATTTTTTTTATTTTAAACTTGTTTAAAATGGCAGCGTAGATTAAATTTTGAATAAAATTCGTATTAAGCAATGACACTACTGTATTGTAATTAATGATGAATATATAACATTATGTAATTTAGGCTGGAGGTCCATCCTTTATTTACTGAATAAAGTTGAGTTGAGTTTGCTTTGAGTTGTTAACGTACCTAGTCTCGACCTTGTTTAGAAAGAACAAGTCTGAAGATAGTTTGGAAACACCTTTGGGTCTGTTAAAGGCAATGAATAATGAAGGATTCCCATGCATTACCACTTCACTAGTCTCTGTCATATTTGTCACTACAATGGCATTAACTAGCCATATTTCACAGTTTAACTAGGCAGAAAACCTTATGGTTTATTAATTTTCAGAGCTAAAAGGTGCGATAAAGTAAAAGAACACTTTGAGACTCTAATTGTGCTAATGTGTTTGATAAAAGTTTAATAAAGGAGCTGACAGGGCAAAGACTGTTATGATGGAGTTATGATAAGATAATAGCGAAAAAGCTTGTGCATAAAAGATGTATAACTTTTCAAAGGTTTTGAATTATTTTGTTAATTTAAAAGACAGTTTTATGAGCGATTTGATAATGCTACATTAGCACAGACAATACTAATTATATGAGTGAACTGATGCTATTTAGACAATGAATGTTCAACTCTTGTGAGATGTGTGACAGATTTAACCGCTACACAAATAACATAGCAAACTAGGACAGCCTATCACCAAGGTTACTTTTGGGCCAATTTTGAAGTAAAGCTACACGCAATGCCATGAAAGTAAGTTGTTGCGGTATAAATGTCCACCTCTCACACACGAAATGGTAAGTTCAAGCCTCACCAAGGCGTCTCAAAATGAACTGGAGTACTTGTTTTTACAAGGAGGTCTCTCAAAATAGACTCAAGTACTTGTTTTAACAAGGAATCAGACTCAAGTTTGATATATAAGATACATCTGTTAGCTAAAGTGAACTACCATTAATTAGAAACTACCGGTAATACCATGATGGGTAATAAATGGACCTATCCCCGCCCCAAGTGTTACCTGGTTGTCCGTGTTGCGGATGGTAAAGTATCCGACACAGAGGATGACCTCATGCAGAAGCTCCTCGGCGTTGTGGTGGGAACAGTACCAGATCAAGTAGCTCGAGATGTGGCGAAACTCCAGAGAGGTCCCCTCCTGGCCAAGCGTCATCTGTAAACGAGAGAAAAAAAATTGAAATTTTTTTCTTAGGATACCTCATAATTATAATCGATTCAACTCATTTTTAGGTATATAATTCATCTCCATTGTGATAGCCAAATTAGTTGCCACTGAAAACCCTTGAAAATCTTACCAAGAATCTTTTCTGACAACGAAAACTTATTTGTATCAGACATTACTTTTGGGCCATTACCTGCATCATGTCAAGATCAAGGGTAGCCATGAAGTTGAGCATGCGGATACCAGTGATTGCAACAGCAAGTGTGTGGGCTGGAAACTCCGGCGGGGCAGAATCCCCACGCCCGGGGGTGCCAGAGTGAAGCAGCATGCCGTAGAGCAGGGACACAATACCCACAAGCTCGGTCACTTCAAACGTAGAGATCAGATGGGTCGGGTCATCTAGCTTCTTCTTCTCAAATATTGATGACTTCCTGAAGTCGGAGATAAGTAAACAATTAACAAAATATATAAAGTACCGGTACTTAAAATAACTTTTACAACATTTTATGAAGGAAGATAAAAACCCACAAGACTTTAATTAAACCACGCTTTTCTTCGGGCATTTTTAACAGTTCATTAACGATCAAAGATGTTCACCTTCAAAGGTAGATGAACAATTCACTCAGGCAAGATTCATCTGGATAACCAAATCAGTCACAAACTCAGGAAAGTCAAAGCTAAATACATTTTAAATTACCGAACTTCAATCTGCATTAGCAGAGTCTGTTTGCTTCTGGTGACAAGACCTAAGAGAATTAATCAAACAATTTTCTAGAATTACAGAACCATATGGCCGAACATCCCTGCAAATCCTAGCATTGGCACGGCTAAAGGCCTGAGGCAGACACTACCCCGAGATTTACAAACAAAGCTTCCTTTTGTCCCTCAAACCCAATCATTCCATTATCTTATTTGTCATTTATAATTTCCTACATCACAGATTAGTGACGACATTCCGAAAATTTTCTGAAATCATAGAAGCAACATTTATTGAGTTATCATAGAGTGTGCTGAAGTCCCCTCAAAACATGGTGAAAATTGCATGCTTTTTTGTCTCCTTTTTTCTCTATGGTTTTCCCAGCTCATAAGTAAATTAGGGAAAACCTAGTAGGGTGCTTCATTGTCAAATTGATTATAGCTTTGAGAGGGTGAACACCACTTTGTGGTTCTTCAGCAGACGTGAATTGGTCACCATATTTTCGTACGAAGAAAGGGGAAAGACCAAAAATACACATTGCCACATAAAATGCAATCAGCAAATGGGTTTGTAATAATCAGGCGTGATTATTTTATTTGCTATCATTGTTTGGTCATAAATATAACAATAGGGGAACATGCCCGACCCCTAATAAATCATCCCCAACCGCAATAGGAATGAAAATATTATTATGGGACCTTTGACCCACACAGGGTCCAGGCTAATTAAATGTAAAGACCATCCAGGGAGTTATTGGTCAGCGATCATGCTGGTATAATATCCATAATTTGTATTTTCCTTCCAGTTGATGACCACCAAACTGGATAGCTTGAGACGGGCAGTTTTAATACCATAAAAGGCCTGCGATGCACTTTATGGCCACCATGACATAAAATACAAATGACCATTACCCTGAATATGCAAACAAGCATGGTTATTTTAATTGAAGCAATAATAGTATTTCAGTCAAGTTCAGGAAAGAATGGCTCTTTTTTTTGAGAGGTGATAATTTGTTTGTACTCTAATGATGGTTATATCTTCTTTTAAAAATGCCGAATTTATTGCATTTGGATTCAAACTAATCCATCAACCTCAACACAGGGTGAAAATATTAAAGTACCATTGAGATAAGAAATTATTTTTCCAGGAAGCCCCATTGTTACAAACAAATGACACAACCATGGGTATATTGGCACTGCCCATCAACCGCCATATGCTGGCATACGACCATCATCATCAGATGAGAGGGTATCTCTGTCTGTCCCGGGCTCCTAGGTTCTGTGCAAAGTGTCAGATGGCACGGTTATCTCGTGCAGCTAATGGAGGCAAGATATAACGTGTGCACATTAGCACTAGTCTCAGACTAGGTGGCACTCAACACTTGCCATATCTGTTGTGCCGTATTTGGAGATGTAGCAGCTCAAGTACTCTTTGTCATTTCAATATTTATGATCGAGCAATGTGCTTATAAAACATTAATACTCCTGTGAAGTGTTGCAATGATACCTGGTAGGTTTGATTATCACAAAAAACCTTATTGCAATTAAAATGCTTAATGATGTTTTTATGAGCATAAAGGCAGACCGTCGTAACGAAATCCATATAAGGTTACACGCAATTATTTGGTGTTACATGATTGCTTCATTTCATAATATGCTTGTTACCACTATCAGATGATATAAAGACATTATAAAAGTGGGAAATTATGAAAACTAATTATGAATATGGACTTATTTTCACGCTTAATCCCTTGTATCACTAAAGTGCGTCTCTGTGGTAGAAGATCAAACAAAGATTATGCACGCAATTAGTGTATGGTGTTTGTCAGTATTTTAAAAAATTATACCAAAACATTACCTAATTGCAACAAACTTACAATAAAACAAGGGATTCCATCATGTTAACATTCTGAATTAATAAACAAAAAAGCCCACCAAGATGGCTAAAACACTGTGAATCAGACAGAAAAAAATCAGCACTGTGTCAACATCCAATGAGTAAAAGGGCCCCCTTGTGTACGGTATACGCCACTCTGTCTATGAGATATATAACTGAATAGCATGCATTTTTTATGAAAACCCCAACATGCTAAATAAATTTAACCCGAGTTTCTAAATCAATCAGGGGCCATAACTTGTGTTCATGATCATACAAAGTCATCTAACTTAAATCTCTCATGGCCCTAAACAACTGTCATAAGTGAACAAACCTTCTTTTTTTTACAAACGATTTGAAACCAAAACTTGCCCTTAAATGTTAACAAAATTCTTATGTCATTCATTGGATATAAGTTGTATTTAGCACCATAAGAGTTGCCTAACTGGATTGTCTGATTGCCCTGATCAACTGAATGGAAGTCAATTGAATGAATGGTTATGAAATATGACTAAAAATTCCAATTTACGACAAAACTTAAACTAGGCCTCCTTAATCTTTAATATGTCGAGCTTAAAACAAATTACCTTCTTACGTTTGTTTCAATATTTTGAACTGTCAGTACTTTTGAGGAAAATATTTTTAACAATGTTTGAGTCCATAACCCAGTAGACATCGCATGTGAGTTTAGTATTACATATGTGCCTATCACCTAGTAAACACCGCCTGTGAGTTTAGTAATACATGTGTGTCTATCACCCAGTAGACATCGCATGTGAGTTTAGTAATACATGTGTGCCTATCACCCAGTAGACATCGCATGTGAGTTTATTATTACATATGTGCCTATCACCCAGTAAACATCGCCTGTGAGTTAAGTAATACATGTGTGTCTATAACCCAATAGACATCGCCTGCGCATTTAGTTGAACATATGCGTCTTTGCGGACATACATGCTATATAATTATTTTACCTGAGAGGTCTGTCTATCAGTGTAGGGCTCAACATTAACGATCGTCTGATCGTCCCTGGCAAGTCAAAGTTGGGTTCGAACAACCTCATTCTAATTCTATTTGTCCAATTGGACAAGAAGAAAGCCTGGTATTTAATATAAGCGAATGCATTGTCTTAAATAAAAACGCTGATTGAACTGTTTGAAATTCATTTTAATTGCTTATCAAAGCCAGAAATGCGGTGTGTTTATATAGGCTAATGTGCATGGCAAAAGGAATGTATCTAGCCCAGAATTCACATAACTGGGTTTTCCCATTCCGGTACAAATAAAAAGTGAACTTCGAGCTATTGAAATTTATGTAACAGTCCAATGACTCTATTGTTTCCGAAGTATCGTGTGTATATTAAAACGGTATAATATTGTTTGTACCGGACGATTAGCTTGGAAAAACCAGAATATCTATAATTCCGGGCTTAAACTATTTCATTCCTATTTATGCTCAGACTAATAAATTTCCCGAAGTACTTGTCCAAGTGGACAAGGAGATTAGAAAGCTACTGTCGAGCCCTGCATCAGTGATTACCTGACAGTAAGGAACTTTGTAAGGGAGACAAGCAGGCCAAGACTGTGCTGGATGAACTCTGCGGCATCCTTGTTATTGTCTATAGGGCCCTGGACCAGCCGCAGGTACTGTGTCAACTTGTCCACAATCCCCACACTGATGATGAAGCTGAAACAGGGATGATAGAATCATTCATACATTTTTATAAGAAAAGTAACAGGTAAAATCAAGGACACCACAGGAAGTTGATGCAGCACCTATTTATTAACAAGAGGAAACTCATTAACATCTTCGTCAAGAGTTATAGGGAGTTACATTGCAACAACTACAATGACAATGAAAACACCAATAAGCTGTTACAATGCCTCCATTCCCATTACTGCAATTCTGAGGAATAAATATTGGTCTCTATAGATAAGTTTATTGCTACATTTGCAGATGTTGTTGTACTTTTAAATCAACAGACTTTGAACATATACTGTCCTTCTAAAAAAAATTCTTATGGAATTAGAAATTAACAAGAAATGCAGAAGTTTGTACATGATTAAACAAGTGTTGTCACTGAAAGTGATTCATAACCCCACCAAATGTGCCCTGAATCTACAAAGGGAGCTGGGTGTTTTAAGGGCGCATCATTTGTAATTAAATTTCATCAGTTTTATGTCCCTTTTAACTCACTGCATAATATTATGGCTATAATCATTTGAACAAAGTTTCAAAGCAGTACACACAATTCTGTTTCAGTTTAGTGGTAAACAATTTTCAGATTCTTGAATTCTAGTCAATGCTTGCCGTAAAATGGCGTGGACCTGAATCAATAAAAGGTCTATAGCTCTTTTAAAAAATCATTGAACCAGAACACACCAACAGTATGCGCATCTCCTATTTTTGGTGAAGCTTCCTATAAGGTTTCATTGAATTCCAGTGAGTGGTTGTTGAGAAACAGAAAGGACAACAATGTTGATCAGACTGACAGACCTTCAGAAAGCATGAAAATGAACTGCTCATTCTCCATACGAAATATTTTGCAATGCACGGGCTGGTCACATTTACTGTGAACAAGATCACGGTGGCGCAAATGCAGACACTCAGTGTGAACAAGATCACGGTGGAGCAAATGCAGACACTCAGTGTGAACAAGATCACAGTGGAGCAAATGCAGACACTCAGTGTGAACAAGATCACGGTGGAGCAAATGCAGACACTCAGTCTGAACAAGATCACGGTGGAGCAAATGCAGACACTCAGTGTGAACAAGATCACGGTGGAGCAAATGCAGACACTCAGCTATTGCTTATCAGTAGAAAAGAGATAATAATAATCAAAGCTAGAGTTATTGGCCTTGCTATACATGTGCATATTGTCGCTGGCAAAATGTTTCATTTGCATATCTCTACTGGTTTTTGAATGATGGCCATAACTAATGCTGACGATGACGACGGCATGTGGCCTATGACAATACCTCCATTTCTATCCATATCTTTCCATAGAAATTCAGATGAGCTAAAAGTAGTCACATCAACCATGTTCAAAAATGCTGACATCATACAATAAGATGATAACATTTCACAGTTTAGGGTTCAGATTTTATGGAACAGAAACTGATATAAATGAAAAGTATTATTGCAAGTGAAAAAAATGATACCTTATAAATTTATAGCAATTTAAGAGCTGAAATCATAAAAACCATGTAATGTTGAAATATATAACCAAAAGGGTATAATATATCATATATCAAAGATCTTGTGAGGTAAGACAAGATACAATTAAACTAATGCTTACCGGTAATTGCAAAACAAATTGTCAAGGAAATGCATGAACAACAGTGATTTACAGTCCTCGAAATTACCTTGTGGCCTAGTATCAGTCCGTATCATAACAAGAAAACACGTGTAAATTCATGTTTTTAGTGATCTGGTATTATTACAGTCTGCACTATTTTTTTTCAAAACCGCTTAATATGATTTACTAATCGTTGTAAAATGATCAGCAAATTGAGAAAATGATTTATTACCTTTACACAAAATTAATGACATATCTGAATATATTTTATAATAATATATCGTTGCAATGTCATTTATAAATAAAATTAAATACCTTTTATTATAAGCCACAAATAGGAAAAATTATAGGACATTAAAAAGGGAAGGAGAAAAAACAATGTCCCGTCGGCAGGACATTTAATAACTGAAGCTTTGGAATAGTATAAGAGGTATAATTTAATAATCAACAAAGCTTTGGAATAGTATTAGAAGGTATAATTTAATAATCAACCTTTACCTGTTATGTGCAAGTATGATCGTTTTCTAAAGATAGATCAACGGAATGTTTCAGATTTCTAAATAAATGAAGGGAGAAACTAATTACAAAAAAGAGGTTTTCGTAATTTACTAACATATTTTATTACATTAACACATTTCATAGATGAACGAAATGAACAGAAATCTTGTTTTTTTTATCTTAATAGTCTTATATTTGTCTTAAACATCATCAAATGTACAGAAAGTCTGATACAAAGTTGATGATCATTTTCTTGAATTAACAGCAACTGGAAAACCAAACTTCAGGGATAAGTAGTAAGATTAGATATGATTTGTGCAAAACAGACAGACAGACAGACAACTCAAGCAAAAACAATATTTTTCCCTATTTAGGGTTACATGAAGATATAATAACCTGCTACTACAGACTGAACACAGTTTTACTTTACCAACTGCATGCTTACTTTCAATGCCACCTGTCCCACATTTTTTTTTTTTTCAAAACCATATAAAAAATATTTTGTAATATTTTAAAGTAATATGTGGACAATTTTATTTTGCACATTCAAACCAACTTGTTCCTAAATTACAGCCATATCGACATAAAACCTTGTGTTGGTAAAATATAATGTATCCATTGAAAGAAGAACAATAATCATACAAAATGTCTCTCTTTTGCTACTTTAATGCCATCATCCACCAATAAAACATCAACATTAAAATCATGCCCATAAAAGTTTGCCGAAAGGTGTAAAATTTACATTAGGAGTCGAGGGTATGAGGGTCTGAAGCTCGTAACAATCGATGCTATGCTATCAATTAGATCCACACGAGCCCAAATATTCAAATAATCAACAATAAAAATCTTTAATTTCCCTAATAATCGTGTATGAATTTTTGTTTCATGAAGTGATATGGCTGTGTTTGGTTGCAATAAAACTGTTGGGAAAGTGTGAAGCTGGGATTCAACAATAATTCGCTAATGTACAATGAATGAGGAATAAGGGGCTCTTTCAATACAGAAAAAGACCTATGGCCAAGGCCATGCAGTTGAAAATGGAATATTTTTTTCCAAACAAAATCAGTTACATTAAACTATTTATCCATGCAAACATTATAAGATAATAAACTATGAATGTAAAGACAGGTTGTTACATGTCAATGGGAGCTACTGATTCACACAAAACTATCAAACTGGTTAACACGTCTTTTTTTTCAAAACTTGGAATTTTGTTCTTTCACAAATAAAGCAATTTTATAACACTGAAATCCATGAGCAACAAATGCTGATTCTTAAAGCTTTTGTTTCAACATATTAACATAAAATGCTTTTGCCAATATGAGACAACACTGTCCACATAATGATGTGGATTGTCAGTAGAAATACCATGTTGAATCTTGTACCATATTTGAGAAGGCAAAAATAATTATTCCCAATACTCTGACAACTCCAAAGATATGACAATACCTTGTGGGTTTTTTATCTTTAAGAGCAAACTAAAAATGGAGTATGAAATTTTTAACAATAATTACGTCCATCAGTCAGCTGCATTTCGGTAATATTAAATAGGTGAAATTGAGAAAATGATATTTCAATTATGATTTGAAGGTGAGTTAATGATTTGACATGAACAAGCTGACACTTTTTAATAATTGTAGGCTGGAATTCAATCTTTCCATAAATTGTGGTGACATAATAATTGATTTTTTAATAATACATCCTAAAAGAGGAGGCAACTTTAATTATTTTTCGTACTGAATAAGTTATTTATAAATAAACGATAGAACATACTTTTGAATAAACAAAAATATAATATATTAAAAAATTATATAAACAATTGATAATTATTAAAAAAAAAAACAATATATATATTTAATATTTAAAAGAAAACAAATTGCACTGCTGACTATGACCAGCTTACCAAAATACTGGTATTTTCTGGTTTTGTTCACGTTTGCCAAACAGTTTTATTGATTTGTCAATATATTGTCTTATAGCTACTGTTGACCAATCAAATTGCTTTTATATGCAATCTAACCAATAGGTAACATGAAGATAACTTATAGCCTAGTGAAGTCCATAGGGACAATAACTTGTGATCTTCAATATTCAAGAGGCATTTCCTCTTTAAACGATATGCATTGATCTCAATTTATATCAGTTACAAACACAGACAGTAAAAAAATACCAATATTGTTGGACACTCACAAAAGTGAGAGGGAACTGCCTAAATATTGCTGAACATGGGCTATGAACAGCGGTATGGTATTCAAAGTGACATGAGGAAGGTCATCCATCACGGGGCACATGTCAACTAGGGGGCTCTCATCATTAGACATGACTTTGGTTAAACTGGGGCTAATGTGGACCAGGCAGGCCATCACTGCATCAATCCCTCCACAGACAGGAAGCCTCACCTCCGGTCCACCGTACAACTTCCTGTTCCAGACAGGACACATCGGACGAGTATCTCCTTGCCTACCATGAATCCTCCTTCCGTGAGGTATCAATTTACGTCTCATGAATATTCATGCGATGTCACTACAGCTCCATCTCCTGTTTTCATCTCTTATCTGTAAATTGCTGCCGAGATGCCACGATACATACATAGGGTTTGTTGTCCCCATTTTCCAGTCCTTTACACATGCTCTGTGATGTATTAATCTTTCAGTTCAGAAAATAAGAGACATGATAGTCATCAATTTTGAATATTTTACACACAGGCTTCTTTCTTTTGCTGTTTTAAAATTCCTTAAATCAATAAACTTTTAGTAAAGTTCCTGGAACTTGTTAAAACTACTTTGATGACAAATATCTTTGACAGAATATTATGGAGAGGATAATGGAGTCATTAAATTATTAAACAATTTAATGGGCCTTGAGCAACGTAATTATATTTTGTCTTTTTACATCACCTTTCTAAAAGATTTGCAGTTATTATTAGGAGACATTACTGAATTCCACCAACTTAATAGAACCTATAGCATCAATGCTCTTTGTGGGTTTTCATATTTTGATAATAGTTTCCAGTGTAAAATATGGAAACCCAGCGTAGATGTTAGCAAGATAGCAGTAAATCAAAATTGACAACAACAGACTAGATAACACCACAGAGTGTAGAAACCAGATTTTCCACAATCAATGCCATATTAATCATATCTTGTATGAATTGTGTCTGTTGATCACGGTGATGTTTAAATTGATTTTTGCATATTTCTTGTTTACATTTCCCTGAAATGCAGGACCATGATAGCTGAGTTTGAAAAGGAATCAAGACTTGATAAATTGCTTACATGTTGCAAAAATCGACTGGCATAGAAATTCAAAATCTCATGAACGGCGGAGCAACTATCAGATTATAGGGGAGAAAACAAGGTAGTTGTATTACAAATACACATTATGTTTCCTGTAGAGTTACAGATAAGAACTCTCAACTTTAATATGTATGCCTCGTATGTGTTTCTGATCACAGAAAATAACAATCAGCATAAAGGAACTTTAAAATCAAAGCACTGAAAATTCTAAAAGATGGTAGACTGTATGTAAGTTATGAGAAGTCTAACCCGTTATTATATACATACTATTATGAAACAACACAACACTGACCAAATAACTTATGGAGTGCAGAGATATGCAATTTAGACTGCATATAAAGTAGATCTTTAGATGCTTGTTCTAACAATAGCCTAAAGCTGGCAAGCCAAAGCAATCTAAAATGAATATATTATGAAAGTTTTTGAACTATTGTTTGATCATAATTGTTCCTTAGTTTGCATGCGAGTGTAAATCATTTAGTTGAATAGCAGCAGTTTTTCAGGCATGTTCTGTTTTTAGAAGGTAGTTAATGTGGGTGGTATAAAGTAGGGGAAGTGATGTTGAATGGCATAGAAAGAGTTGTGACATATATAATATTCAATAAATTATTGTGGTACGAATAAGTTATTTGTGAAAACAATAAAATAGAAATAAATTTTAAGGTAATGCAATAACTATTTCAATGTTGCAAATAGATGAGCGTGATATGTGATATGAGAGATATGACTCTATATACCTGTAGGCGAATAACCAAAATGCACATAAAATGGTGCATCATTGAAATCAAAAGTTTTTAGTTGCAAATAAATTACACTCTGAAGCTCATTTGTTACAAATATGTTCATAAATTAAAGTTATAATTCATTTTAGGAGACATTTATGATTAAGTTGGGACTGAATTCATTGCATCAAAAGAACGCATAAAACATGAAAAAAATAATAAATAAAAACCAGTACAATTTTCTCATAAATGTACTACTTCACGTTTATAATTGGCAATGGAAACAAATACTACATATCCAGTGTTACTGATATATTTAAGTTTAAAACATGTATATTCTTATCTGGTTCCTATGTTGTCATGATAAGTAAAAACCAAACAGATAATCATTTTGTATTTCTCTCCAATTAATTAAAAAATTGAATGTTTTTCTTAAAAAAATCACTAATTGATTAGATAGATTTTTTTCGGCAATGAGTGCATAACATGGACAATCAAAACAACATGTACAGTAAATATAAAAATATAACATACATGCAAATATAAAAGGTCCATGTCCTGCACACCAGCACCAAGGAAAACTTAAAAAAGGGTCATAGAGAACCCTTATTTCCATTGAGGTCCTTTAATTGTAAAGGAAATCACATGGAGAGTCCGACTCAATTTAAAATGGTACAAGGGGAAAAACTCCTGCCATTCTTTCCAATATTTCACCACTACATCCTTTGCTTAATGATCTTTGTATCTGCTATTTATTGCTATACATACATATATCGTCATATGTCACATAATGTGAACAAAAGCTATCAGGTTTATTTTACCATCATTGACAAACAAATTTATAAGGAAATGTTTAGTGCCATTAAAATAGATTATTTATATAGCCTATATTTTGCTATTGGTTTCATTGTAATAATGTTAAAGCCTAGGAAGGCCCTTTGAATATTAAGCAAAAATTTAATAACAAATGCAAATCAATTTCCCCCCATTTGAACATGCCTTAAACCAACTCCTGAAGCTTCTAACCTGATGATGTCGTTGCCGCGGGAAGTAAAGGCATCAGTAGTGTTGCTCATCCTCACTAGTGACGCCTCCGAACTCTTTGTGTTGGGCGAGTTTTTCGCGAGGCAGTTCAGGATGACAGTTAGGAGCTGTTGGAGGCTGAGCCCCAGCAGGTTGTACGGGAGTGTGGGCGGTTCAGGCATCAGCGGGTTCTGGGTAGTGGGGGTGACTGACTCCCCAGGCAACATCAGCTGGAATGGATAAGAACAACAGTTTACAGATATGGTCAGACGTGGAATAAAAACATTCTTCTCATCTGTATGAAAAGTATTTAAATCAAAAGTAAAGAACATTAATGCAAAAAGGTGTAGGGCTTTCACGAGAAAATTGTGACCAAGTTTAGTAAAGATAAGAAAATGGATGATAACATAAGCAGGCCGTCAACCAAGTTTTGGTGAAAATATAGGAAATTTTGTCCAAAAATATAGGAGGTTGTGGCATTTTCTGGGCAAAATATAGGAATTTTAAGGTTGAAAAATCGAACATTACTTGCTTGTTTATTGGCTATAAATAATAAAATCATAAAATTGGTGTTTCACTTAATCCACATTCCTTAAAGGGAATGTACACCAGATTGGCACCAAAAAAAGTTTTTTTCTGTAAAGAATCTCAGGACAATTATTTAATAAAATATTTTACTCCTTGATATCATAATTGTAAAAAAAAATATACCAAAATGTAAAAACAAAACAAGTTTGAGACCGGGTTCGAACCAGAGTCGCCAAAATTGCAGTCCAGTGTTGTATCCACTGTGCTACGAAGGCTTACCCTTAATATTTTAAATATATACCTAACTTGGTAATATCACGTGATAACATCGACTAGCCAATCATGCATAAGGATGAATTCTACTATAGGTAGACATACCTTGTAATCTTTTTTAATGGAAAAATACCAAAAAACTACGAAAATAAATTAATTGTAAACTATGTGGTACTTCAGTTAGTAAGTTTCAATGCATTGTACACATCAATGCCAAGTTTATGTCAGCCCCTTTAAACCTCTCCATCAAGGCAGACTATGCTGCAGCAACACAACTGTGGTCATCAAAGTGGACACCTTTAAAATTTGATGTTCGGCATACTCTTCATCAAAGGTGTCCAGATGGATAACCAAGGGTGTACAACAACAATTCTGAATGATGGTGATGGTTTGGAGGATAAAGACAGTCTAAAACTGTAAATAAACAATAACTAAAGGCAGTATCAATCCTTTGAATGATTTCAAACATATCCCAGCACCAGTTTTTAAGAAAAATATAGGAAAAAAATCCAAAATATAGGAAATATAGGTTTTAAAAAATATACCGGTAGGAAATTTCTCAAAAATATAGGAATATAGGAATTGGTTGACGGCCTGCAAAAGGGAGCAGACATGAAAGTGTGATGCCATGGACAATGATGGCTGAGAACATGATCCCTATATGTCTGCTACGCATGGGACATGAAAACACACTAAAAAAAATGTATGAATTGTTCTGGTCATATTTTGAAGAAAATATCTTACTGAACATATTTTAAGCTCAATCTCCTGTCATACAATAGCGGTAGGAATTTTATCTTTATATGTAGCAATAGTTTAGAAAATAAAGAGGCATCTGCTGCCCAAACAGCCTGTTGGCCCTACATGTAGATCTATATGCTACAAAATGCAATTTTAGCCATGTTTGTTGGATCAGCCACAGCTAAGGGGTGGCCATAGATTGAAGTCTTACATACATTGTACATTTTAGGCTATTTATAACATTATACATCTTAACGTTCTGTTTGACAAAGATTGTGCATACTGTGAGTTGGTGTATGGTGAACTCTATGACAAGGCCAATCTTGTTGCTGAACATCATGTAGTGACAGTTGTCATAGTGACCCTTCACTGCCTGCCTCAACACCTGACATGTCAACACCAGCGACCTGTAAACATTGTATTCATGATGTGAATCGCTTAAAAGTCCAGAATAATTCTTTTTTCATAATTCATAGTAAATAAGAAAAATCCACCTTGCACAAAGAAGTTGCAAAGAGAGCTTCACTGAAAGTGCAACAAAGTTTGTTTAATTGTGTTAATAACTTCCTTAAACCAAATTCACATCTCAACAAGTACCATCTTAGTATATTATGAACATGATAATGTTTTTTAAATTCTATATTCTGGAAAAGTATTCTTTTGTCGAACTAAAAAGCAGTAATTGCCGTACTTCTGTGGTATGGGAGGTGTGGCCTGTATGTTGGAAGTGTCCACGAGCTGGATGATCCTACACAGGCTGGTGAGCCCACCCAGGTGACGGAAACTGTTCTGGTCTCCTACAATCTGCAATACAACAAAAACATGCAAACTGACAGAGCCACTCAAACACTCAGAAGGTGATTTTGTCTTTATTTCCAGTGACCACTGACCATTATTTTACTATCACTTCACCAAAGACCGAACCAGTTGTGAGGCAGAGTGCCCATGATTGTGAGCTGGGAGTTTCACAAAATGATTTTTGTTGATCAAGTAAGTCAATAACAATTGCATTCAAGCTGATGCTTTTATGTCATAATTTTGTAAACATGTTATATTAGCATATTATCTGAAGCAAAAAATGTCATAAAAAAACAAACTATCTTAAATGAAGTTACAGAGGCCAAAACCCACTACTTCACTGATACTTTCCTACCTTTTTCTCAAAGATCCTATTTAATTCCCCGAGTGCCCTATCTAGGGCGGAGACCCGGGGCTGGGACCATGGGCCACTATCTGGTGACTGCAGGTACTTGTTGATGTCCCGGATATTCTTCTGTATCCTAGCAACACAACAGAAGGCAGGGATAACACACTTTATCTTCACCATGAAATATTGCATAATATTATTCCTTATTAGAGTGCACAGTGTCCATATTCACTCACATCTTGAGTCTGGATTTGAGACTGGGAACTCAAAACTGATCATCTTAATTGCATTGTAAAATTCTTATAAGAATAACAAGAGCTGTCACAGAGACAGCGCGCTCGACTATTCTGCCACTTTTCAATGTAAGAGTTGAACGGTTTTGGCGTACATGCATGGATCACTGTATTCAGTCTCGATTCAATAAATCAAGTAGTTGGTGAGATATTAACCTATATGCTTACATGCAAAACCTTGACCAGAATTTCTAAGTCAAATAATAAAGGGGCAAAATTTATATTATATGCAAGATAGAGTTATCTAACTTGATTAATTAAGAAGGTTGAATTGCTGGGAGCCCTTGTATAAAGTTTCAATGCAATACCTGATGTATTTGCTGAGATATTAACATAAATGTGGTTACATGCAAAACCGTAACCAGAATTTCTATTTCGAATAAAAAAGGGCCAAGGGCCATTATTTATATTTAAGGCAAAATAGAGTTATCTGACTTGGTTATTTAAGCAGATTGGATGGTTGAGTACCATTGTATAAGGTCTCAATACAATACATCAAATAGTTGCTGAGATATTAACCTACGGGTATGTGTGCTTACTTGCAAAACCTTAACCAGAATTTCTAATTTCTAGTCGAGCTAAAAATTGTTTTGTTAAACACCTTTTACAGTTGTTGATGTTAAGATAAACAACATTAACAATAAACAACATTGAAAATATTCTGTTACATTTAAGAATTTGCTTTTCTGAATTTGAGAACCAAACTCAGATGTACATGTACATGTAAAGTGAATTTGATTTTTCATTAATAATTCATCTGTCAGACCAGAAAACTTGCTTTGAACAAAAGAATACAACAGACTTGCTGGTAATATTTCACTTCCACAATTTCCTGTACATAAATTGCACTGAATGCTATTTTACTCCCCAAAAATGTTATGAATCAGTCACCACACTTACTTGGCTTTATTTTCTGAATCCACAAGAGGTGACTTCCCTTGTACAGTGTTCTCATATTCCAAACCCCTGGAAATACATAGATGTACTGTTGGAAATGGGTAAAAATATAAAGTGTTTAGTAACATGCAATATAAAAGCATACCTGAATATACAATAAAAGAGCTTCAAAGCCCACCAGATTGGTAAATGGTATTTTGAAAATTACAAATGCACTGTTTATGCCTATTGTTGCTGCTGACAATCCAAGAACGAAACAACTTTTTTCTTAGGAATCAGACCCGGATAATACACTTTATGTATCTAGCGCAAAATAGTGCATGCTTCCAAAACACCAGCACAGTATCTAGAGCAACTGAGTGCATGATGCGAACCAGCTCATTAACTAAAGCAACAGTGTATATGTTACTTAAATGGCCCATTATCTAGAGCAACAGAGTGCATGTTACCTAACCAGCACAGTATCTAGAACAACAAAGTGCATGTTATTTAACCAGCACAATGTCTAGAGCAACAGAATGCATGTTTTCTAACCAGCCCTTATCTATAGCAATAGAGTGCATGTTATTTAACCAGCACATTACCTAGAGCAACAGAGTGCATGTTATCTAACCAGCCCAGTATCTAGAGCAACAGATCACATGTTACCTAACCAGCCCAGTATCTAGAGCAACAGAGTGCATGCTGCTGAACCAGCCCATTATCTAGTGCAACAGAGCACATGTTACCTAACCAGCCCAGTATCTAGAGCAACAGAGTGCATGCTGCTGAACCAGCCCAGTATCAAAATAAACAGAATGTATGCTGCCGAACCAGTCCAGTACCTGGAGTTCATTCTCTGTTTCAGTTTCTTGCAGCGCTTCTTCTGAGCCTTGATGCGCTCTTTCTCCGATACAATCTTCGGGTGGGTGTTGTTGTCAGGAGCATTTACTATGTGTGCCAAGTTAAATGATTCCTGAAACACAGATTGAATAACAAGGCTTTATACAATTATGATCTTGGTACTCAAACATTTTATCAAGTAATTCATTGCTTTTTCATCTGGTTGAATCCAAGCAAAATGCTGCCAATATTTCAAACAATGGTAGAATACAATTCATGTAATTTGCAACAAAAGTTTACGTACAATTTCCTGTTTGGTCATAGACATGCCGTTGTTATTGTGCTTGAGTGCCTGCTGGTGAGTTTTCCCTCGCAGATGGCTCAACAGGTACACTTCTGACAGGATCTGTAAATGGATAAATAGTTTATGGCAACTTAGTACAAATACTTTAAATTTAAAAATAAGATGAATTTAATCATAAACATCAACTTGAGTAATTGAGAAGTATTAACTTGATTACATCTCTGATATTCCTACAAATTTTACGATACAAGAACCAAGATGACATGGGGCCTCGGCTATTTTATGGATTCATCTTTTTACGAACGACTGACCAAACCCTTCCAACCATACCAGTGTGTTACAGATAGTGCACATTTTCTTGACTGGGTAAGGTGTGATCTGTGGGGCATCGTTATGGTCCTCCGTTGAGTGTCGCAGGATGCTCATCTCAAACGCTTTCTCACGGATATGTTTCAAAGCCTCCATGTGACGAGCAGAGCTTCCCTCTTGCTGAACAAGATGAAACATTGTAAATTAAAAAGACTGAATGGAAGAGATCCTAATCCCTGATATTGCTCTTGAATACTTTCAAAAAACTCCTCTTAGAAATGGCTCATGAGTACACCACAAATACAAATAATCTGACTTCTCCTTTCTTCAGGTAATTTCTTCCTCATTTTATTTCCTGATATAGCACAGTGATTTCAAAAAATTACCTTTTGTTGTATTTTCTTCTGAAGTTCCTGTTTCTGTGCCTCATGTTGTTTGCTGAGTGTAGCTAGACGCTCCTCTCGGTCTCTGAAATATGCCATTATATATTTACTCATGAATCATGTATATTTACCTATTTTACATGTGTATTGTATTGATTCATTATACATGTATATCTTCTAATGATACATGTGTATTGACATAATTTAAACATGTATTTATTCATCATTGATTACATAAAATTTACATTCAAACTTTCTGAAATTCATCAATTAAAATACACAAAGGTACACAGAGTAACAGATAAGGTGCGTATTTGCGTAAATATGCAATTCAAATAATTGAAACGCATTTTTTTTTAAAAAGTTAACAAAACGCATAAGAAAAAGCAGAAAACCTGAATAAATTGAAATGGACGTGTAATGAATTAATATTGAAATTTGAAACTCAATTTGTCTTATTTGGTGAACTCAATTTGATAACCTTATTTAACCTCAATTTAAAATATACCATTGTTGGCTGTCATTTTGCAGAAGCAAACCAGAAATAAACAATGACCTTGACTTTATAAGCTTGACTTTATTGCAGAGTAAAAACGATATCCTTGGAGCATGAACATGCAAAGTTAAAGGCAAGCACACACTCTTAAGTTCATATTCTACACCATCACTTTGTCAAAGGCATAGTCAGAATTTCTTTCGAAAAGAAACAACATAAACAATCAAATGACAATAAAAATGTATGAACAAAGTCACAATTTGTCCATGTGTGCAAACAAGGCCATACTTCTCCTTGGCCCGAAGAGCCTCAATTCTCTCTGTCTCCCTCTCAGCCATCTGCTGTTCCACACGGGCGTCCTTAGTCTTGCGTCGCTCCTTGATCTCCTGGAGCCGCGTGAGTCGGTCAGCTTGCAGCGCCCTCCGTCTTTCCTCCACTGCAGCCTCCTTCGCTAACTTTTCCTCGTGCTTACGCTGGCGTTCATCCTTGGAAAAAACATGGGCTAAGTAATGATAATGAAATAGAAGATGTATTTTGACAAATTGCAACACCCAATAATGTCCGTCAAATGCATTCTAAACAACTTAATCTTTTTCCATTTAATTAACTGTGTATAACATGTTCGTTCTATTTCAGATCTACGCTGAATGGCTTCAGATACATAAAACTGATTAAAACATTTGGCACTGTTAATCCTGCAGTATGTATAGTTTTTCTCTTTACCCCTTAAAATGCCCACTTGTTACCTGTGTTGACAGTTTATCCATACCATGAGATCCTGCAGTCTGGCCTCCGACTCCTGGTGTTTCGACATGATGTCCAATCTCTTGTTCTGAGCCTCTAGGCTGTTGATAAATGCTATCTCATTGGCCTGTAACAAAATTATTATTCAAAAATTCCAACTTTACAAACTAGAAATTTTAAGTTGATTTAATTCAATTGATTCAATTTAGGTAATACTCAAAATGCAACAATCAGAAAGAGGATTAATAGTATATGCAAAGAAAGCAGAAAACATGACATAATAGGATTCTGTGATAAACAGTGATAATAAAAGTATAAACCAGAATACTGCAAGACCTATATCAATTTCTGCTTGCTTAGGTCAAACTCTTAAAGTAATAGACTTGCAATGCAATGCCTTTTAAAATAGTGATTGAAATATGTTGACTAGTAGTCAACTAATACATTCATGTATCTGACAAACAGCAGCCAAACTGCTACTCTGTGCTTCTCAGTGGCTAAAGGGGCGTAAATCTAAAAATATTTAAATCGAGTTAATGGACTTGCAGGACATGTTTGTATTAGTGACCACATTTAATGCACAAAGTAGTATTGAGAATTTTAATTGTTTTTAAGATTTGGCCAAAATTAGTCTGCAAGCTGGCAAAAATGACGACAACACAATGGATATGACAATATGTTCAACATTCTTCTTCCGAAATCAGACGATCTAAAATAACTGAATAATCAATTATCTTAATCCTTACCTTGGCCTCCTCATCATGAGCCTTCTTGGCTTTGGACTTGAGCATGATCTGCCTCTTCTCCTCGGCCTGGGCCATCTTCCTCTCAATCATATCCCGCTTCTGCTTCATCAGCTCCTCCTTCAACGCCCGCACCTCCTCAACCTAAGATAATGTATAAAGTAGCAAGCAATGCAGGTGAAACAGTCTCACTATTTTAATAATTCCTGACTTCACGTCCAACAGAATGATTCTGCTTTTGTTTCCTTCCTCAAAAAAGTTTGAGGACTTAGTTATATATGCAACACTGACAGACATCCTATTGCTCGAAGGAAAGAAAGAGTTTGGTTACCATTTTCACTTAACCCATACATGTTGCTCATAATGTTACATCGATAACAACACTGTACCCACCTTGGCACCAATCACTCTGAGCCTCTCAGCCTTCTCCTGCATGAACTTGTCCCTCAGCTCCTGGGCCTTGGCCTGCTTCTCTTCATGGCGCTTTTTGGACTCTGTGGGGGATCTACAAGACAAAGCAGGATCTACTTTCATGAGGAAATATCACATGTAATAATGTTATTATTATTATGTTATGAACACAATTGGGTTGGTCAAAGTGTGTGGAGTCCGAAGGACGCATTTTGGACTCCACGCATACTTTGACCACCCCAATTGCTTTCATATCCCCAATAATGACATCAACCCCGCAATTCATTCCTTATATTTACACCAATAGCTCATTATTTTATTCAAGAATTGTTAAAAAAATACTTCATTTCATTTAAGAAAACCTTTCAGTAATCCTTTTCTTACCCATTCTGTAAATAGAACGACCCGACTGTAACTGGAAACATTTTTTAAAATGACATCACAATAACGTGGGATAAGATCAACCACTAGAAATCACTTTAAAACGTAAAATTGAAACACTTATGGCAACAAAACATTAAAATAATAATAAATTAACACATTCTAAAACGTTGATTTATATTTTACGGGACCTGCTGACACAAAACAAACAATAACAAGACCAATAGTTTTCATGGATATCGTTATGCAATGAATCGCGATCCAAACATATCCGAAGATGTTGCGTTCATCGATAAACGCAATTGCCGAAAGGCAGTTCCTTTATGGAATGAAAGTTGAGGTGTAAATATTTGTTAAATGATATCATTCGAATCTCACTGACCGTTTCCTTGAAGGTGATGAGAGCTTCTCATGCATGTGGACAGCGTACCCTGGGGTGCGCGTGTCCTCCTCCGCCATTTCACCCCAGTTCTTCTTCACTCCAGCCTTCTCCTCAGCTGGTGAAACAATAAATGTTCATACTAAGGGCAATTTAAATTCCTTAATTGCAAGCACCATTGTCAAAAGACTATAATTTGAAAAGATGCTTTTGAGCTGTTTATACCTAATTCATTTTTTACTTCAATTCCATTTACAAATGTAAAAATTGTACGAAATCATAACTTCTCCTTTATATTTATACAAATAAGCTTATACCTACCATCATATTCTGCCACCATGGCATCCCAGTCTAGGTTCCCAGGAGTTGACAAATCGAGAGAACTCATCGTATTCTGAAATATACATGAAGTTTTCTTTAAAGGTTGAACTTGAGAATGTACTTTTAAACATTTTGCTAAATTTGACAGAAGTTAAATCATCATTAAAACATGCTTTTGACAACCTACCCCTAGATCACTCTCAGTCTCTGTCTCCACATCGATGACTGTGTTCTCCTCCTTGGCAAGTTCCTTCAGCCATGTCTCCTCCTCAGCAATGGCTGTCTCTATCGCCTGCTCCTTCGCCAGTTCATCTGTCAGACTCGTCTCTGCCTTCTCTGCGGATGCTAAAGCCTGAATGACAAATTTCTTTCATTGGTACAGAAGTTTTCAAAACAAATTTCATAACCAGTTGGAGAGAAGATCTCAGATGTTTTGAATTTTTTTCAATATACCTTCTGGAACAGTTGAGATATTTGGTGTATTTTCTAAACAGTAAACTTTAAGTCTTTGTCAGTTAGAAATCAACAAATAACCTGAAATAAATTAAACATGTACTTTTTATGTCTCCAAAATAGGTTTACAAATGGAGATAAATTCTTGTTCAAGTTTAGACAACAGTTGTATTTTTGGATGTTTTCTAAAAAATATTATTTTCAATTTTTCTGTTTAATATTTGAATATTTCAAAAGATTGAAAGTAAATTTGAAGCTTTGCATTTCCATTAAAAAATATTGTTCAGCAGAACATGTGGTGCCTATAACCCATGTCTTGACTACATGTTCCATGAACTCTGATGTACCTTGTTCAGCAGAACATGTGGTGCCTATAACCCATGTCTTGACTACATGTTCCATGAACTCTGATGTACCTTGTTTGGGTACAACATCAATCATAGAAAATTGAATATAGACAAAAGAGATAAAAAAATATTGAACAAATGATAAATCACAATATCTGATTTATTTTCAACAGGCACTTGATATATATCTTGTAAGCAAAGCAAACATTGTGACAGTCAGAGATAAATTTCTAATCAATATCGACTCTCCAACTGGTACCTGCTTATAGGACTCTAAATAAATAACAGCACCCTTGATTGATGTCGGCACTTTTCTCAACTAAAAAGGGGCTTTACTCAAGAAATGTTTCAGCTACTAGAGTGATGGGACTTGCTGCATTATTAACACATAAATGTAGTTACTAAGTTTGTAACTATATAACAACTTGTATTCTTAATACATGTAGCACATAGACAAGCTAAAAATGACACTGATAAATGGTTACCACACCATGGTTAAACAGATAGGAATAGAAAGCCTTCATTTTTGAAATTACAAATGGGTTGACACTATATTTGCCCTGAAACTTTAAAGCAAGTAAACATTTTAACAAAACACCATTACAACTACAATGAAAGAAACTCACATCATCCAATTTCCTCTCAGATTCATCGTCACTGTATGTTGACATTTCAACCTTAATTTCCATCTCATTCTCCACAACAGGCTCAACAACTGCACTCTTATCATCCGTCTCCTTGATGTTTTCTAATGAGTTACTCTTTGGAGACTTTTTGCCACTTCCAATATCCTTATCTGAACCTTTAGGCACTGGAGATTTCCTTCCAGATTTTTTCACAGATTTTGAGGTATCAGTCTTTTGTGTTGGTGTTTTTTTCCCAGACATGGGTTTGGTTTTTGTCACTGCTTTAGAATCTCCAGCTGAGGGTTTCTTCCCAGTGTCTGTAATACTACTGTCACTTCCAGACTTTCTTATACTGTCGGTGGATTTCCTTGTCATTCCTTGAGATCTATTTATCACAGCTTCAGGTTTTTTAAGGTCTGTTTTCTTGTCTACAGACACAGCACTGTCTTTACTTTTGTCAGATGAATCTTTCTGTCCTTCAGAATTCACACTTACATCACCATTAACAACTACTGGCTTATCATTAACAACAGTATCTTTCTTCTCTCCATTAACAAGACTATCTTTCTTAACAGGAGACTTCCTAGCTGTTCTTCCGTTCACAAGTTTAGACTCCTTAGGACTGCCTTTAGTGTGAGCCAGTTTCTTCTGGAGTGCCTGTCCGGCCGTGTACGGCTCAGAAACAGACCGAGTCAGTTTTTGGTGCTCTATTTTGGTGATGGTAGACAGGTTTTCCATGGATCGCTGGGAGGGAGAGCCATACGGCTTCACCTTCCGCTGTACCATCTCCCAGCCATCGGAATCCTCAGATTCTGAATTCAATAACAAAGCAATTCATTGTAGTCATGTGAATAAACAGAAATTGTTATATTCAATGAAACTTTTCTCAGGCAGAATAACAGAACACTTCTTAAATCAACTCCTTTATCAACAATACCTCTATATGTTTATTGTATTCAACTAAAAGTATCAAAATTGGAATCTTTAAAAAAAAAATTATCTGTAAGAAGTACTTAAAACTATAAGAACATTTATTTATTAAATATTTATAATATTACAACCCAACCTGTTCATGTCATTCATTGATAAATTGAATTCATATTACCATTGATCTCTCTGTACGAGTCCGACTCCGTGAGTGAGGAGGGGACAGGGGAGAGTATGGGAGGTTCAGGCAGGACAGGGTGATCCCCCTTGTCTGGGGTGACATCACTTCCTGTGGATGGAGCGGGACTTGTCACCGTACCCTTCACACGGTCAGCCCAGCTGTTGCCTACAGGGGTACTTCTGTAAAGGATGAAAGTCATAAAAAATTTATTTCAATTTAGAATTAAATAGTCCAGTATCATGCTGATTTCAAAACATCCTCAAGGCTATTAAAGAAGCCTACATTATTGTCATAACACTGAAAAGTAAAATTGCAATACCCTTTTTCACAAATATCACTTCTCAAGATCTATCTGTATTTACCATACCCCGCAATGCAATCAGATAAGTTGTCATAACTGCTCAACCAGGATATATATATATATGTCAGACGAACCACTTTTTATTTCTAAGATTCTTTTATAGTACTACTAGTATGTGAGTTTCACAAAGCATTTGATGTAACTACACCTACCCCTGTTTCTGGCCCCTGCCTTGGTCAGGATAGGAGAAGTTGAGGACCCTCTGTGCAGGGCTGGGGGAGGTCCGGTGACCTAGGCCACTGGGAGACTTCCCTGGTGACATTTTACGCACCTCCCATGCTATCGATGTTGGCCTGAAACAAGCCGAGTAAACAATACTGCTACGTGTATAAAGAATGGTCATAGTTACAATAGCACATGTAAAGAAAACCAATAAAATTGCTGGTATGCTTAAGACCCCTTAAAGACATAACCTTTTCAAAAACTATGAAGAAAAATCTTTAGACCCAATTTTCGATCACTCATTCTGTATGTACCTATCTCCATCCTTGGTGGCCTGCTCGTACTCTTTCTGGACATGCAGTCTCTCTATCAGAGATTGGAAGTCCTTCGTACTCTGCTGCAACATCATTATCACCTCCTAAAACAGACATTTATTCCATGAATACATAACTGTTGAAAAATAGTATTGGCTTTCTGTTACCATTTCTCTAAATTTCCAAAGATTCTTAAGTCACATGATATTTTCACATGTTTTCTATAAATTTCAGAACATCATTCATGGTAAGCTTGAAAAAGAAACAGAATTGTATTTATAAAGCTTAAGATCAGGTTTAAATTTCCACAGATAACCATCTTACATATATTTTTCTATTTACTAACATATATTACTTAGTCAACTGAAGCACAATGAATATATACCTTGCACTCTAGAGCACTCTCATCCTGTTCACAAGTCTCATAGATGGCATCCACCGCCCTCTGCAAGTTGTCAAACAGGAACTTCCAGTATCGAGCCCGCAGGTCGGGTTTCTTGCCTCCATCAGACTTGGGGGACTTAGTCAGGTCAGACTTCTGGCTGGCCTTCAGGTCGGACTGATCCTTGTGTAGGGGCTTCCGCACATGACGGGGACGGGAACGATCTGAAAGAAATCCTTTTAGGCTTATACTCAATACCATGAGTTTCTTATTCAACCTCTATAGAATTTGATCATTCCTTTTGATAGATTTTTTTAAGCATATGTGATACGTGTTTACTGTAAAATACTTGATTTAATACTGTGCTTCTACAGGCTTTATTGTTTTACACATATGATATATAAAAGGTTGTCTCGTCTGATGAAATTTGTTTAACTTGAATGAAAAATTATAAACCAATTCAATTTGTTAAGATACAATAATGTACTAATCTGCTGATAAGGAATGAACACAAAAAATACCATGAGCTTGGTTTTCCTGCACAGGTACATGATAGATCACAAGATTACGCGCTGTCCTGCCCTCCTCCTGTACGATCCGCTTCACATGGTCAGAAGTGCTCATCCTCACCTGATGAAGAACATTAACTGATCATTGATGTAAAAGTAGAAAATTTATAGGTATACTTCACAGTAAGTCTACATACAAAAGTGCCTCAGAGCGACACCAAAAGTCTTCTTGTGTTGTTCTGGTTTTTCACATGAATAGATTTTTGAATTATGACTAAAGCCAATATAAATATATTTATTTATCTCATTTTTTTTGTTGAATATGTTTTCATGCTCTTTCTTATTGCATCAACAACTATATACATGTGTTTCCAGACAAACCATTAACACAATTGTTACACATCGTCACCATAAATGAATACACCGTTCCCGGACAGTACCGGGTAGATACACAAATACAGACCCCTAAGTCAATAAAAATTAAGGGGCACCGGTCAAAAAGGGGGGCTGGCAGGGATGAATATCTAGCAATTAATTTATAGTGGCTTAAGGTTATCACCTCAAAGAACAAGGCTATATTATATTACAATACAAGTTGGTTTGTTTTTTGAAAAAGAGACAAGCTAATAACATAGGACTTTCACATTTTTATGATCATAAACTATATACAATCATATGTGTATACAGGCTTTTTGCTGAAAATAAATAAATATATAAACACAATCCTCAGCTTTAAATTTATGCATTCTGTTCAACTTCTAAGTTTAAGAACATTTACTTCATTGACTTAAGATAACATATTTACTACTGCGTAGTACTTGCATTGAGTTAGGAATGTACTGCATGATCTAGCATTGAGTTGAATGGATAGAATAATTACTACTTAGTACTGCATGGGACATGCATTGAGTTAGGATATATAATATAATATTTGTCTTTATAAGCTTATGAATCAATATCGCCCATTGATATATATCCTTAGCCCAAACGTATGATGGTCAACTGGGCTGCATGGTACAAACACAAAAACAAAAATTAAACACCAAAAAAAGTCCATATATTTAAGTTAGTTTAAAAACCACATGGAATTCCTATCACATTGTATGAAGACTGTATTCACATGTCTAAACATCCATTATATTTGAAAACATTGTAATCAAATGTCAACACTCCATCTTATCAACATTATTTTCAAAGGTTACATTGACGAGACTGTGTAGACAGAGTTATAAGTGACAAGAGCAGACAGCATATGCATACTTTCTTCAAAGATATGATCACCTATATAAAATCCTCACCTTAAGATTTCTCCTTGTAATCCACAACTTAACTCACACATTCATACAGGTAGGCTCACTACATGCAGGTAGTCTGATCAAAGAATGCACCAAAAGCCTGTTTCCTACTCATACCTGTAGAGTTTACTGTTATAAACCCTGACACTGTATACAGTATATACAATAGTTTGTACAGGAGCATCCCAGCTATCAGCCAATTACTTATCTCTACTGTAAACACACCACTGTTTGCTTGCTGACTTTTTACCTGATATGAACTTTTATTTGAAACTACTTTTGATTTTTTTTATATCATTCTAATTATAAATGATAATATTTTGTTATTCAGATGAATTTCATTGCACTAATAGAGTTCAAGACAAAAGGTTTTCATTTTTTTAAACATAATTATGTAGTCATGCAAATAGTTTAGTGGTTTTCCATTTACATAGATATGCATGCTGTTCTACTATTGTTGACCTTAAAGCAAAAAAGATTTCTTTCATGTTAGAAGATGAGAGAATATGAGTCATTATGTTTGACTTTCATATTTTCTTTGTTTAATATTTCTAAAGTCTAATTTAATATTGCCCGCATCCTTCACGAACATACATGTAGTTCAAAAAGTAAAATAAACACATGTGAAGCAAAGCTTCTGATAAGCATACCATAATAGCATACATATGACATTGTAGTTAAGCAAAGCTGCATGGTTGTGGTGGTGCCACTGCTGCTGCTGGTTGAGATGATTGAAAGAAATACATGAACTGTACAAAGTGCACTTTAAAAAATCCATATCATCATTGCTTACAATAATAATTTATACAAATCAATATTTCATTAAATCATTAACATAAAACACATTATGCTAAAAGTGAGTGAACTTTTTCAATGGCGGCTATGTGCTGTTGAACATCGCCCTATTTCAACTGCTTAATTTTCTCATGTATGGTAGTAAATGACAGAGGCAAAAAGCAGTTATTGTATCTTATGGTAAACGAGGGCTAAAAATTATTGGAAGGAGCAACGAAATGTGTTATTTCCATGTTTTTGTAGATATTTTAGAACATGGCACTATTGAAAACAACTTTTCAGCCAGCAAGGGTTAAATATGTAAAACAGTATATTTTGTAACCTATTGCCGAACATAAATAAAATAATCAATATACCAATGTCGAAAAAAATGTGAATTTTCCACATAAAAAAGACTCCATGCAGTTAATCAAACCTCTAGTAAGAATTTAATATTATTAATGTGCTATTCTGGTACATTCCCCTGAACTAAGCCCCATTGAAAATCTGTGGTTGCTTGTGAAAAATGCCTGGTTTAAAATACTTATAAACCTATATAGAAAAATAGATATATATCAAATATACACCGAATACCGCAAACACCGACCAACATAATTAAATGATTTAGGTCAAAAGCAACTATTACATTAATCATAGTTTATTTGACATATTAGGACCAAAAACTGAATGATGCAGAGAAATTAAGAAAACTAGAACGAAAAAGAGTTCTTGATTTCGCTTTTCATCTCATTTAAGTAATGAAGAAACGCTGTACAAAATTATTGAAAATAAAGTAGTATTTTTACTTGTTTTATGTTTTATTTATGAGTTTTTTTTCATAACAAGTTCACTCACTTGGCGAAGGCTCTGTAAATGTACCATTACTTTAGTTGATAAATTAGAGGCTACTCTGTAAAGATTATAAGGAACACATCTTCCTGTGTCTACAGTACAGCTGGTAATGCGATATATGACAACTTCACTGATAATGTGGAAAACAGTACAGAAATCATTATGGTAGTTTATGTATGTAGGAGAAGTTGAAATGAGAGGTTGTAAATAATTAACATTAAAAATGATTGGCTCTATTTACAAAGCAGTGCATATATCAGTTACACTGGGAATTACAGATGGACAATTCAGGTATTTATTTATTTACTTGTATCTATGCTGCTTTAATATATAAAAAAAATATCATTATGAACTAGAATTGCTGAGTTCCTTATGCTGCTTTAATATAAAAAAAAAATATCATTATGAACTAGAATTGCTGAGTTCCTTATGCTGCTTTAATATATAAAAAAAATATCATTATGAACTAGAATTGCTGAGTTCCTTATGCTGCTTTAATATATAAAAAAAATATCATTATGAACTAGAATTGCTGAGTTCCTTATGCTGCTTTAATATATAAAAAAAATATCATTATGAACTAGAATTGCTGAGTTCCTTATGCTGCTTTAATATATAAAAAAAATATCATTATGAACTAGAATTGCTGAGTTCCTTATGCTGCTTTAATATATAAAAAAAATATCATTATGAACTAGAATTGCTGAGTTCCTCTTATCTTTTGACAAACTATAGAGGTCACCACAAAGGAAACATAAAACTTCCTGACTTTTCTGAAATTTCATTTTGTATATTGACTTAAAATTCCATGAAAAATCACTGACCTTGAAAAACACATCTCTTACTTTTTGGGGTAGGTGGGAACACTTTAATTTGCATTCCACCCTTAGCACAGATGATAATAACAATGACCGTTATCATTTAACTCTTTTTCTCACTTGCTCATACATGCCATATTTCTGGAGACCATTCCTGGGGATTTTATCAGAAAGGCTGAACAGTCAGGGGGATTTTGATAGAATTCTGGGGGATTTTTTTAGCAGGTCTAAGTTGGCAAAATAGCAAAATAATTCTAGACACAAGTGTGATCAAATGTATTCACATATATTCATTGCTATGAAAATCTTTACCTTTTTGTACATATAGAAGTATTTTATAAACCATCATATTCTTATAAGACACTGTTTTGTTATGTCACATGCAAATACTGTTAACTGTAAGGCACTTGCAGAACAAATTATGTCATAGAAAAATATGTTTTTGAGACAATTAAGTTGGCTTACCTTCCTCCAAAATCAATTAAAAATTTCTGCTTACTATCAGCAATGATGACTTTCAAACAAAAATAAACATAAATATTGTTTATTTCTTCCATTTCCAAAATAAATTGCCTAAAATTATGCATGGTTTTAAATGTTACTTGGTATAAATATGAAGTAACTCATGGAGTCAGTACCAAAGACCATATTTCCCAAATTGAGTAGCCACACGTGAAATATTTGGTGGTCATGAGGTAAAATGTATTGCAATCCTTTCACTTAAACGAACAGTTCTGCTTTTTATTATACGATATTAAATGGCATTTAATTATAGCTTTTAAGGTAATTTTGCCGGATTGTATGCTATAACGTTATGTTACTTTTTTTTTGGACATTGATGAAAATGTGTGACATTGATAAGGCAAAATTAACTAAAAATCCATTAGGCCTTTCAACATTGATGCTTAATTTTAAAGCGATATTTAAAGCGATATTTTCACTGTTTTAAAACAGTGAAACATCAATTTTATTTCACTGATAAATCTCTATAAACCAGCGGAATGCATATAATTAATTAGTTGTTCAACAGTCAGTAATTATTATGGAAAGTGCTAACAAAATTAAGGAATAACCAGTCTGTTGCTACAACTTAATTGTATGCTACAGTAAAACTGTGATCGTTCAACGACACAGGGGACCAAGCTAAAACCTCGAGTGACATTCAACGACACTGGGGACCGAGCTAAAACCTCTAGTGATCCGATGATTCGAACAACCCAAGTTTCCATTTCACTCTGTTATGAAATGTCTTCAAGTGCAGTGGTCAAAATTTAAAACAAGCCCGCAAGCCCTGCACTGGTAAAATGTCTTCCAGGCTTGCTCAAATTCTGAATTTTATATAGCAAAAGTATATGAATTCGGGCTTGCTCATCCAAGTCTTATTTCAATGACTGCCAGTGTAATTTCAAGGTTTGAAGATGTCAGATTACTTTGGCACCGATTATGTATTGCGTTGTGGAAATCGCTCTTATGTTTAAAAGCAGTCGTTACTAAATGTGAAAAAAGATGAATAATAAGCAAAGTTAATTTTTACCCAAAAAACACATTTTCTAAACCAACAACACCAGAATATGGTTTTATTCTCCTCATTAACTTTTCACAATTATCCTCTCAAATCATCCTTATCAAGTATTAGCAATGAAAAGTTGAAATCAAGTTTCCCTTCAAGAAATCTGGAATCCGTTTGAAAATTTGTCTTTGTTCTATGCGTCAGTTGAGGCTTTTATTTCTCTGTTTAACTAAGAATTTCACATCACATATGGCGAAGAAGGGCTCTTAAATTCTTCAGTTTAAATAGTTATGTTATAGTGTGTATATTATTTTATATAAAGCCATTAAAGGTGCTATTAGCATTAAAAAAACACAAAATGCTTAGAATCCTAATTTTGAGTAGATCGCGATGTTAATGATGGGGTTTGGGGTACCCCCTCCAGCCCCCGAAAAACTCCCCGGATTTACACGATTTAGAAAAATGACCCCTGAGAAGACCGAAAATACGGAATTCCGTATTAATACGGAAAACTTTCACCCATGTAATTATATGAATGAAATATTATGAGTTTTGAATCATGTGTATGAAACACATGGAGTACACAACAGGGTTTCATTGTTAGCGAGTTCTTGTCAACTTCATATATTGCATGCTTGAGAGGTTAAAATCTAGTGTATGTAGATATATTGTCCTATCTAACTTTCTGCCAAAAAAAGAATGGGTGTCCTGTTTGGAAACCTGATATGGTAGTTCTGGAGTCCCTCCTTGGAACTTGGCGTCCTCAAGATCCTGGGACAGCGTTAAGTGTCTAACGTTGTCAAAAAAAAAAGAAAAATGGCTAAGAGAGTTATAACGATAACAATGAGCATACATTGATAAAATTTGACGAAAAGTATCACGATAATCAATGGAAATATTGTGATATTTTTCCTTACAACAAGTAGTACTAGAGTAATTAGACAAACAGTGCATAGCTGCCTATAACAAGTATTCACTATCTCACTGTTGGTTTACACAAAAATACACATTCTTCAAACTGTTGATTTCTGATTAATTTGTATATATTTATTATGATGATGTACATTCAAAGAATAATTTACTCATCAGAAAATTGCACATGCATAAAAATGCAACTTGCATTTAGCATGTTACACCCCTGAATGATAACAATGACACAAAAGATTCTCTACTCTTCCAACAGAAGGGTCACATAGTTTAACTTGCATGAGTGCTTAACTGCATAAGACTGAGCTTGAAGAACTTGTTTCACCCATTTTATTCGAAGAGCGTAAATTGCAAAATATATAATTATGTAAATAGCCATTCTAATATCAGCTTGCGCTCATTTGAATCCACATCACAAGTATACTCTCCAGAGGGATGCAATGAAAAGAGGTGATGTTGCCTGCATTAAGTTAATGCCGAAAGTTTGGGGATCAGCCTATGAACTCCTAGCTTGCAAGTCAGGTACAAGTATTTTACCAACTAACCTGACTGGCCTGAGTAACTCACAATTAACATAGTACCTGTGCAACTCAATAGCACTGTGCTATTCACCAACTGAGCTAAAATTCATCTCAAAAGTCCCAAACAAAATAACCATCACAGCTCAACAAACTTACCGGGTAACCACAATATACTTAAGGGATCTAGCAGCTGTGCATGTTATCAGGTGCAATGATTTCCTCGACACCAATTTCTATGCAAAGGACTCCCAATGCTATTTAACTGTGCATCTCTGGGACCCCCAGGGAATTTCACATGCGTGTGAACCTAATTTGCAAATCTAAAAAATGTTTTCCTAAAATGAGTAATACAAACAATGATCATTGTGTACATACTTGCAAAGAGTATTGTCAAGTTAATTTCACACGCACATTCACCAAAATGTATAAAAAGCTTAAAATTAACTAGCTATCTAACATTTTCTTATTATAGCATAATATTTAGTTAATTAAAAACTCAGACAAAAAATACATGATAAGCACATAAAGCCGCCTCAAAATATATTTAACGGAAACTGCTCCTCATCACCAGTAAATCAGAGAGGTGTAATTACCCTCTTGGTGCCCCTATCACACTATTAGTAACATCAAACATATGAAAATATACAGCAGCTTTAGCTGCAGTAATCTAAAATGTGAACATTTTTAGTATCGATTGAAAAACAGCTCCTATTTATTCTACAAAATATTCACTTATTTTTTAAAATTTTAACTGGTCCAAATGCCATCTGAACTGTCAATTTGGGCCAGCAGCTGGTTCTTATTGAAAACACTGTAATTCAATAAAAACCTGAAAAAACTGTTGGAAACTGATTTCAATCCGTATATGAATATATATATTTAACAAGATCCCTAATAGGTCAACCATGAAAGTCACAGGACACTCAGCTGGAAAATTTAAGGAAACCCTCCTTATTAGCACCAAATCAGAAAAGCATCTGGCCTGGCCCAATGCTTGCAAACCAGCCCTTATAACAGTATACTTTTAACACAGTACATTCCCTATGATACAGCCTAATTGGCAGACTATATAGGCAAGTTTTATGAAAAGGGCTTTGATTAAAAGATGTCCCAAATTGAACGACCATACGGTCAAAATCAGTAGACTGTAAGATCAGCAAACATACAGGCCAGACTTAAAGAAACAAACGTAATTAAAATTTGCCAATCCAGGCTGTATGATTTTTTTAATCTGGGCCTGGAGGACTAATTAGGCCAAGTAAAAAAATAGGTCTGTTTCAGGTTACCCGACCGACCCTATTTTTTCCCGCCGACCCTAACCTATATTACCCTTAAAAAAATGTGATTTGGGTACGAAAAGCATTTGTTACGAAATGTATGTTCGTAAAGTTGACAATATAAGAGTTGGATTTCTGAATGTATTTACCGTACTTCAGCTTAGAGTTCGGACACCTTGAAATAATTATTTTTCGCTCTGCAAATTCATAGAAAATAACCATTTTTACATTTTTTCTACATGTATGGTAAACCTGCCTTTTTTCTTCATTTCTGCATTTTACCACTTATTAATTTATCCGTAGTTATCAATGGTTATTACGCCTATAAGTGTAACTCCTTCATCAAGTTAATTAAAATCCCAATCAACACCATTTTATACATGCATTGAAATGAATTAACACCTTTTATCGGCTTCAGATCAAACAGTCACATTGTGTGACGTCACATAACTCTCAGTTATACCCACGAGGATTTCATGGAGAGCATGGATATTGCTATGCAGGATTAATGTGTCTGGGTGGTGTTTTTGATTGTAACTTAAGTATTGCATTTCTAACTTTAATTCATCACATTAAATAGTTACCTGTATCATTGAATGTGTTGACTTTCATTGTTCTATTGGTGTTTCAATGAGTATTACTGTACGATTATTGCTTCATAAAGTCTATATTAAAAGTGTGGTACAAGTTTCAAAGTTTATTGGCGGATCGTTTTACAAACATGTCATGTCTGTGTTTTCTTAATCTCCTGATTGCCCTTGTTTTTTCTTTAATCCTCCATTAAATATATCACACATCCTTTTCAAAAGGCAATAAATCGTTTAGTAGGTAGTAACTATCACAGTGATGTATACGGTTAGGTAATCTAGCCAGGCATTGTAACGATAAAGATCAATAATTTTTGTCTGTGAGACTTAGTAACTGTAAGTTACAATCGATGTCCTTTGGGTGTCCGAAAATTAGGTACCTAAAATTAATTATTTTTGAAAATAATAATGGATGTCCGAATTTTTAGATTGTCCGAACTCAAAGGTGAATTACGGGTAGTTTGTGCTTGTGTGGCAGGTATATTTCAATTCTTGAACTATATTTTCTTGTCAGATACTGACTTTCGGATTGATATGTCAGACTTAAGTGTGCAATTTTGGCAATAAAACCTGCATGTTACTTGTTCTTCAAACCTGGTCCTCTTGACAGCATTGAGGTTTCCTTGGCTGATGGCTTATATGGTAAATTTGCTGTCCCACTCTTCATGTAATTATGTTACAGGGAGGTTAGCATTCTACAGAGGGTGATTGAAAGCAAAAGGGTGCATAAAGAAAAGTAAAACCGTTCCTGGAAAGTCTTAAATAATAGCAGAGTGGTGTACCATAACTTAGTTGAAATCCAACCATCATTGTCGAAGTATTTAACCAGACAAATAAAGAATGTTTCCTTTGAAGCATGGAACATGTTTAAAAACTACTGATAAACCTGAAAATTGATGACTTTTATTTTTGTTACTTTCTGAGTCAACAGTTACTGAAATCAATATATCAAAAAAAAAAAAAATAATAATAATAATAAAAAAATATACCTACCTAGTCTAAAATAATAGACGTGTTATACGGGATTCTTCCAATCCCTAACGTCTAAACGGGAATGTGCAAAAAACGGGGGTATTTTAAAAATATTGAAATTATTTTAAGTGAAGTATTTTATGGTTGAAATTGATCATTAAGAGTTATATTCATATTTTACCATGTAAGTGAAATGTTATTTTGCACTAAACAAGCATTTAATGCATTGAAACAAGTTGTTTACCTTTCCAATAAAACGAAAGTTGACTGACACAGAAAACAATTATGCGAAGGGGAACAACTCGATACAATCGTAATAACTCGGCCTCCTCCGACAAAGCTTCAAGATAGACCTCGTTATACAATCGTAACAACTCAGCCATGGCCGAAATGTTCAGAGCGATTTAAAACTGTGCCCTGAAGCCTTGCAGGTGCCCTTCATGTATATATCGTTATGTTTTGACAGAATGAAATGAAAAAAAGCCGTCAAACTCATAATTTTAAGTTGGATATTTATTTTTTGTGTACGGAACTAATATAAAATAACATTATCTGGTAATATTTCTTGTTTTTATGATATTTTATAGACGCTATATGCTTTAACCCGGAATCCTGATCGGAACAACTACCCACTTTTGATACTAAACAATTTGTACGTGAAGGATTTGCCATATCAAAAATCTAAAAAAAATCCGTCAACGTACAATTATTTGGACTACCTACCTACCCTATTTTTTTTGGCAGTGTTACCTGAAACGCACCAATTTTTTTTATTTGGCCTTAGGTCTTTTGATATGGGAAGTATTGTCTGCCAATATTTACTAAGTAAAAATGTAAATAAAATTTGCCAGAAAAAATAAGCAAAATAAATAGGTGGGCTTGACTTTTGCATAGAATTGATAAATTTGTAATGTCTAAAAATATCCCAATACACTATGACAAATACATGTACTATTTCAACAGTGGCTGAATTAAATGTATTGTGATTTCATGAAAAAAATGTTTCTAAATATCAGAAATAAAATGGGTTGGTCCAAACTTGTTTTTATTTAGAGTCATTCATGTGGAACCTTCAGGCCACTACATGCCTTTCCACGCTGTAAGATTCCTCATTGATAATTTGTTCCCGAAATGAAACCAAAAATAATAAAATGAATTTCAATGTATTAGTCCCATATTATTACTTACGTTTCCATTGTGAGCATTGTTATTTCTTCCCCTGTGATTGCCACTCTGTTGCCCTGGTTGAGACCTTGCTCCGGCACCAACTTCAGAACGCGTTTTCGCTGTTCCGACTTGGCGCTTTCGCCGAGCATCACTCATATTTGCTGTCAAAGATAATATCCTACCAAAAACTTCTATCTGCTTCCCCGATCTTATCGTTTTAACAAAAAATATCGAGAATTTCTGCAAGTCAATTGAAAATATTATGCATGAAACGCAAGAATTTCAGCACCGATAAAACGGAAGTTGGACCGCTTAGGCTATTAAAGGATAAATAATATCTTGTTCTGTAAGAGTAGTTTCCCCTTAAAAGAAATTGTGGCGGGAATTTTTGACAGTCGCACAAATTTCAGTATGGAACGCTACCAAAAGGTATAAATTAATACATTTTTTTGAACAAAAGTCAATATTTGAGCATATATCAACATTTATTGAAGGGTTTCGTAAAAAAAGTGCATTTTACAAATCATGAGCGACCCCTTTAAGAGACAATCATGATATATATATGTATCCACACAACTTTCAAGAGTATTTTATAATAACTTCACCATCAATGTAAAACATAACACCACCACAAGAAAATCTTCTGCCATACCCTTATTCTACATAAAATAAAGTGAATTTAATAGGACTTGAGCAGGGGCGGATCCAGGAATTGATGTTAGAGGACGCACAACCTTTGACATGCTGTGTGTCCCCCTCCCCCTCCACTATATCCTCTAATTTTAAGTGTCCTTATGCACCAGAAATTGTAACCACGGCCCCCAGGTCTGGAGATATACCAGGGATAGCAAGGAAAATGCTTTTACCTTCTAGGTGGCCCCGAAGTGCCAAGTGAATGCGGGGGTTTTGTTTTCGCGTTGAAAATAGTGAGATTGGGCTTTATCTAGGATGTCCAAGGGGGTGGAAGGGGGAATTTACCAGCAGTTTGTCCCCGGGGTTTTACCTAGGATTGGCAGGACCGAAAGGCAAAATCTCCGCTTTTCCTCTGACCATGGGGTGGAGAAGTGGGGGGGGGGATAAGATCAGTTTTATTTAAAGTCGGCACGGCATAATACAAATAACATAAGGCATAAAAACCCTTCCTCCTGACCAACCCTAGGTTTTTTTTCATAATTTCCTAAAAAACGTTGTTTATTTGAGTGAACAGTTATATGTTAAAATTTTACCATTTCATATTTGTAATTTGTGATTAGTTTGTTATAGGTTGGTTTGGAACAGACTCCTGTTTCTCATAAAAAATAAAGCTATGCCTACCTACCTACCCCTTATTTGGGCCTGAGCTCACAAAGCTTTTTTAATGATACTACTGCATTAGCTATTAAAATAATGTTGAAGTATAACAGATGTATACAGTAATGGCTACAAAAATAAAACAAATAATTTAGGATGACATGAATAGTTACAGCAAACATTACAAAGAGATATTGATTGATGATATAAAATGTTATTTTATTTTAAAGATCAGTTGTACAGAAAAGAGATGAGATGAGACATATATCAAATTCAAACTTTTAGATAATTAAGGACATACAACCAAAATATATTAACTTTAGCAAAAACTAAGTTATCACATTCACTTTTTTCTAAATGAAATATTAAAATGACTAGCTAATTTAGTATATACAGTGGAAAATAATATTGTATGGGCTACCTTGTGATTAATATGTATGTTTATATATATAATATATATATATATATATATTATATATGTTGCTTTATATATCATTCCAGGTCTTAGAATGGAATAGTCCTAAGCATGGGTGGGTTAATATGATGTCTGGGCTACCATTTAACAGTATAATATTGTATGGATAACTAACACAATGTTCACCAATATCTCTGCATTGTAACATATGTTCGACATCAATCAATGTAAACATAAGACAAAAAATAAAAAAAAGTTGTCAAAATGTTTCATCTGTGAGAGTGCAGCTTTAAAAAATAAAAAGCTCATAATTAAGCCCCACACATTCTTTCACAGTGACTTTCAGTTTTCCATGGATGTTACCAACATATGATTATGATAGCAAGAAAAACAATCAAGTTTTTTTTTAAATCACTCTCTGAATACAGGTTGTCTCTCTTAGTCTGTAATTTTCACTTGCCAAAATAAAATAATAAGCTGTTATTTTGTGGTTTCTTAAATTCTAGTATATTCATTCAGTTAAAAGAAATATATAAATGAATGCATAAATTTTCTATTTCATGGATAAATTAATGGTCAAATGTCATACATGCCATATTTTCTGCAGACCATTCAGGGGTATTTGTTCAGAAAGGCTGAAAACTCCGGGGGATTTTTTTATCTCTCGCCAGGAGACCGGGAGATGGATTGAAATTTTGGGGGATTTTTCCATATTGATATTCGGATATGAGATATACCATATTGATATTCAGATATAAGATTTACCATGTTGATATTCGGATATAAGATATGACATATTGATATTCAAATATAAGATATGACATATTGATATTCGGATATAAGATATGACATATTGATATTCGGATATGACATATTGATATTAGTATTATAATACAGATATAAGATATGACATATTGATATTAGTATTTAAGATATGACATATTGATATACAGATTTAAGATATGACATATTCATATTCAGATATAAGATATGACATATTGATATTCAGATATAAGATATGACATATTGATATTCTGATGATTGCAGGCAGGTATCCAGCTACTGGTTGGAAAAGAAGACCTGGCCCAGTTGGCTACAGAAATAACCCAGCTAAAGCAGAACATTCCTCTTGTACTCAACACATCAGCCTCTGTGATGCAAACAAAGATACATATTCTGGAAGTAGGTAATGAGATTAATAAAGTATTTTCATAATTCCCATTGTAAACTTTTTATTCAAGAATTCTGCCTAATTTATACACTGTGTTTGCAGTCACAACAATTGATGTGTCAGAAAATATCAGTGGCATCTGACATCTGCCACCTGGTATGAATTCAAAAGAAATCACCGATGTTTAACTTATTGACTTGAAGGATTCCAGTTTAGTATTTAATCCCGGAAGGTTTTTATATCCAGTGTTTAACAAATAATGTGAATAAGTTGTAATATTCACTGATGTAAATGACTAAAAAGTCCTCTAATTATTAATAGATATTGTCCTGATAAAATAGTATACAGTAGTCGAAACTAACACCAGCCCACATTTATTGTCCTGCGCTGGTAAAATGTCATTCAGGCTTGCTCAAATTCTTGTTAAAAAATTTGATGCCAAGCAATAGTATAAGAATTTGGGCTTGTTAATCTAAAAGTCTAATTTTGATGACTGATTATACAGCCACTTTTTTGCAGAAAATGAAAAACTGAGAGAGCAATGCAGACATTTGTTGGCAGAAAAGGACCACTGGAAATCTCGCCATGAAACTGCCATTGCTGATACACAGACAGAAAAACAGGTCCTTCCTTGAATGTTGAAATATTTACCTGAAAAGTGCATGCTTAGAGGTTTACAAATCTAAATGCTAGTTGAATAAAATGCAATTAAGTTAAAATGTTTAAATATTACAGCTCACTTTTTAACAGGTCAATTAGAACTATTTAAACAAATAAAGTAATAGTTAAATGATAACTTCATCATTTAAGTATACCATTCTGTGATTTTAAATCTAAGTGAATCTTGTAGGAGTGTATAAAATTGCGATGTGAGCTACAGTCCCTGGGACAACAGTTGAGTCAGCAGTTGGAGTACTGTACCAGCCTTGGCAGTGCCTGCTGTACATTACTATGGAGGGTCTCCAGACAGGAGGACACCATCCAGGCCATTCTGGCTGGGGTATAACAACTTTTAAGTCTGAAGTTTGGATACAAAGATTTTGCAAGGATGCTTTCAATCAACATACAAACATCATCTGTTGTGAGAATTCTTTGGCTTTGATTTTTAAACCTCCAAAGAAGATTATTCAAGTTACCTCTTACAGAATATAGATTAAGGTATATCTTGAAAAACACACACTTATTTACCTATTCATGTAACAATCAAACCTGCAACCCAAAATGAGTTTACCTCACATCATCTTGCTGTTTTACACCTTATGAACATTTACAAGGTTTTAACATTGGTTATTTGAACTTATTTCAGACAAAGGTAGACGAGTTCCTTTCGCTGGTATCAAGCACCCTAGCCAGTTATGTGTCTGCGTACAGGGAGGACTGGCCCAGAGATGACACAGAAGAAACTCACTTCATTCTTGCCCTCTGTGGCATCATCACAAGTAGGACATCACTTTGATGCTTCATGTATCTTGTTTTAGTTTAAAATTCTCAGGTAAAATATATCATAAATTAATAATTATAGTAAAATTAAAACTGTACAGAATATTGCCAGCCTCATCATCATGGTATTTAATCAGCATGGCATGAATTTGAGGTAAAATATGTCTCTTTGATTTTTATGATCCCAATATCATACATAAGGACAATAATTGTGCCCTGCAGACATAGCAGCCTCAGCTTATGGTCGGGAGTTTCTGTGCACAAACCCAACTGGTAAAGAAATCCTGGACACCTATATTAAGGCACTATCTGATGCACCCCAAGGGAAAAGTGCCAGGCTTAAAAAGTAAGATTTGGATGCTGTAATCAATATTCTTCTTCTTCTTCTTGTATGTGCTGTTTTATATATCAATGTAAAATCTAGAAACCCCACACAAAAAAATATTCAGGTTGTTTACTAGCCTTGTTTTTTAATCTAGACTATTATTATGCTATCAATTTAATTTCATGGATTTGATTTTTTGTGGAATCATCATCATATTGAAATAGTGACCAGTCAAATTCAATATACAAATGTATATACAATTATCAACCATGTTGACTCATTATGTATCCTTCTGGCGTGCCTTTCAGCATCAACCATGTCCGTTCTCCTCTCACTGGGTTCCATGCTCATACAGAATAGAAGTGTTGTATTAAAGTAATAGTATTATCTCTCCAGTCTGCTTGTGATGTGCCTTTACAATGCTAGTATCAACCAGAAGGGCAGCAAATTCCTGGAAGCCAAGCCGGGACTGCTCTCACTGTGTGCCTGGCTCATACAGGGTAAAGTGTTGTAACAAGACAGTATACATATAATTAATAAGAGATGTTTGTCAAACATTTGTTTGTCAAACATTATGCCCCCCCCCATTTTGACCATGACCTTTGACTCTATGACCTCAAAATCAATAGGAGTCATCAACTGGTCACCAAAAATCTAAATGTCAAGTTTGAGGGCCATGGGTGCAGGAATTGACAAGTTATCACACAGAAAAGCTTTTTTCGTTCAAGGTCACTGTAACTTTGACCCCTAAAATCATAAGAGGTCATCTACAGGTCAGACACAACTACAAGTCAAGTTTGAGGGCCATGGGTGCAGGCATTGTCAAATTATCACTTGAAACATTTTCACATTCAAGGTGACTGTGAACTTGACCTTTGACCCAATGACTCCTAAAATCAATAAGGGTCATCTCCTGGTCAGGCCCGACTTCCATGTCAAGATTGATGATCAAAGGTTCAGGCATTGTTGAGATATCACTGTGAGAAGTTTGTTAACTTTTTTGTGTTAAAGGTTACTGTGACCTTGACCTTGGCGCCGATGACCCCCAAAGTCCAGAGGGTTCATCTACTGGTCAGGCCCAACCTTCATGTCAAGTTTGAGGACCATGGGTGCAGGCATTGTTTGATGAGGTCCAGGAATTGTCAAGTTTGCTTTCATGGTCACTTTGACCTTGACCTTTGACAACTAAAATCAATAGGGGTCATCTATTGGTCAGACCCAACCTCTAAGTCAAGTTTGAGGACCATGGGTGCAGGCATTGTTGAGTTATCACTCGGACCCTTTTATCATTCAAAGTCACTGTGACCTTGACCTTTGGCCCAATGACCCCTAAAATCAATGGGGGCCATCTACTGGTCAGGCCCAACCTCCAAGTCAAGTTTGATGGCCATGGGTGCAGGCATTGTCGAGTTATCACTCGGACAACCTTTCGCCATTCAAGGTCACTGTGACCTTGACCTTTGGCCCGATGACCCCCAAAAACAATAGGGGTCATCTACTGGTCAGGCCCAGACTCCAAGTCAATTATGAGGACCATGGGTGCAGGGTTTGTTGAGCTATCACTCGGACAACCTTTTACCATTCAAGGTCACTGTGGCCTTGACCTTTGGCCAAATGACCCCCCCAAAACAATGGGGGTCATCTACTGGCCAGGCCCATCCTCCAAGTCAAATTTGAGGGCCATGGGTGCAGGCATTGTCAATTTATCACATGGACAACCTTTTACCATTCAAGGTCACTGTGACCTTGACCTTTGGCCCGATGACCCCCAAAATCAATAGGGGTCATCTACTGGTCAGGCCCAGACTCCAAATCAATTATGAGGACCATGGGTCCAGGCATTGTTGAGTTATCACTCAGACAACCTTTTATCATTCAAGGTCACTGTGACCTTGACCTTTGGCCTGATGACCCCCAAAAACAATAGGGCTCATCTACTGGTCAGGCCCAACCTCCAAGTCAATTATGAGGGCCAAGGGTGCAGGCATTGTTGAGTTATCAATCGGACAACCTTTTACCATTCAAGGTTTTTGTGACCTTGACCTTTGACCCGATGAGCCACAAAAACAGTAGGGGTCATCTACTGGTCAGGCCCAACTTCCATATCAAGTTTGATGACCATAGGTCTAGGCATTGTTCAGTTATCAGTCGGACAAGCTTTAAAATTATTTTACCATTAAAGGTCACTGTGACCTTGACCTTTGACCCGATGAGCATTAAAATCAATAGGGGTCATCTACTGGTCAGGCCCAACCTTCATGTCAAGTTTGATGACCATACGTCCAGGAATTGTTGAGTTATCACTCGGACAAGCTTTGGTCTACCAACGGACCGACCGACATACCGACCGACATGTGCAAAGCTTGAAGGGGGGCATAATTATACTATTAAAGTATTTTCATACTTTTTTTTAAATATCAAAAATGAAATAAATTAACATTTATTATATATGCATCATTGATTTGCAAACAATATATATCGCAAAATACATTTTTTCCATATTCCATATTGTGCATCATGACACTATTCCTCTCCACTGACCTTGCATCATAACAAGTATTATTGCATGATATAAAAATAAGATTGGTTAATAAATTATATGTTCTAAGTGTTGTGCATATAATAAGAGGGTTACTAGTACTGCTTTTTTATCCAGGTCTTAATCTACTCATGGAATTTTGAAAATTACGCAAAAATCAGCTCAAGTCGAATAGGACCTCAAAGATCAAAATGTTCTAAAATTCCAATTGTATTAAAATTTGCTCAGTTAATTTCAATACTTCTTATAGAAGCCATCTAGTACCAGTTCTTCATTCTGGCTTGCTTAGATATCAATGATAAATGATTTAATTATATCTGGTTGAAATGGACATCATGTATTTTAATAGTGGCATTTCAGGAGAAAGTGACTGTGAGTTGCGGTTGAACAGTCTACGGTTGATACAGTCTCTTGTGTGTGACCAGACGAATCTCAACACCCTACACAAGCTCCAGGAGGCAGTACATTGACAGCTTACACAGTTCTTAAATGACAATACCATGGCTTATATGCAATGCCACATTTTCATGAGGGACTTTCCTTTGCCTGACATATAAAACCCCATATAAGCCCCTTTCAAAGTCATGCTCTATGGACTTGCTCTACTGTTTTAATAAAATTACAACAATATTTAACATTTAATACATTCTGTTAGATGTTAGAGTGCTATTTTTGAAATCTTATTCAGGTCAATGTTTTTGAGCTTGATGGTGTGGTGGAAGAATAAAATTGTTGCCCATAAGTAAATTAAACAGAGCTCAGAAATTCAATTTTTTTCATCTATTTTTTTATTCAGAATAACAATGATAGTTTATTACTTTTTTTCTATTCCAGCTGCCATCAGTGGTCCTGGACCAGCTAAGCCGGGACAGTAACAGTGACATGAGGAACCTGGCCCTGGAACTACTGTCCGACATAAGCCAGATAACACACAATACTTGAACATATGCAATTAATTTCATGCTTCATTTTTTAATAAAATTGTTGTTGTGTTGTTTTTTTCAATGACATTGGTGAAGAAAGGATCTTTGCAAATCAATCAATTAAGAGTTATATAATATATTAATCTATTTGATTGATACTATAATAAAATTGATGAGTTTCAATTTTTGTTACCAAGATACAATTATGTGCAAGATAGTGGCTTTTGTATGAAAATCTTTAATACCTAAAACAGACTTACCGGTAATTTTCATTAAACCCAAACATTTTATCTCATTTTACTGGGTTGCCTGATACCCTGGATTTTGGTTTTGTTTGCATGCAACACAAACAAAACTGCAACACGAGCGTGGGGGCAATTGTAAAGGCCCTCTTTATTCTTTGAATAATCAGCAGCTTGTAAATTTAAATAGTGGCAGAAAAAAGAACAGTACATAGTTATGAGTGTGCTTATCACAAATATATTAGTTTTGAGTAAGGCAACCACAATGACACCTATATTCTCTGCCACAAAGAGTAGACCTGTTTTATGTAAGGACTTGCACAATGCCTGATGCCTTAATGGGTAAAAGATAAATGAAGAATAATGCAGGGTTCAAACCCTGGACATAATTCTGTTACCTTGACCTTCAGTCTTAATAGTTTCAAGATCAAGTTTGTACATTGCATTGTTGAATATAAGATGTAACACAAGGCAGTGTGACCTTGACCTGTACGATTCAATATGGGTTCTGTTTATTGCATTGTTGAGTGTAATATGTAGCCTTAGACAAGGGAGTGTGACCTTGACCTGTGTGATTCAATATGGATTCTGTACACTGCATTGAGTACATTAGAGATATAACCTTATACAAGGTATTGTGACCTTGACCTGTGTGATTCAGTATGGGTTCTGTATGAGTAAGTTATTTGTAGAACAGTTTCAACAATGTCCTTCAATAGGCATATGAGGCATGGAGTGAACAAATATAAACAAAGTAACAACTGGACTTTAGTCATTTCTATATTTTTATTTATTTCATAACATTTCAATACAGTGCTGATGCTAAAACCATACAAATTCAGTGTTTATAACATTTTATCCGTAACATATTGCTAGAATCAATCACATATTATTAATACAAGTGCTGTGTATATAAAATAACTGTTTCAACATTAAAAATTCTTTATGAACTAGTACATTCAAAATAAAAGAATAAAAAGCATGCATTTATATCACTAATATAACCAATGAGAACAAGAGTGCAGGGGAGCAAATATCAACGCTCGTCTGTTGTTGTTTCTTCAGTCGCAAAAAGAGCATAAATCAACACTTATTAATGCCAGAGATATAATGGGCCTTGCTGTTCATTTGCGAATTGTCTCCGGCAACCAAGTTTCATGAAAATATCTTGGAACTATTTTAAAATTCTCTATTATTAGCCAAGGCTGAAGTTTTTCCCACCTATTCTGACAACACATCAACTTTTTCCTTTAAAGATTTCAAATAAAAACAAGCAAATTAGGTGAATTCATATCCTCCATCTGATTAGGCCAAGTAGATTGAAGGAAACAAGTGTTGATGAAATATTTCAACAAAAACATGCAATATGGCTGCAGAGTGATGGACTCTTCTTAACATTGGATATGAGATACGAGTTTTTTTTTAAATTGTTTGAAATAAAAAAGAAATGGTAAATTGTGTAGCATTTAGATTTGACCTAGTAACCTAGTGTTTGTCCCCTCGTGATTAAGTTTCAAACTAATGATCTTTTTTTATTATGATGAAGCTTTATAAATAATGGACCAGATATATTTCCGGTGTTTCATAGATTTGACCTAGTGAGCTAGTTTCTGAACCCCTGTGACCAACTTTTAAAAGCAGTTGTGACTTGAACAAGGTTAACATTGTGAGCAAGTTTGAACATAATCTTACCATTCCCTACCAATATATGGTACTGATGTTCCAGACAAAAAAGACTAGTCCTAGTCAACCAATTCTTGATTGCATGTGATCCAGTTTTAAATTTGTTCAATAATTCTTCAAAGGGAAACATTCTAATTAAATATGATTTTGTTTGCGTTCCAGAAATGTTTCAGATTTTTGACCTGGTGAACTAGTTTTTGATCTGCCCAATCCCTACCAAGAAGATCTTGACAGATGAAAGGTTGATGGATGGACAGATCAGACTGACAACGCCAACACAATACCTCCTCCAGAAACCTTCCATTCGGTGGGATATAATAATACAAATTATTATTACCTTGTGTATAAAAAGTTATTAGTGTATTAAACATTTAACACAAAGAAAATTAAGTGCATTATATGTTGAATACTTCAAAATAGTAAATACTGCTGTAACTAAATGTGATTGATACCATGTTAAACAGACACAGGTATGATAAAAAGTGAACTAACTAAACTAATAACGTAGTGTTGAAACAAATTTCTTCTAGCAATCATCTGTGTGTTTCATATAATATTTTTCAGTAATAACCTCTTTTCTAGTCATATTATCTCATAAGGTTATCTCATAAGGTACCATTTGCACAAAGTTGTCAACAATCCATCTCTATGATAGACCTATGAATTCTTATGAAAAACAAGAAACTGTATAAAAAACCTTTAAAAGATTCAAAAATAGAATTTATGCTGCTCTTTGTGACAATGACCTTGAAGATGTTCAAACTAAAATGACTCTCAATCTTTTCTGATGATAAACAAATAAATTTACCCTTTCAAAAGTCAACATACCCTTTGCTCTTTGTGATGTTTTTTAAATGGCATACTTGTTAAGAAAAACATCAATGGTCATAAACAATGAATCAAATGACAGCAATTGAAACCTTCTGTCTCTTTTGTAAACCTTGTTAACATTTTCAGCAGGGTAGAAAAACAAGTTCTGGTTTTCTTTGTGATATCAGAAAAAGTCATTGAGTAATCTCTTTCTTGGCGTTTTCTTTCTTGGGCTTGGCATTGTCACAGACCCTAGAGTTGACAATGGCTGGGAAGACAGGAAGTTTCCAGACAAGCTGAATGTTGTCATCTGGCTCCCAAATATACCATTCGGACTGAAAGTCACATTATGTGGTGACTGCGATGGGTTGATTTCAGGTAATGAGTTTTGCGATGGTTTTAATATGTCCTGAGTGAAGGTAAGCTGGGAGTTTTCAGTTAAACTTTGCTCTGAACAACCTTGGGAATGAGCATTCTGTACACTATTGTTTTCCACTGTAGAAATGGACGACCCAGACTGTTTGTGTTTCGAATGTTTTCGTTTTGATTTCTTTTTTCTCAAAGATTCAGAAGGCACACTCGAGAACAAGGAAGCAGACTCGTTCATCTCTGATGATAAAATGTTCAGTTTTCCCATTGATGGTGTGGGTTTTATCACAGGGACCAGTTTGTCAACTGATTGGGAAGTTTTTTCTACCTGGTCCCCTCCTAGTCCCAGCCAGCCACTCACTTTGTAGCTTGTTTCATCATTGTCACACATTGTACTACTAGATACTATACTCCTGGCACTTGTTGATTTTGGACTTGCTAATCTTCGTAAGTTTTCAATTTGTGGTTCATACAGCTTTGAAGCAATGAAAGGTTTATCTGATAGGTTCATTTGTGCAGCTCCAGATAAGGCATTTTTCTGTGGATCATTCTTAGAGGCTGAAAGGCAAAAGCAAACTTTGACAAAAATATGTTCTACTGTTCTTAACTTTACCATATTCACTAAATAATGTCATAGCTTGAAACAAAAAAGGTACCGGTACATATTATTTTATGAACAAGAATACATAAATTAGTTTATTTGTACTTCTGGGCCTTCTATATAAAGCAAAAGTTTATTACTGAATCATTAAATAGGCATAATTCTAGCTCAGCTGGCAGCCTATTTTAAACGTTTAGAAAAGCAAAAATGAATTACTATATGAGTGTTCGCAGGAATGACTGATGACTAGCCAGTTCTTAATGCGAACCAACCCCAAACCCATGTAATGATTAAATGAAGCTTTGGCAGTCATGTTGTTAAAAGCTTTCTCAATCATTTAATCAGAATCTGTGCGGTGATTTCATTGGCAAAGACATGATTGTAAACACTAAACATGAGCTTAACATTAATACCAGTAATTCAATTAGTAGGGACAAAATTAGCATTATATGCAAAACAGAGTTAACATAGTTGATTGTAAAAAGTTTCAATGCAATATAATCTGTCGTTGATGAATTATTGACTTATGTGCTCACATGCAAAACATTTACCAGAATTTCTAAGTCGAAAAATAAAGGGGCAATTTTTTGCATTGTATACAAAATAGAGTTATCAAAATTGATTAATTAAGAAGGTTGGATGTTTGGGAGCCCGTGCATAAAGTTTCAATGCAAAACATGATGTATTTGCTGAGATGTTGATTTAAATGTGGTAACATGCAAAACTTTAACTAGAATTTCAAAGTCAACATCATTTGCACAATATAGTTTTAATACTAACTTGGTTATTGAATAAGGTTGGATGGTTGAGTAAAGTTTCAATGCAAAAATCAAATAGTTGCTGAGATATTAACCTTTGTGTGCTTATATGCAAAACTTTTACTTTACTTTAAATGTTGAATAATAAAGAGCAATTATTTGCATTGAATGGTAAGTTATCAAAATGATGAATAACCGGTAAGTAGGTAACACAAGCATAAAGTTTCAATGCAACACATGTTGTAGTTGCTGAGATATTGGCTTCAATGTGGTTACATGCTAAACCTTAACCAGAATTTCAAAGTCAAATAATAAAGGGGCATAATTAGCAATATATGCAAAATAGAATTACCTTACTTGAGTATTCAAGTAGGTTGGGTGGTTAAATACCATTGTATGAAGTCTCAACGTAATACATCAAGTAGTTGCTGAGATATTAACCTATGTGTTCTTACATGCAATACCTTAACCAAGGTGTGACGTGGACGCCAATGCTAAGGTGAGTAGTAAAGCTCTCCTATTCATGAAATAGTCCAGCCAAAAGTAGCTAGTTTGCTGTGTGTGAGAAACTCAGCCAAATTACTCTGAGAATAATTTGTTCAACATAACCATAATGTAAGCCCCCTTTAAATTATTTAAATGTTCTCATTTTTAGATTAAGTCATCACTCACATTAACATTATCTGAATTTATTGACTTGCTGGAAAAGCCTGGTTCAGGCTATGCTCTAATAAACCTTTAATATGAAAATGTCCTATTAATGAGGATTCACAAATTTTAAGATATGTGTGGAAGGGCAGGTATTTACATATATTTTGTTCTCACCTTGCAGTGTGCCACTTGAGTCCATATATGGCACGACATCAGATACTTCAGAGGTCATATCTGCGTCATCTCCCAACAGTAAACTGGTATCAACTTCAAATTTCCTAGTCCCTACTGGTTCACTCAGACCCAGGTCACTAGGTGGAATGGACAGGCCAAGTAGTCTCTGGATCACACTCTCTTCATCCATTCTTGCAACAGCATTCTGAGACTGGATTAGTTTCTTTTTGCGAAGTTCAATAACTTCAGAATCCTATAGTGTACAAAAATTGAGGTATAACATCATTTTAATGACTATTATTCCTATCATTAATACCTTTATTATGTTTTGGTTAAGCTACTTTAAGATAGCCAGTACTGACATAAGTATTTTAAGAGGCATGCAATTGTGATGACAACGGTAAGAGCTTCGCAAAACTGAACTCTCATATTTTAAATATCCTTGCACATGTAGTGCTTTGAATGTACCACAACTTCTGGTAAAATCACCAGCACATGGTATGCCCTATCTCTGCATACCCATAGCTTCAGCTCCTCATCAATGTCAAGGTCCCGTTCCCAGTGCTTGAGGAGAAGGCGGGAGAGTGCTGACCCCTGGGGTAGGTTTTCCACCCCGTATAGACCCACTGGCTCCCACAACACCTCATCACCAATCATCTGCTCCTAAATACAACATCACACTGTAACACCCAGCTTAATTGACTGGGAACTCATTCAATGCTATAAAAGAAATCCATTCACTAAAACTATCGACATTATTTTTGACCAGTACAAATAGGAATAAATACTGAAGGTACCAGAAAAACTGATCATTCGAATTTGCAATTATCTGTTTGTTTCTAAATATTTATTGGTTCAAAGATCCCCATCACACATTTCATTCTTTGCAGATTATTCAACTTTCAGATTTCTTTTTTGTAACTACATTATGTTTAAAAGTTAACATATGTAACTGGTCTTGGCATAACTTGTTTTATTTGTTTCAAAAACACCCATAACCCAACCATACTTGTTTGTGTGCCTGTGTGAGGTGGTATGCCCGATCAGTGGAGACAAGGCAGCGATTACACAGGTCACCAGTGGAGACATCCCCGAGAATACCAGGCGTGTGGTACAGCTCTCGTCGACACAGGCAACAGTTCTTATGGCTCTCACGCAGGTAAACTATTCCTGCAGGAAGTATAATAAATACATATTTCACTTTTTTCAACAAGAAAACACATCTTAATAGGCTCATCAATAAGATTACTGCATTTTGTATTTCCTTTGCATACATATAATCTCACTGATTTCTCTAATGCATCATACATATAGTTCTAAAATTTAAAAGTTTTCCTTTTCTTTAATTCCCCATCACCAGTCTAAAGATGACATTTTTTCTGTAACGAATCTCAGGACAATTATTTTATTTACTCTTTCACATCATAATTGTAAAAAAATACCAAAATGTAAAAAAAAAAAATCGAGACGAAGACCGGGTTCGAACTGGTGTCGCCAAAATTGCAGTCCAGTGTTGTATCCACTGTGCTACGAAGGCTTACCCTAACAAGTTGGAATATTTAAGCTATATACCTAACTTGGTAATATCACGTGATAACATCGACTAGCCAATCACGCATAAGGAACAAATTCTACTAGGTAGACATACCTAGTAATCTTTTTTAAAGGAAAAATACGAAAAACCTGCGAAAAAAAAAAATATTGTAAACTATGTGGTATTTCAGTTAGTAAGTTTCAATGTATTGTACACATCAATGGTAAGTTTAAGTCAGTTTTCGACAATTTTTTTTTTTTTGCTATTTCATCATACGGAGTACAGCCTCTTTAACACTATCCAAAAGCAACAGTTTTATCAGAATCTGACATTTTATAGCGTACATTACTTAACTATAACTCACTTATCCTTGCATCAATTTCTATTGTCAAATGCATTATCATACAAGTGAATGTATTAATGGTATAAGTCACAGTAATTTTCTTGCCATGCATGGCTGCCCGGACATCTGTAAGGGCCATGTTCTGCTGGGTGTGAGCCAAAGTGAGGCTATCCCAAGAGGCTATCCATTCCCTAGCAATTTTGGTAGCGATGGGGTCCGGGTTCAGGTCATCTGAACCCAGGCCTGCAGAGAATGTCACATCTTGATTGGTCAATAAGGAGGACATCTCTGTAAAAACCTGGTGAAATATTTCACCATGACTGTCCATCTGAAACAAGTATAATCTTGAGACAGATTCTCTTCATACAAATTGTACAGCATTATTTTACATTCATAAAAATACAATGGTTTCATACCAGTCTAAGGGCACGGTTAGACAAGTGACTGTGTTAAGATATGTTTAACACAAAAGATAAGAAGAAAATTGTTTTTATCAGAGTTGTTGTCAAGACATTTTGTTACAGAGTAGAACACCGGTAGATAAATGACAACCAATGGTTTATTGTTGATGTTACCAGGTGTGTACCTGGAATACTGAATGTCTGCCGTTCTGGTCACACACAGCAAGGCCAGCCAGGGAGGCACAAAGCCTCTCCTCAAGTGATTGCAGGCCCTGACACTGCTCTGTAAACACTCCCCATCGGCACAAGTCGCTGGAATACAAAATAGTAAAACTTATGCAAAAATAATGATAATGATCACATGCTTGCTATACAGATTGAAAAATCTGACATGATTGCATATGTGACAGCTTGTAACATACTATACTGAGAAAAGCAGTCAGTTTATGGGATAACTATTGAATAAAATACATATGGAATTTTCAATTAAAATAGTTATGACTATGCTAACATCTACCTGTATCTGGCGACTCTATGTGGCGAGCCCACTACCTGTACAGGCTGGTTTCCTGTGAATTGAAATGTGTGAACCTCTGCAGGGAACTGGCTGCCCACAAAGATCATTTGACTGTCAGGCCCCACCCCAAGGCTGGAAAGGCTCAGGCCACAGATGTACTGGGGTGGGGAATGTAGCATGTGATCCCACTTTACAACCTGGTAAAAGAAAGAAAATCAGATTTCAATTAAAAACTAATCAAATTCTAATAATCACTGAAAAACATGTTTGTGGATTATTGTTATACATTTAGGCGGACACTGATAGTAGATATCTTTTGCACTTACACAATACTTGTAAGCCCATATAATGAAAAGGGCAAAATATGTAGAAGTATAATAGTTATGCACAGAATAGATTCCACAGACAATATTTTCTAGATATTAAACTGTAAGACTAAACATACAGGTTGCCTTGGAAACCTCTGGTCCACCAGCATGAGGGAGAAATCTGTTGCCAGTACGGTATAGAAGGTGGAGGCTTGGTGAGGAGAGCAGGTTCGCAGGCGCTCGTTGATGTGCAAGCTCTTGTTGGGCAGTGCAAACATGTCCACACCTTCTTTAGCTGGTGTCTGAAATACAAGTTTGGGTATTATGACTGATTTAATTTCTTATTAAGGTCACGTAAAAGTATATAACCCCCGGTGCCTTATTGTTAGTCTCAGCTCCTTAGACACTTATCTGCTCATAAGGCTGCAGTCAGCTCCAGACTAATGTTGATTTAAACTAGGCAAAAAGCTTTTCATAAAAGCAAGCTACCTTATTTCTCTGGGGAAATTGGGTCCCAATTTTAACCAGGTAGTTGGGGCCCCGTCTTGTAAACACTTGTATTAGATAGTTTTAAACCATGTCAACTCCACAAGGCAGCCATTTATCACTTGTAGGTTTTTATGAATAATGACATCATGACTATAAATGGTGACCAATCAGCATATTAAAAGCTATTTTAGTCCTATTAAATAATCACAACTACACAAAAACTTATTTCCGTGTCCATTTTTGATTTCCCCAGCTAAAAAAATATTAATGTTTTAAACGGCAGTAATTTCAACCATTTAACACTTGAATTGAATTAATCCAGGAACAAGTTATCATAATAAATAACACATGGAATGGCACCCACCCTAATGTCAAGTAACTGTAGTGCAGTCTGGTCACAGTAGAGCAGCTCCCTGGGATGGGCACCAAAGTGGGCGTGACTCCAGCTGTCACTCACAGCAAACCTTGGCTGGATTGGCAGGCCACATTTGGTCAGCTTGTCACCGGTCCATAAATAACATTGGCCCTGGCTGGTGGTTAACACACACTCATCGAGAATGTATGGGCTGAAATCACCAGCATTGTTGTCAAAAGTAAAAACTAAAAGATGTGTGATAGCGGGAGATAAAACTCACCAACATGGAAATGTTGAAAAGGTAGATACATGTTATTTGTTTTGGCGTGTACAATGTATGTCAAAATTTATTTCAATATATTACAGAATCCAATCTTATTCATTGCAGCACTGCTAATTTGCTATATACTTTTGTTCTAAAAAGTATTTACACTGTAGTGCATAAGTAGCAATGTTTTTTTTCAAAAGAGAACATAATCAAAGTATTAGCAATACCCTTAACAAGCATTCCATACCATAACCATAACATGTACAGTAAAAAAGTCTACTCTCCACACGAAAATATTATAACAGCATCTCACCTGATGGAGGCTGACATGCAGAGTCCCCCTGGGTCCTCTGGCAGGTCCACCCTCATCGCTTCCTTCAGGGCGGCATTCTTCACCTTATACATGTAACATGTTGCGTCTGTCCATACACATACCACACCTGCATATGCACAATACAAATGTTTATAAAGGAGACCATGGTAGGAGTATTATCAAGTTTAACAATACACACAATTCAATTTTGTCTTAAATTGGGATTGTATATGAGCAAGGATCACATTTTCTAAAAATGTTATTTGTATTTAAGCAAAACACAATTAAATTTTCGGATTTTTTTCTTGTATGTTAGATAAAGACACAATTAAATATTCTATATTTTTGCTTGTCCATATACTATATCTGGTTTAAACCTGGCATATACATGTACATCAACATGTTGAACTAAAGGCTTCAAAAGCTTAAAAAAATCAAAAGATTTTAATTGTACAAGACCCAATTAAAGATAATAACACTCAGCTACCAAAATGAGTCATTGTGTATGATGCACAGGCTCCTCATTTTTGTGTGTTTGGGTGTTGGCTCCAGGCACAAATGAAACTTTAGACAGTATTTGAGCAGTTACACACAGTTGTGGGCCTTCAGACATACATCTGCCCGTTTTTGATATTTGATACATTGAATTTGATATTACAACTCAGTGACATTTCAGAAAGTAGCGCTGAAAAAAATCATTATGATATCAATAAAATTAAGAAAGTATTTGTTTACAATAATGACCATGTGAGGCAAATAATCCAACTGGGCTTAATTTTAGTTCATCCTAACACATAGTCATTAAAGATCATAAAGCTAGGAATCAAAGCTTCATAATTCTAATAAATTTTAACTTTCAGGCAGTTTAAAAAAAGCAAGGGAAATTTTGTCAAATTATCATCACATGTAATAATTATAAACATATAAAAACAAGGTATGCAATAAACCTTTCCATTCAAAGCATTCATAACTTGTTTTAAAAAAATCAACACTTTTTGCAAATTTTACCAACGATTAACCCCATATTGAAAGCTGCAGTACATTTAGTATCACATTGCATGATTTGACAACCCTGGCGTTACCACCACCAGAGGTATTTGCTACATGATATCTAGATTGTGGATGACTAAAACATCCATGACACCAGGTAGTTTGATAACTTCCTTGCACCATGAGTGGGGTTTGACAACAAAAGTGGCAGTTTGTGCAAATATTCTTATTGTGTCTGATGAAAGCAAACTTAGAGCAGATAGAAAACTGTACTTTTGCCCTGGACTTCCTGGGCGGTGATTCCGTAGATAGTCTTGGGCAGCTCAATAGTGGACAGCAGGTTAGACCGGAGTATTCCCTTCTGACGGTCCAGTACATGATGTAAATCTATATACAGTTAAGTCAAACAACTTAGTTTCCCAGTATACCTCATGGTACGCTACTCGCAATGTAAGCATATGCATTATAATGTAAGAATATGCATTCTAATGTCAGCGAATGCGTAAGCATATGCCTTCCAGTTTAAGCATATTTTTTTGTTTGTACTACAATACAAGTAATTTTACTCCACCTCATGTATATGAGCCACATTATGAAGGCTAGAGCTAATTTGCAGTGTAATCAAGTATTATTTATCACCATATACATATAAACATACACATCATGTAAATCTTTCATAAACTACCTTTCTCCCAAAGGGATCTTTTTGCAGTTATTTGGTTTTGCTAAAAGTGTTATTTGGAATCAACATGTACATTGAATATTTAATGGTTGAAAACAAAAGGATACAAATGGTTTTGAAGTCATGGCCACCAGCGGAGACTAGAAACAAGTTATTTCTCTTCTGGATACATACCAAGCATCCTCCAGCATACATGCTGTTATTCAGCTGAAAGATATACTCTATACATTTATTTTAAGTTACTTTTAATTATTGGCATATAACATTTTTCATAAACATGTACATGTAAAACATTAAATGAAAAAATAGGGTGCATGTATATACATGAACTACATGTACATGTATCATTTACTGCTAAATTAAAATATGCTTTCCTTTGCTGGCTTTAAAAAGAGCTCATCGCTATAAAGTATTTAGCATTAAGAAAACAACTCAAATATATGATATAATATATGGTGCTTTTCTCATCACTTGTCTTTCTTCCCAAGCTCATATTAGGTAACAGTCAGTCAAATGTCTTGAATGCAAAATGAAAACATACATTGACATTACTAATCTGTTCATTATCGACATATTCACTGAGAAGCTGTTTAAACCAGGGAGCCATTCTGTCCCGCATTGAGATCAAGTCCACATCCTTAGTCAGCCGTGCCTGCTGTATGATGCCCAGTACAAGATCCGCCTCCCGAATCCTGGCATTCCGCACATTCTGCAAAACAATCATATCACAATTATATGAGGACCCTACATAATTCCCATCAATCAAGTTTACTGTAAACTTAAGTTCAGATATGAAGATCTTGTCTTGACACCTACAATTTTGGATTCAGACAATATAAGAAAAAGGTTATAATGGTTAACAACAATTCATCAATTAATACAGTTGAACCCCGTTGGCTCGAACTCCAAGGTGAAAATATCTCAAGCCTTGGAAAATTTTAGCCAAGTGGAAATGCTTACCTTCAGAATAAAGAAATCAGTCCTATTCATCCAATTCGATCAAACAAGGAATTTGAGCCAAGCAAGTATGAGCTAACGGGGGTTCCACTGTACCTTGGTTTCTAATTATTCTTTTGGAAGCAAGCTTGTAAACATCATGTGTTCTTCTTCTTCTTTCTTGTTTACGTTTAATAGTTAGCCTTAAATATCTATCATTTTAATCATTAAAAACTTCCCTACTTTCCCATGTTGATAAGCAAGGTATGAATAGAAGTTGATAAGTCAATGCAAGATGAACTGGAGCTCAGCTCATGTCTCTTGTACTTGAACATGTACGTTTGTGAACATTTTACATAATGTTAGAAATATTTTTGACAGGATACTGAAAACCTAGAATAGAGAAAAAAGTATGAAAAACTGACATCATAATCTACAGGGTTCATTTTCTGGTAGAATTCAAACTAGCTACCAAGAATGTGGTACATGTACCTATGCCCAAGAGTTATTTGCTTTAATTTTGATCCACTGACCTCAAAATAAATAGGGTTCATCAACTAGTCATGACAAACCTGCCTACCAAGTTTTGGGTCTCTGTGCCTCAGCTTTAGTTATTGAATGTCAACAGGTTTTGAGTTCAGGGTCACCACAAACTTGACCTTTAACCCACTGACCTCAAAATTGATTGGGTTCATTTGTTGGTCATGTCAGATTAGCAAATTATAGGTCTCTGTGCAAGTTATTGGTTTGTAATGGTGGGGACTGACAGACAGAAAGACGATAACTATATGCCTACCGTAGGGGCCAATAAAAAATAATATCAAATTCCCTATATACTACTGTATCGTTACATTACATAACATTTCTGAGTGATTTTATTTTTATTCATCATTTTATCATTTGTTCTACATAAGACCGCAACATTACCTTTGTTTCTCTTTGAAGTCTTTTGACTTTTGATACAAATGATTTCAGCTTCATGTATTCATTTTTAACTGGACCTATCACTCTGTCTCTAACTGGAAACACCACTGGAACGAATGTTGCAAATGGTCAAAAGCTACAAACATACACACGTAGCATAATTAACATTCATTTGTTTTTCTCTGCTATATATATAAAAATGTAATCACTGTATTGCTTGAAACTGCAAAGTGTGAGACCAAATGAAAAATTTAAGAAAGGTTTACAACCCTGCATTCTGGCTTTTGATGACTGCTGGAAGAAAAATGAAAAATGCACGCAAGATTTAAGAAACTGGTAACCTATGCAGCTTATTTTTTTGCATCGATGTTTATTTAGGTTAAAAAGCATTAAAACACACACTTTGTTATAAATAATACAAAAGATTAAATGTTATCATTAGAATATAGCTTTAAATTACTTGAAAATATATACAGTATTACATTGAACTTATAATTTACAACTTACGTGTGTGACTGTAATTACATATTGTGACCTGAAGTCAATTTAAGGTATAAAGTGCAGCCAGACATAGACACAAACTAGTCCAAGCAATTGTATATTGACAGATTTTTATTATGATTTTTGATATGGCAAAAAGGATTGGAAGAATCCTGTATAACACATCTATTATTTTAGACCAAGATTCAAACCAACCACTGCCAGAACTTAAGCTTTACGCTCTAACAAACTGAACTAATCAGGTAGCTTGTTCTTACTCGCACAAACTAAAAACACTTAAGTCTATGTCACTCACCGGATTCACATTTTGTGTTGAGTGGTAAAACAGGATGACAAGCTACAAATCTACACAATTGACCTGTATTCAAGAACCCGTAACCCAATTTACCAACATCTAGTGTGGGTTTCATTCCATAATCACTAAACGCATTTCTGATTTTGCGATGCTTATTTTCTTCTTCTGGAAAATTGACAGGCATATCCATGTTTACGTTTTACTTATAGCCATGTGAATGCCATTATCCGGAAAGCATATCCGAAAATACACTCAACTGAGTCAAGTCAACTTTCTTTGACATTTAAAGATTTTCGTAATCCATCAATTCAGTTAAACTAAAGGCTATTCTTGTAAAAATCGAAATTGAAAAAAATAAAAGGTTTTGAACTACGGATGTTTAACTAAATCTAATTTGTTTAATTTTTAAGAAATATATATTTTTAACCCAACGATAAAAATGTAGCAGACAACAATCTGTAACAGTTAGCTTAATGTATATGTCGTAGTGTATACATGCATGTAGGTTGAACATGCTGTTTATTAACCGTTAAATGAATATAGAAGAATGTTTGTTTGTCTATTTATTTGAGTTTATCAAGGTCTGCCCGAGCTTTTTGGCTGCATTATGCCTTTAGCCCGCCTTGACGCCATCACGACTTAAATTGAGTTGATGAAATGTCATACTTGACATGAGAAAAAAGTAATATGAATACCAAGTCACATCCAGATGTTAGAATACTTGAAGAGTGAGATACAAGACTCAAGAACCTTTATTCGAAGTCGTGTATATGATAATAAGAAACATTAGCCCAATGAGCTATCGGACAACCAGTAGGCGTAGGTCACTATTGCATAATGTTTAGCTCTGATCTAGTATATACAATGTATGTCCCTTTTATGTGCATTTTAGGGCGCCACCCAGAAGTACTGAGGTAATTTTGTTTCATCTCGCATGCATATTCATTTTGGTCGTTATTTTGATCTTGTAACGTGACACAAACAGCTAACCTAGACTCCGCCTCCTCCACAAACTGGATGTCGTTTTGTATTAACGGACCTGTGTAAGGACAAAACGGCAGGTGAAAATATAGCTATTAGGATATTTGACTACGTTTCACAATGATCGTTTCTGCAGGTTTGATAGTTTTCAGGAGAGTTGTGGACAGTGTAGAGTACTTAGTCTTGAAACATTCTAACACGGAGGGACATTGGTCCCCTCCTAAAGGTACGTTTAAGTTTTGTCTTATATACATGTTTGCCGTACTAAAAGTAATAGTTTTGAATGCTAGTAATTCTTCAAGTGTGCTCATCCCTTTGACCGCTTATAATATAAACCATGTAAGATTTTCTTGTTACTACTGGCCATACCACAGACGGTGTTAACTAGTTATCAGTCAATATTATTTGATTCAAGTCAATAAACTGACAAGTATTAGATCATAGCCTAGCTGAGAAAACCCATCCTAGCTATTATTAACCTTCGTGGTATACATGTACCATGGAGGTTTCCCAGTGTAGACCTATTTTTAAAGGCTGGATTTTAGTGGTCTATTTATAGCATACAGCATGTACCAATAACGTATGATGACATTCATTTTACTTCAAAATATTGACGTGGGGATGCAGCAGAAAGGCGTTATTGGTTCCATAACATTATGCTCACCTACCGAGGAAAACGTTGCCACCTCAAAAATACTGGCCTTCGTTCAAATGAAAGTGCTTAAAGTGTCGAAAGGCTGTAGGCGCGACAAGCGTGATTTCACTATTTTTTAGTTTTGTTTACAGGCAAAAACAATCGGACCAAAACATTCTTTTGAGTGTCGCCGAACTGTTACAGATAAGTGCCTGTAATTACTTAATAATAGCTAATGTAAACTAATGTCAGTCATAACCGAGGAAAACTATGTCAGTCATAACACTAATCGATAAACCTTAATGTACTAGATTATTTAAACATTAATTGCTTTCAACTCGCAAGTGTATTGCTAGTGTTAATTTAATCTAATGACACAAGATATATTGAGGATGTTTTGACTATTTTGGTAGGTAAAATAAGGCAGGGTCGTTTTGTATATACATAAACCAACATATACAATAAATACATTCCATGAAGTATGACAATTGGATTGACACACCAGTTATATATATAGAAACCACACTAACAGGCCATCCACAGTGCCAAGGATTGTTTGAAAGACCAAAACATAAATGTTAAGGTATAATATTGATAAGATTTTATCAGATTTTCAATCAAAAAGCATTTACATTTTTTACGGAAATGTCTTTGTACAAAACTAATATGTTTTTGTGTCATAATAGCCAGGACTACCCGATCAATGTAACAATGTTTTTGAGAAAGATGCTTGCATTATTGTAACCAGGAAATTATTTAATCTGACCACTTTTTGCATTGTGTTCTTGAATATTTTTTCTTATTTGAAAATATATAATCAAGAACCCGCAAGACATTTTCCTATAGAATTACTATATTTTTCCTTATGTCCAATAGGAGTAATTTGACAACTTGTTTTGAATACACTCTTTAGATTTGAAATTTACTAGTATAACTTTGAAAAGAATGCAATATTGTTTGCTGTGTACACAACCATATTGTAAGGTATATGGATGCATATATTGTCATTTTTTTGTCCTTTTCTGTGACATTTTCCCCATCGAAAACTCAACGTTTATGAAAACAATGTTATAACTTGAAAATAAAGGTATGATTCATTTGGAGCTCCTCGACCATTTTTATCGAAAACAACATCGGATGTATGCCGGTACATCGGTTGAAGTAGTTCGTAATTTTTTTAATTGTATCATTTATGAAATGAAGTGTTTTAGAATTGTATTTAATGATCTAAGTTTAAATTGATTGTCAGTGAAGTATATTATTGCAAACATAATTAAGATTTCCAAGATTAAAGTCATAAAGTTTAACTGCTAAATAAAATTACTACGCGATCTACTTGCAGCGGACTTAAACGTACCTCTTTTTGAGTATGTAAACCGTCCAAATACATCCGAGGTTGTTTTCGATAAAAATGGTAGAGGAGCTCCGAATGGGTATGATCTTTTCTTTCAGGTAAGATAGATCCCGGTGAAGCATTGTTTGATGCCGCTCTGAGAGAGACCAGAGAAGAGACTGGACTTACCGTACCACCACTCGTACTCCATAAAGACTTCCACAACACCGTCCATTACCAACGGAAAGGGGTACCAAAGAAAATAGACTTCTGGCTAGCAGAATTATGTGATGATACTGATGTGAAGCTCTCTGAGGAGCACACCGAATTCAAATGGTTAAAAGTCACAGAAGCTTCTGAATATGTTCGATATAAAGAAGTGGGAGGAGTCATAAAAGAAGCTGATGTGTTTATACAAAAGAACATTCTAAAACTATAGCCATTGACGCCAGCTTCAAATGTAAGGAGATCCCGAACTAAACATACTATGTGTATAGTAAATGAAACTTTAAAATAATACCATCGGCAAGTTGATTTGTTAGTATTCATGTATACAGAAATAAAAAAGGAAGTTGAATCAAAGCTTAGTGAACGCTTCTAATGTAACTAAATTCGTACACTCTGATAGCAAACTTGAAGTGTTTACAAAAACGATAACTTTGTTTGAATGTGTGATCATTTCATTTGTTACAATAAATTGTAAGCGACTGTATTGACCTGACTTATATGCAAATATTTATTACAGTATTTCGGGAGTCGTAAATAGTCCACCATAGCATCGGCATCCACGCTACACAAATGATACGTTTAAACTACGCAAGAACCGTGGGATATTCGACTTGCAAAGTCTTTTTAGAAAGAAAATGAAAAATGCAAAAGTGTTTTGGTGTAAATCGGACCTACAAGGCAACATTCTTTGATCTCCTCAGTCAGCTGTTATATTGTTAATTGAATGCTTTATGTGTATAACTTATATTTCTTAATTAATGTACAGCTGTACGCATCATCGATGACGAGGCTAAAATATGTCGGACGGAAATAAAAAGACAATTGACACTTTGACAAATATAATACTTGTATTAAAAGTGAATGTTTGCATGCTGAAAATAACAGATGCTTACTCTGTAATTTAATTGCATAGCGTGTCTGCGGCGGCCATGTATTATAGTTCTCAGCCTGTTTGAAGCGACGAAGGTCTTGCACAGTCCCAGTGTAATAAATTTTAAAACTATACACCAGTTAATAAGATTAAATGCGTTGTTCCAAACGATATCAATTTCAATTTTCTTTTTGTCTTGCAATTGCATCATCTGCATGGTGTCTAGTCCTTTTAAGACAGTTAGATGACCTGAAGTTATATTTCATTGATTAAGCAGGGCTCGTCGCTCAATCTCTGTGCCCATTCTAAGTCAAATGTTACTTCAGGTCATCTAACTATTATTAATACTTAAGAGTCAATCTAAGAAGTAATAACAATAAACATTTAGTGAATATGTAGTCGCGTAACTACAAATTAGATCAAATATAATGAGATCAAATATTGTAAAAAGCACAAATTTGCAGCTTGGGTTCATGTACGATCTTTAAGTTTGTACCAATAAGGATGGATATGATATCATTTAAAAGAACAAATATCATCATTGAAAGGATCACACTTAAACAAGACTTTAAAAATGAAATTCGTCAGCATGAAGGTGTATTCACAGAAGGTACATAATTTTCGATTAATTTCAATGCCAAAATGGTGCCCTTTTTATAGGCATGGAACGGTTCATAGTCTTAATTTACAAAACAATTTTCTCCACTAAACCAGGTTATATATATCTGTATAATCTTTAAACCAATAATCTGTTTTATATAAACGATATAAAATACATTTTTAATAAAAATCATATACAGTACTTACAAAATTGGTCATACTTTTTTCTTTACAAAAACTGGTAAATATTGTCGATAGTGTGGTTAATGAAATATTCAGACACTCCCAACTTATCTAATGTATTTTTTACAAAAGCGGTCCATGGAAAAATAAGTGTTTTATCACTACATGTATGTCAAGAAAATGCAGTTTTATACAAAATATTACAAATTTTGTCTGTTTTTGAATGCAGTTACTTGGCTAAATGCAAATAATTCTAAAGTGTACTGGTATGATAATTACGGGACTAATACACAACTCTCCATACACCATACCATACGGAGTTGATGATTTAATACCCAGCATTAAAACACCAAACTGCACTAGCTTATATGAAAGTAGGGGGCAATCTTTTAATCCAATAAATACTTTTATAATATTATTCGGAGATCAAGCTTTCGAGATGTATTATTAAAAAAGAACATCGATCACATACATGTAGTATGTCTACTAGCTGAGCTTTCGTTTCAATAGCAAAGTGAACACTGTAAGTGAAATGCACACCAAGGTATCAGAAATCATTTACTTACTCCAATTTCACGTCTTAAAAAGTATCATTCAACATTAAAGATTTGGTTTACGTTAAAAGAATAAATTATAATAGTTTTTGTTTTAGCTTCATAACATTGAGATATCACATAAAACAATTATCATACTTCACATCAAGTGATCTTTGTATTTCATCTTGACTTATAGCTAATATGACTGTATCATCTGAGTGTAACAGAAGAAATGTACTTAAGTGCACATCAACATCATCGTAAATAAGTCATCTAAGAGTTAAATCTCTAATTCAAACTGTTTTGATGTAAACTGAGATAAATCGTATAGAAATATGGAGAACAAGAAACGAGACAGGTTTTTACGCTGATGTTGACCGTTACTGGGAGAATGATTATTTATTGGAATGTTAGTAACGAAGAAAGACAATCTAATCTAGTCACAAAGTGATATTGGAAGTAATCCAGACTAAATCCAAACAGGCAAATAAGAACTGTTGTCTGTCTCTTTTTTACCCCAAAGAAAATCAAGCGTCTGTAAACGATGAACTATCAGGAAAACGCTTATTGAAAGGAAGCAGGAAAATGATATTTGTGCTGTTGTAAAGAATCTGTCAAAGTAACAGAAATGACTTCAAAAATAGTTGTCGCTGGTGGTTTGATAGTTTTCCGACGAATAACAAACACAATAGAGTATTTGCTTTTGAAAGCTTCTTATGGAGATTATCATTGGTCACCACCGAAAGGTTAATGATTTTTATTTCTATCTAAGTAAAGCTGAACTTAACAGCTAACACTTTCACCGCTCACTTACTGACTTTAAATGCTGCAGGTCATGATGCCAGTCATGATGTATTGCAGCAATAAGAGAACAGTGAAAAATTACCCATAAAACCAAACCGTTAGATCCACATCAAAAGACAAATATCGCTATTTTTAGATTAGCCGAGGTTTAAGCACTGATCGTCACTGTGCACATCTGCTATGGCCAAAATGCCGCTACGGCCAAAAATCAGCAGATCCAATATACCATAACACTGATCATTAAACTGCCCGCAGGAAATCTGTAAAGTTTGCACTCCATTTATTGTTTCATTAATTAGGGGCTTAATTTGGATGTTAATTGATGAATTAGCACAAACTGAACCATTCAATATTATGCAAACTGGGACGATATGTTTAAAATTAAATGAGAAATACTTGTATCAATTTAAATGAAAGAATGTAGATACAATAAGTTTGCCGACTGATCTTTGAATATTTTTTTTCACCTTTGGTTTAACCAGTATTTATTGCAGAAAATATTGAACAAGGTGAATAAGCTACAGAAATGCATAACATACATACAAAATAAGGAGTGATGAAATGCATAAACAGTGAGTAAATCACAATGAGTAAATCACAGAATTGAAATTTAACCATAATTGGTGTTACGAAGTCTCTCTTCTTTTTCACCTTTATGTGAAATAAATAAAATTCTATAAAAATCAAATACAGAGTGACAGTCAATTTGTCTTCAAAGGTTAAATCTCAAATTACCACTGTCATTTCTGAATAATTCAGGTCACGTTGATCCAGGTGAGAGTGAGTTAGATGCTGCAGTAAGGGAAACTGAAGAGGAAGCAGGCCTGACCAGAAGCCAGCTAACATTACACCAGGATTTCCAGTCAGTCCTTAACTACAAGGTTAGGGACAAGCCCAAGAAGGTGGTTTATTGGTTAGCGGAGCTTCGCAGGGACTGTCTTGACACTGAAGTGAAGTTGTCTGATGAACACACAGACTACAAGTGGCTCAAAATTAAAGATGCCATGGAGTATGCTGGCTATGAGGATATGAAAAAGTCATTAAGTGAAGCTGACGTGTATGTACAAACGAAGATTTTAGGATTAGATTCTAAACAGTGATGATGTATTTTGCATTTTTCATATTTTGCAATTTGTGATATTGATTTATATTAAAACACAAATGGGAAACGGTTTCTTTTGAACTGTTAAATTAAAAGTGACATATCATTCACGAATCATGTTGTCATATGATATGATACTTTCTTTTATGTATTTTTTTCATTTTGTTGGGGATAAATTAAAATTATAAACATGACTTTTTATTATTCTTGTTATTTTACATTTATTTTGTGTTTAATTGATGGATCAGTGTGGCTTTCTTTAAACAATATTATCCCAAACCATGCTGAACTGTCCATAAACATATCCATACTCTTTGCTGCCCATCAAAAAAACAAGAGCTGTCGTAAGGCAGCGCGCTCAACCACGCCGCTTTGTCTTAGAAGTGAATACAATGATGTAATATGTGCCTGTCAAAAGCAATTAAAAAATCAAACTAAAAAGTAAACAAAAACCACCATGTGACAAAACAGGGTTTTTTAATGATAGCAGAAGACTTCAGTTTCAACTGCTGTCTTCTATTTTTTGTAACAGAGACCTTGATCCTAGGTGCCCCAAACACAATCCTTCTTACATATCAGCTTTGGTCACAGTATGTCAACCATAACTGAAGTTATTTAGTACCAGTCAGTAATCTATTTTTAGTAACAGTGACTGACCCTAAGGGGCCAAATGGCAATCCAATGAAAGGTCTCTATAAACTTGTCCTATATACCGAGTTTGGTCACACTTTGTCAACCCTTACTTAAGTTATTTAGTACTAATTATTTTTCTATTTTTAGCAACAGTGACCTTGACCTTGACCATAACACTTGGGGCCCTAAACACAATCTCATGAAAGGTCTCTGGAAAAATCTTCTTAAATACTAAGTTTGGTCGCAATATGTTGACCCTTACTTAAGTTATTTAATACTAACCATTTTTCCAATAATAGTAACTTTGTCCTTGACCGTGATCCTAGGGCCTTCAAACACAATCCCATGAAGGTCTCCAGAAACTCTTCCTATATACCAAGTTTGGTCACTATAATATGTCAAACCTAGCTAAAATTATTTGATACATAAGGTGACTTTGATAATGCCCTCCCACCAGCCTGGCCGAAAAATGACGCAAGTCATTCTAAAAAATAGTTTCCCCTTTGTGAAAACCTGGTTAAACCTGATAATAATAATTATGTGCGTGTCAAAAAACAATAAATGAAAAAAAACGACAAAAAGTCAAACATGGGCCATTGTATTTAGGTTAATATGGAGTTATGTAACCTCATTGTGTAATGGTCCTGAACAACTGTCTCCGTGGCCTAGAGGTTAAGCGTCCGCCTACGGAGCAGGAGGTCGTGGGTTCAATCCATGGCCGCGTCATACCAAAAGACATTAAAAATTGGTACAAGTAGCTCCCTTGCCTGGCGGGCGGCATTTAAAGGGTAGTGGTTAGAAAAGTGGGGTACTCAGTACTGGTTTAACCCAGGAAAGTTGTACTTTCCACAGTGCATGTAAAAGAACCAAGGGGTCTCTTCGAAAAAGAGCTAGGGTATCGCATCCAGACTTCCTTGTATCCCACCACTGTCTCTTCAGCATGTTGTTCCTTCAGCAAAAACAAAGGACCCCGTTGCACTTTCACAGGTTATCCTTGACCACATGGTCTAAAGAAATACATAACATACATAAAAGTACCAAGTGAATGAAGGATATAGAAGTTATTAATAAATATCCCAACCTGCTCTAAAACTTTAACTAACCTAAGTTCCATAGTTTGTATAAATGATAATATGGAGTTATCTAACCTCATTATGTGATTGCCCTGAACAACTGTGTGAAATATTTAGTGAATTGAATGAAGAGTTATTGGTGAAAATCCCAATTTGCCCTAAAACTTTAACCAGACGCCGACGCTGGGTCAAGTAAAGCCCTCCTTATTCTTAGAATAGTCGAGCTAAAAATCAGTGCTCTAGCCAGCATTTGAAAAGAGCAGGGTGCTAGGTCAGAAAGGGCACTTTTTCAATGTTCAATTCATATTTTGTATGTGTTGTAACTACTTTCAATGCTTATAGTTAGTTATGTATACCTTAGCGGTCATCTTGACTTAAGTGTCAAAAGTACGTATATTTAATATTTTGAAACCTATCTCTATAAATTGAGGACAATATGTCCAATAAATATCAAATATAGCTCATTTTCATCAAAAGAAGCTCTGTCAAACAAAAGGGCGCAGCAGGAAACGGTGAAAAGGTAGCTGGGTGCCGTAAAAGGGCAGCAGGGTTGCCCCCCTGCTATTTAAGCCTATTAAACTGGAGCACTGAAATTAAACATTCATTGTGCATGGATTTTTTAATAAGGCCATACGTTTTCATACATAGCTTCGACCGTTAACTCTGCTCATTACTAGCTTTGCTGGTAAAGATATATTTACACTACATCTCATCCCAGGTGACCCCAAAAAGAAGAAAAAGCCTTTTTTAAACTTTTGTTTACTATTTATTACATTGACACCATCAGGTGAACTTATGGAATGTGGTACAATCAGTACAAGGTTAGCATAGTGTTAAGCTGATCTTTATATATTTCATTATACAAAACAATTTAACTGTACTTCTAAATTATAGAAAAATATATACAAATGATTATTATAAGTATAGCTTCCAACTGCAGCTGTGTATATTTAAAGAAAACAATATGTAAACAATAAGTACTGGTATATGGAGAATACAGGAACTTTATTTTGCTTGAACTAATGTAAATGATGAAGGCATAATCATTTTATTAAATGTTGAAACGAGTTAATGTATACACCATGTATTATTATATGAATATTATAATAATAATAAATCAACAACAGCAAATAACATATATAATGCCAACAACTCACCGGACTGATTGAACATGTATAAAGTTAATGGGTACATTAGCAGTCCTCATGTAACCAGGTAACAAATGTTTCTGATTATTAACGCTCAGTGATTCATGCTCACATTTATTTGAGTGCACCTTTCGTGACTTGCATATTTCACAAACATTGGTCCTGAACAAAATTCAGGCCCCCAATTCACCAAGGTCTTGAGTCGGAGTTTGTCTCCGGCTCAGAAAACTGAACTCTTAAATGTAAAATTTCTTAAGTATAAATGGTTTTGACCACAGCCATGTACGTTATTGAAGAACCTGCTGATTGTTTCAGGCACAACATTAGTGAATTAGTGAATACGGACCCTGGGCTTCAAACGTTACTTTGTTCACTTATAACCTGATGCACATATTATTAAAGGAATAATGGTCCCTTCGACGATGAGTATAGATTTCGGGATGGGCGGCTAAAGGGATATATCTGTTCATAAACTTCTAATAGGAAGATTCCTTATTACGGTAATCAGTTTAAAAAGGATAAAACAAATGTAAAATATATTACCGTACATAAACATGAAATAAATAGTATGCATGCATTGTGATTCATAATATCTTTTATTCTAGCGATAGTGCACGATACTTTCTGTTGTTTTTTTTTTGCAGACCTGCAATGCGTTGAGTGGGGCAAAATCTGTTATGGTTTGTATCCCTGTTTCAACTCAGCGCAGACAGCGGGAACCAAACAGCAAACGTCCATCGCAAACATGCTTACTGAACGCATGGCAGCTCGAGTGTAACAATTTTGTAACTAAATATCATAGCACAAATAGAGTTTGGAATAAGTTTAAGTAACTGTCTTAACCGTCCTCCGTGCACTGAAAACTAACGAGTCTTTCTCCGAATATTGCACGATATATTCTGAGTGCGTAGTCCAGACGAGTCGGCGGTATCAGACATTAATTTCGTTGAGCAATAAGAAAAGGGGCTGCTGGTCTTGCATCTACTCAATTCGATGTTGTAGTTTTGGCGGTTCAGCACGCTTGTTGCCTGCTGGATTGTAGTGAGCGAACACCCATCGTTGCCGCGGATTTTCAGTGTCGCACGAGGACATGCGCAGTGTTCCCCTTTTACCGATTTCCAGACAAAGCTCGCTTTTGTCGTGCTGCAACAAACCGGGCTGAAATAAGATATACAGCAAAGTTAAAAAAACATAATGTATATCCAACATACAGAGAAAAATTTTAAAACAATAATTTCAAACATTTACCAATCACGACTCGAGTAAGAAAATGGACACTAGCTGAGGGTACTGACGAGTTTCAACCATCACTGATTGTACTTAATTCAACAAGAAGATTTTACCCCTGTGTGTGTCCATGTTTCTGGTTCTCTGTCAAAGCAGCCGACCATGACTGGTACCCGGTCCGACAGAAAGTGACCTTCCACGGCCACACATTGCAGAAGCGTTCGCAGCCGCCGCTCCTTTGTCAGTGCCATCGTCTGAGGAAAAAGGATTAATATTCTTTGACGGAGGATGATCCACATTTATGGGGAACATAGTTGTGCTTTGACAGGAACTAGTTTTTTTTAAATAAAAAAACTAGCTGATTCATTAATTGATAGTATTTTTCTCTTCTTTTTTGAGGGGGGGGGTAAAACTTGAATGAAAGTAGCCTATACTCCATCAGTGCTTTACAATGGATGATACGGAAACTAAGCATTTAAAACTATGACCAGTGGCGGTATTACCCATAAAATGTCTTGACATCGAAGTACATGATAAGTTCTATATATCGACCATCAACAAAAAAAGGTTGTTCGTTCCCCAAGTCTTACTTGGTGTGTGGCGGTAAGGTGTTGAGCGTACTCTTCCGGTTTGAGCTTATATGTGCAGGATTTCGCCACCAGCGGATGAGAGACCGAGAAAAGGTACTCGCTGTTGTCAATGCAAAGCTCCTGTCCGTCCGCTGAACATTTCAACTAAAAGAACACGTACTGTTCTCAATTAAAAATATAAGTTTCTCATATATCGCCGTTGAATATCGCATTGCCTCGTTAACAGAAAAGAGGATTAAATTTTGCAATATTGATTAATTTAATTGACACGGTTAAATACCCGGAATATCATTCAATATACGATGACACTGGGTTTTAATTTTCGTCGTTTTCTCGAAGAAACATTGTATACATTCAAGAAAAAATCAACCGGCTTGTCATATACACTGTTCTCGATACCAGATGTCTGGCACTAGTATCCATACCCATCCCCAGGCGAGTGTGTTCTCCTTGTAGACGAGCAGGTCGGGCCAGACGTTCTCGAGCAACCAGCTGAAGGGTCGGCACTTAAGCCTCGCTTTCAGCTCTAACCGCTCCGTCAGATCGCCGGCCTCCGCATGCTAAAACAACAACAATTTAATTACTGTATTACCCGTTATTTCACATTAAGAACTATTCACTTAAATACTTAACATATAAACTTATTTCCAAATCACAAGCACATGTATGCCTATCAAATCCTTTTTTCTTATTTTTGGTTGTGAGAGGGGGGGGGGTACCAATAAAAATATATGCATAGTAACTAACACTGGTGTACATACTGTATATATCAATTTAATCCAAATAAGTCAGTTTGTGTACGTTGGTATAAAACATTTAAAACATTTAAACATATCCCATGAACACCAGCCAGAGAGAATAGAACTGAACTGATAATACATCAACTTTACATGTATACTGTACGACACGGCGAACCAAGACACTGTGAACATATGCGTACCTTGATGGCTGGGTTGGCCTCGTACACATACTGCTTGTAGTCGTCCATCCAGACCTCGATAGCGCGCTTATAGTTCCGATGTTCCGTTTCCAAGCGCCCATGCGGGAAATGGTACGGCTGTGAACGGGCAATGTGACCGATACGTGAGCAAGGCACGTGCAGCATGCGCCCACCACACAACCAAACCTTGACAAAGAAAGTTAATATACACATTGCAAATTGAATGACATTACTCGTTAGTCAATTATTAGCACCAAAAGAGGTCCTTTTTATCAAGATACCGTATGAGGAGAGAATACCTAATGATCAAAGACTGAACACAAAAACACCGTAGTCTACCTTTTTTCTATAGTTCACAGAAAATTTGCTCCAAACAAAATTTGATGCTGGCTGTCAATTTGATAATAGCTGCTAATTACAGGGACCCTTAATGCTTACCCTCCATGGGAACTCGAGATTCTCGCCTCCCCAGATCATCATTCCGTCATCATAAGACCCCAGCTCCCTAAAGTACTGCACGTTCATCACCGCACCAGGACCAACCATCACCACGCCCCTACATGTATGAAACACAGGAGGTTATATGCTACTGCATTCTCGGAACCCATTTATCTTCAGAGAATACCCTGGGCAAATTTCTGCAGACAGGTAATCGTGATGCTTAAACGAGGTGAAATTTTGCAGACGTTAGGTTTGACGCCTGAGACACACCTCAGGAAATAGCGGATAGGTTAGTGAGGTTACGGTTGAAAACCAACTGATGATATCGGTGCATTACGAAGTTCGTAAGCCGATCTTCCCATGGTACATTCTGTATAGTAATCGAATAAAAGAAAAACTCAGTAGTAAAATAAAATAAGTCGGAATTTCCATTGCAGCAAATTTCAACGTTACCAAAATAACGCAAAGAAACTGCCAACTTAAGCAATTTATGAACTATTTAGAACTCTTACGGCAGTGGGTCTGTATCGGACGTCCCCTCTATGTGATCGTCTCGAAAGTAGGTTTCAAAGAAGACGAGTCGCCAGTCGAAGCCGTAGCGAGTCCGGTATCCGTCGGTGAACTCGTACTCGAGCGAGTCCTTATTGACATAGTCGAGCTGCGCCATGGCCACCGTCCGCCGGTCTTTCAGCACCTCCGACAGCAGAGGAGGTAACCTGTGGGGACACTTGGTTTCTATTTTACACTGACGAAATGATTAATATCGTTATAGATCATGTTTTCTCTCACCTCAGATAAGTACATCCAATAATTTAACCATGCTAGAAATTCTTATCTTGCCCACGGGCGAAGATAAAAGACCCGCATGGAACTCCTTTTTAATTGTCATCACATTGTAATTACCTCCATTGTTGAAGACTGGTCTGTAGCATCATAGAAACCTCGTCTTGTTGCAATATTTAAAACGCTAACAAATATTTCTCGCTTCAAAACAGTTTTCACGCACCTTTCAATAAATAATGCTTCACTCTCCTTAGAACTATTTAAAAACCGATTTGACTTATGATTAACTTAGTCTGAATCACTGCACGCATATCCATGACAACCACGAATTATCGCCTATCCATACGCAATTATTTTCACTACGCACAAACGAGTTCCAGCAAAAATACATTTTTAATTAATTTTGTTTTACTGAGGTGGGAGAAAAAGCATCTACCATAGCCGCTCGGTAAACCTCGTTTCCGCAAAACACCCTACCGCTCGGGTCGGAATGAACCTTACACTCTCGGACATGGAATATACTTATATTCTAAGCCCTGTTTAAAAAGAAAACATACCCAGTTAATATAAGAATCCTTCGCATTGATTTGTTTTTCTACTTGTTTACCAATCAAATGTTTGTGCAGTTTTTTCACCCAAAACAAAGAAACTAAAATTCATTTTGGCTTGATGATAATAGTATAATAAAGGACGGACGGACGCACACACGCACGCACGGAATCGCGCCTACCATTACTATATCCCCTCGCCTTTTCAAGGCAGTGGATAATAAAAAGAAAGGGGTATAATGAACGTGAAGACATGATTTAGGTGCTCACCAGTTCTCATTGACCTCCATATGGCTGTCAAAGAAAGATACGGTATCGGCAGTCACATATTTGAGGCCTTCGAGGCGCGCGCCTATTAGCCCCGTGCGGACCTGGAGGCGCCGGAGCTCCACCAGCGGCCCCGGAAACTGACGTCGCAGTTGTTCCTCCAGGTGTGCCTGCAGACCCGCTGCTCAAGATGGCGATAAACAAAATATTCATTAGCAATTTCGAGCGATATAATTTTCACTGAAAACATACATGACCTAATACGAGCATTTTTATTACATGAACTATCATTCTCGAAAGGCTCACCTACACTGACATATCCAAAGTAACTTTAAAACAATGAAACAGCTACAGTTCGTGCTCTGAATTGATTTTTAAAGTAAAGTGCAATTGGCTAATGACCCGAACCGGCAATATCATCTAATGAAGCATCGACAGGACAGACGCTGGCTGCCAGTTAAACTGGCTTCCTGTTGCGCATGCAGCTACTCACGGAGGTTGCTGTTGTCGTCGACGAGGATGATCTGTTTCAGGAGGCGCGATGGCGTGCGGCTCACGAGACTGTGGACGGTCCGCAGCAGCACGGACGGCCACTCGTTGTGGAAGGGGATCACTACGCTTACTGTCGGCAGGTCCGCTTCTGGGTATTTCAGGTATCGGCACCTGTAGCGCGAGTATATACATGTATAAAAGTGAGATTATTGAGTACAAGGTTCTTGATGAATACCAAATTGCAGACAGGGTGACCATTAAACCAAGAACTACCTATTTGTACCAGGTTTTCCTAGTATTATTATGATATATGTTTCGTTAAATTCAAAAGTATCATCAAAGGGATCATTTGACAGGCATCACTTGGCTTTATAAATTTGCAATTGTTAATGGTAAAGTCATCTCCATTTATTATATAAATGTATTGACATAGTAGTTATGAACATGAGGTGTGAAAAAATCACTCAATACAAGGACATTTTAACATAATCAATAATAACAAATATCAAAACTAAATGCAAAGCGAAATGATGCACATAACGTAAGATCTTGAATGCTGTTGCAAAATGTCTTGGGCTTTCGATACAACGCAATACATGCTGTTTAAGTGACGTTCGGAATTATTAATTGTAAAAGTCACTATTATCGAGAAAAATACCTGGACAGAAGCTTCTTAACAAAACTTAATGTAGAATGATAAAATGTGATAGATCAAATATTTTCTCAGAGAGTATACCTGATACTGAACAATTATTGATCAAAGCATTAAAGCACTGGAATTAGACTTTAAGGATAGCACTTTAATTAGTCGTACATGATTATATGATATCCTTCTCCGGTTCAATTTTGCTCCAATGTTACCTTTCATTAGATTTCACTGTTAAGTGTAAGCCACTGTACATACCCGCTAGGCCTTGAGTCCGGGACGGGTCGGTTAAGCGGTAGGAGGTCGCTGAGCGCCACGTTAATACCGTGCTTTCGTTGGCTCTCCGTCACCAGGTCGCTGTCCAACACCTCTTCCGTACGGTAGTCCGTCAACGTTGACCGATCAACATCTTTCAAAATATTGTACAGTGGTGAATGTTCATAGAGATCATAAAAAATAGCGTTTGGATTTCTGTTGAATGTCATTGCGTCCGAGAACACCCCGCGTCGCCCACCCAGAATCTTGCTGCTGTACTTGAGTTTGACGTGCTTGTAAATGAAGAACGTCACGTACACGGTTAGACATGACGCTAACGTCATAAAAAGGACGTATCTTTGCCAGATTTTCATACTGCTGACGTCGTCATAATCGCTGGGCAAGGATGTGGTCTCTCATGGTAATGTCACGACATAAGCTGAACGTCTGATGCTGTCTACAGCATTGTGTTATTCCTATGAAAACGAGAGAACATTACCAACGTTGATTGAATTAGTATGCGACAATGAATTTGAATGCAATTTATATATTCGAAATACTCATTAATTCACCGAGCACAAACGATAGATACAAATCTTTATACCTACTCTTATACCCCATTCTATCTTTTCTACCGTTTCTTTCCTAATTGAGTAAATTTCGCTTATGAATAAAAAATATTTCACTGTTTTCTACATAACAATACCTTTGTGATTTCCGACAATCTTACTTAATTTATCTTTGTCTGTATTGCTTATACATATCGATGTTTTAATGATACAGTGTATAAATAAGGAGATAAGTCTTAAAATTAGCTTTAGTCTTCAATCTTTTACCGTGTCTACGTGTAATATGCTGGTATATTAACATCATATTTAGTACTCACCTGGTCAACTCTACTTTCGGTTTACACTTTAAAGCTCTTCTAAGGGAACTAAATCATAAAACTACTAAATAAGGTCATATGCCAACTATAGTATAAACTGAAAGCTGACTACAGTATAACATTTTATTGCGTTATAATGTTCCTCTGTTTCCGCTGAATATCGACTGAACCAACTACAGTGTTTGTTTAGCAATAAAGAATACAGAAAACATTTATTTTAGCAAAGCTGACAAAATAACATGAAATAAGACACTTAAATGGGGCGTATCTAGCACTAGCAGATCCGCACCCCCCCCCCCCCCCGAAAAAATCGTACAAGTTTACTTTTTAATTCAATATAAGAGAAAAAAATACGCCCCAAATGCACCATTTTGGGCTTGATATTTAAAACAAATATTGGGGTAGTACCCCCAAACAACCATACAAACACTTAAAACTAAATAACTTTCGGAGATGCGCAAGACAAAAAGCTACGCCCCTAGGTTACACCCCCTCTAACGTCCTGGAAATCCTGGACCCGGCCCTGCCTAGGCATACTCAAGTTCTCACTAGCGGAAAATCCATTTTGTTGTTTCCCCGAAATGTCACTTTTTATTGGCTAAAGTTCGTCGTCATTTATTCGAATGAATGTTGGCGTTTAGAATGCTTAAAAATATTCTACTTTATTCTTCATTTTCCCCCCAATGGTTGGGACACGCAACCCCACTCTCTGCCTCAGGATGATGCTATTCAACATATTTGAGGATATCATGAAGACTTTTAAAGGGACTAGACACCAGCCCAGATGATACAATTGCAAGAGAAAAAAAGCAAAATGCCATAAACTTACATAATATTGACATCGTTGTGTACAACGCATTGAATCTTACTCATTGATGTATGACATCGCTAACGACACATGCATCTTTCCCAGTTTTTTCGCATTTTCCTAATCGAAATTTACCATGGTCGTTTACCATGTAAATCCCAGTAAGTTTTAAAATATTATATTTATTTGTTCTTATGAACATATATGACTTTACTGGGAAACCATTATGCGCAATTTGAAACAGGGAAAACACAGATGAGACAGCAACATGAGTGTTGCGTTAATTATTTAAAGCCGCACCCTCACAGATATAACGTATTGACAACATTTTAATTTCTTTGTCTTGGAACGAGCCAATTTTTGCGAAAATCCATGGGAACCAGTTATATAAGACTGCTGACAAATAATTAGATCGCAGATTTTTATATTTCAGTTTGAAAATTGATGTTTTATGCATTTTTCTTAAACCGTTAGTAAGGGTTTAAGTCATAAAACATTAATTTTTGAACGGAAAGATGAAAATCTACGGTCTGATTCTTTGTCAGCATTATTATAGCATTGATTTGCAGATATTAACGCAAAAAATGCCATTTCCAAGACAAAAAATAGAAAAGTTGTAAAACTGATAAATCTGTGAAAGTGCAGCTTTAAGGGAGACTTATTTACACGAAATTGAATATTTATTGTTAATGTTTAAAATTAACAGCGCATAATATATGTAAATTTAATAACATCTTATTATTTATTGTGCATGCATTACATAAAATATACATCACTCTTTGAACTTTAAAGACTTGCATTTTTTGTGTCGGTGGCCTTATGTATTACACATAAATCACTATTGTATTGTCTTATCTTATCCTGTCTAGTCTTGGTATTGGTATTGGTATTGTATTGTATTGTATTGTAGTGGTATTGTCTTGGTATTGGTATTGGTATTGGTATTGGTATTGGTATTGGTATTGTATTGTATTATATTGTTTTATTTTTTGAAAATCTACTAACTACTTCAACTGATATACCGGAGATAAAAAGGAAACGGAAGTCGCTCATCATTGCCGTGCTGATCGATGTTCTAACATCATAGATATTCCTAAATAGGAGTTTATATATAATAACTTTTGCTAGTGAAGCTTTAAAATTGTGTTTTCTAAATAGTAAATACCATAGGATCGTAATGAATGTATTTAAATTGTTGTATTCAGGGGGTGTCGAGTATAATCAAAACGCGATGCGCTGAAAGACTATCTGCAGGCAAATATGTGAGAGTTGCAAATTTTATATGAACAGTGGGAATGGGTAAAGGGCACATAAATAAAAGTGAAAACTGTGCCGAGGGTCAAGAGAGCTTGTGCCCAGATTGGGCGAGGAAACAAACATATCTATATCTATTTTATGGCGTCTGGTGTCATTTTGTATATGTAAACGTCACTTGTTCACTTGTTAAACGTCGTAACCCCCCATCCCCATGTATTTCATGTAACAATGCATGCCCCTTTCAATCGTTTTTAAAGGTTGTTCGTTGCTTTGATTAGCCTGATATCATACGACAGGAAAGTATAATACATCACATATACCATTTCCTTTTATGAGCATACATGTTTTGTTTAAGGAAAATCATTTGTTTAAAACCAACTTCAGCAACAATTCCGTTCTAAATGCACAGCTTATCACTTCAGTCGACGTATCCCCCATCCCCATGTATTTGAAGTTATAATGCATGCCCCTTTCAATCGTTTCTAGGTATTTCGGTGCTTTGATTAGATATTATACGTATGTCAAGTTTTATGAACATACACGTTTTAATTGTTTAAGGAAAATGATTTTATTTTAAGAACGACTTAAGCAATAATTTTAAATGCAGAGCTTATCAGATGGTCGTTTTCCCGCGGTGAGGACAGACATGTGGTCAGTTAATGTATGTAGAAACTATGTTTAGAAAATCGGTCAGTTAATGTAGTTGAAACTTTTTAGATTATCGGAACTTGTTTGTTCTAAGAATGAGAAAATGTTTGTGCTTTTTAAAGTTTATTGATAAATTTAATGTTTTATGTAAGTACCTGTGTAGAAACAGTACTAGTGCTGTTATGAATGCTTCGTACTCTTTGGATGTTTTACAGGTTTAATCCGAACTACTTTGCTTCACCAAACGTACGCATGACTCACTGTCGTATCAAGGCTTGTGCGCTTATATAAATTGAAAGCCTAATGTCTTAAACTATGCCAAGAATACACCGGAACGAAGCGTTTATGCAAAAAATGAAAACATCTCATTAGAAATATAAACGCCTAAAATCATAGAATGAATAGTATCTTGTTATTGTGTAACAGGTAAATTATAGTATTTTAAGCATTAGCAACGCGACACCTGAGATACAACTATTTTGACACTCAGACAATCATTTTTGTTTCTTATCTCATAAAAGTCAAATAAAAAATGCACCATTACTAATAAGCGTGCTTCAGGGTCACGTCAGGTTATAATAACAAACCCTGCAGGCGATGGGACACTTGCGGTCGGTAATAATTTCTGGTAACATCATGGGCTAAACTCAGAGTGAATATCATTGTTACCTTCCTACCAGAGCCTTCAATATTTTGACCCACACTAATCTTATAAATATAGCGATCTAAAAATAGTTATATTCTGCTAAACGGTGAGTAAAATGCCGGAATGCAGAATAATAGCGCGGAAGTAGCCGAACAAGCAAAAACTCATACTCGGACTGCAATACAACCAATCTATTTTTATGGTTTCGACGTCATTCTGCTAAACATAGAGCGCATTGAGACAAAAGAATGGGTTAAAACGACATGAATAGAAGTAGTTCTTCGGAGTTTGCGGTCTTAAGACTACCTGTGCGCATGCGCAGATAGTCTAAAAACAAGAGACACTCCATTCAGGAGGAACGATGCATTCAGCGAACCTATTGATGAATACTTTGATGATACTAAATTTTCCCAAAATGTGTCGAAATACACACTGAAATAGTTTAATGTGTGAACGGTCTTTTGCATCATGATAAAAAAGTGCAGAAACATATCTTAGCTATGTCTATTGTTAAAAAGATAAGATAAGATAGCATGTACGTCATGTGCACGGTTAATAAAATTCAAACAAATTGTACCGTTTACAAGTATGCATAGATTAGTATTTTACATCGATGTTCGTGGTTCAAAGACTTAGCAATTAATACCTCGGACATACAGTTGTACATAGATCATATCAAACAATTACTCAGCTACAATAAAGTATGTGATGAAGTTTTTTTTTATTATTGATTGAACGACGACACGAACATTTCTATCTACCGACAACAGGATCAGTGTTCTGGCGAATACCTGTATTGAACTCGAGGCATCCGATGTTTTCAGTTGCGATTGGATCGTCCTTCATCCTGAAAACAACTCTGAAATCCCCCTGCAATAGAAAAAGATACAACCAGTCAATCTCATGCGTTTACTTATCTCATTCTCTAAAATAATTTTCTACACTCCTTACACAGGTCGGCAAACCATGCATACAAAAATGGACCCATCTCTATCGTACGGTATTTTTTCAGATTAATACATCCGAGTACTCAGTAGTTACATACTCTATTTCGCACATAACAGATTTATTGGTCTGTTGAGCCAAAGCGAATATGTTTTTGAACATAAAACTTTCAATTCACATTGTGTCACTCAAGAAATATTAAAAATAAGTTCTTAATTGTATGATAGTTTGTGATCCGATCGTTGATACCGTCGACCCCGTATCTTGTTATTGGCCCCCATGTGCATGTGTACTCTCCTCGTTGTAAGCAATAGAACGCCAGTGTTATTCGCACACATGTGTATGTGTACTTTCCTTACTGTAAGCAATAGAACGCCAGGGTTATTGGCCTCCATGTGCATGTGTACTGTCCTCATTGTAAGCAATAGAACGACAGGGTTATTGGCCCCCATGTGTACGTGTACTCTCTTCATTGTAAGCAATAGAACGACAGGGTTATTGGCCCCCATTTGCACGTGTACTTTCCTTATTGTAAGCAATATAATGCCAGGGTTATTGGCCCCCATGTGTACGTGTACTCTCTTCATTGTAAGCAATAGAACGACAGGGTTATTGGCCCCCATTTGCACGTGTACTCTCTTCATTGTAAGCAATAGAACGCCAGGGTTATTGGCCCCCATGTGTACGTGTACTCTCTTCATTGTAAGCAATAGAACGCCAGGGTTATTGGCCCCCATGTGTACGTGTACTCTCTTCATTGTAAGCAATAGAACGACAGGGTTATTGGCCCCCATTTGCACGTGTACTCTCTTCATTGTAAGCAATAGAACGCCAGGGTTATTGGCCCCCATGTGTACGTGTACTCTCTTCATTGTAAGCAATAGAACGACAGGGTTATTGGCCCCCATTTGTACGTGTACTCTCTTCATTGTAAGCAATAGAACGACAGGGTTATTGGCCCCCATGTGTACGTGTACTCTCTTCATTGTAAGCAATAGAACGACAGGGTTATTGGCCCCCATGTGTACGTGTACTCTCTTCATTGTAAGCAATAGAACGCCAGGGTTATTGGCCCCCATGTGTACGTGTACTCTCCTCATTGTAAGCAATAGAACGCCAGGGTTATTGGCCCCCATTTGCACGTGTACTTTCTCATTGTAAGCAATAGAATGCCAGGGTTATTGGCCCCCATGTGTACGTGTACTCTCTTCATTGTAAGCAATAGAACGACAGGGTTATTGGCCCCCATGTGTACGTGTACTCTCTTCATTGTAAGCAATAGAATGCCAGGGTTATTGGCCCCCATGTGTACGTGTACTCTCTTCATTGTAAGCAATAGAACGACAGGGTTATTGGCCCCCATTTGCACGTGTACTTTCCTTATTGTAAGCAATAGAATGCCAGTGTTATTGGCCCCCATGTGTATGTGTACTCTCTTCATTGTAAGCAATAGAATGCCAGGGTTATTGGCCCCCATGTGCATGTGTACTGTCCTCATTGTAAGCAATAGAACGACAGGGTTATTGACCCCCATTTGCACGTGTACTTTCCTTACTGTAAGCAATAGAACGCCAGGGTTATTGGCCCCCATGTGTATGTGTACTCTCTTCATTGTAAGCAATAGAATGCCAGGGTTATTGGCCCCCATGTGTATGTGTACTCTCTTCATTGTAAGCAATAGAATGCCAGGGTTATTGGCCCCCATGTGTATGTGTACTCTCTTCATTGTAAGCAATAGAATGCCAGGGTTATTGGCCCCCATGTGCATGTGTCCTCTTCTCATTATAAGCAATAGAATGCCTCAAGTTTAACAAACTGCGTACATGTGATTGTGAAACTGTTTTGATTTATAAAAATTGTCACGTGCCTTTTTTATTCGGCTGGATAGGTCAGTTCTATTGCACGTATGGAATACCGGTCTTATTACTTGAGCTGACAAATATCGCCACCCGCCTCAATCCAACACCATTAAACTATTATATAAGATTATAAATAAGCCAAGTTTTTCCAAAAGTAATAACTTGGGTACCGAAAATTACTGCGGGTGTCCTTTAGTAATCATCCTGTTTGTCTGCCAATCATTGTATGACCCTGGTCTTTGGTAGGCAAAAAAAACCACTATAAAATTAGCATTCGTCATTTTTTTTCTAAGTGTTGTAAATATTGTTATAAAAGTAATGGCCACAAAACTACAAACTTACTATGGCGAAAGGTCTGATTCGAGACGGTAGGTCCGGAAGTACGATGTGCTTGTTTTGCAGCGTTAAACTCATCGGGTAAATGGGGCACTGGCCCAAATGACTAAGGGCGGCGAGGAATATCTGTATATAAATGCCTCTATCCGTGATAACACCAGAGAAACCATTCCACATCCGGAAGATAATCCCACAGGCGTCAATGTTCTTGCTACAATGCAAAACAGGAGAGATGATTTCAATTTCTAGTAGACATATTCTACGTATGCTCTACCATGCTTGCCGAGGAATACTTTATGTACATGTTGTTGTTGTTTTCAACGAGAAAGATTGGCCGGATTCGGATGTCTAATTCTGGTATAAGTAATCTACGCAGACATGACTTTGATCAATGGTTTGTCATGGAAATTATATTTTTTTATTAAAAAGGTTTTCACTATTGTCCCTTAAAACGAAAAAATATCACATACCATGAGCCAATGCTGGTGTCTCCAACACATGGCACTTTGGAATCTCCGAAGGATGTTTTCTTCCAGATCTCTACGTCGATAAAGAGCTGATCAATCGTCTGGTTAACGGTCAGGTCCAGGGTCACGTGCAGTTCGCCCGGGAACACTACGGGGTTTGGGCGGACATCAAACGAATAAACCGTCAACACCGTCGGGCTACCTTTTGGGGCTGTGGTTGAAAAACACTTGGCTTTTTATGGGATGTTTTTATACGCCGTATTCTGGTAGCGACGAGTTTTGGTAGAAAGCGATAATGATGATCGTAGTAGTAGTAGTAGTAGTAGTAGTAGTAGTAGTAGTAGTAGTAGTAGTAGTAGTAGTAGTAGTAGTAGTAGTAGTAGTAGTAGTAGTAGTAGTAGTAGTAGTAGTAGTAGTAGTAGTAGTAGTAGAAGTAGTAGTAGTAGGTAGAAGTAGAAGTAGTAGTAGTAGTAGTAGGTAGTAGGTAGTAGTATAGTAGTAGTAGTAGTAGTAGTAGTAGTAGTAGTAGTAGTAGTAGTAGTAGTAGTAGTAGTATATATATATATATATATATATATATATATATATATATATATATATATATATATATATATATATATATATACGTGTGTTTCTTCAACACACTCGACTTCCCGGGTTCATTAAAAAACCCTTATAGATTTCGGCATTTTTGCGACGCATACACATTGTTGGCGCGGTCAACGTCTATGATCGTGGCCTTGTGGATGTTGATAAGGGGTTGACAGTCTGTCGCTTTTCATTGTCGTTCGCAGGAAGTTTTTCATTCATTTCAATCCACTAAACGACCTTTCACAAAAGTCTGAAGTAGGTGGCATGGTAAGAAGAACCTCTAATATTGTTAATATGCACGGAAACAGGTCCTACTCGGTCTGCTTGAGGGTCTCTTTAGGAGTAGTCTAGAATGACTTGCGGTGCGATGCTCCATCTGACCTTCCATCGTGTAATTTCTGTTTTAATCGCTTTGCAAAAAGTACAATGATTTCAGTGATTCAGGACAAGATGTGCTAATTTTTCTATCACTGACAGTTTCAGGAGGCGGTTTGTTGATCGACTCACTTTCCTCGGACTGGATATGCTAATAGCGAATTGCTAACTTTAACAAAGTTCTGAACAATCGGCACTATTGATTAAGAGAAATAGTTTATATTTATTCTTTACCGATATTAACCTAACCCTGAAAATTTAACTAAGATTTGAACTACATCTCCCCGAAACATTCTTGTACAATGTAGCTATTTCTAACATTATTCAACAAAATAGTTTTAATTAATTTCATTTCATCAACAGCTTATGTGTTTTTAATCAATAACTTGCACGAAAAACTTCGTACTGGGGTCTTAGTTTGCATAAATGAACCCTGGAATTACCGAACTTGCTTAAGTACATGTATATGTGTTGACAGCGGTGTTGTTTTAAGTTTCAGTCACACACATAGAGTGGATGTTAGATATGGACTTATTGTCACTTGTGCACCAATCTTCAACCATAATGTCCATTCAAACTCGGTAATTCTGCTGCATGTGAAGCATCGTTTCGAGTTTCAATTAATCACATTCAGTGGATGGTGAAATATGAAGTAAATGGTACCTGCACACTTTAAGCAGCATTTACAACGAGGGCCATACTTTGCATTAAATCATGCAATAGCTATATACCAACCTTGCTTAATTAAATTGGTATGATGACTATAAAGCTTTTTTTATATTTCAAGCAAACACATTGATTGGTTGGTTGGTTGGTTAGATATGTTGGTTTGCATGCAAAAAATTGATTAAACTGTGACACCGCTTCCAACGCTTCAGTTCTCTGTATTATTTGAATAGTCGAGCTAAAAATAATTACATAATAAACATGACAAATTTTAATAAATATTTTTGATGATACAGTTTATGAACCAGACATTACCCCTGTAAAGGCCTCTGTCGACAAAAGCCCAATAACCATTGAGTTAAGTTATTAGATGTAAATCATCATTTACTCGTATTTCTAATTCATTGCCGGATGTAGCGGAGGTTTGTGCCATGTGACGCCGCATAGCAGCATCGCCGCATAAACGTGTTTTTATTTTTCGTTTATGCGGTGATTTTCAACGCATAAACAGGGCGACAACGTTTATGCGGCGACGCTCAACGCATAAAGCAGAAATTGCTTATATGGGGCACATAAAGAGGATTAACTAAACCATTCATTATAAAGCTAAACAATAGAGTTCTAATAATTGAACAAAAACGATGGTGATGACGTTGTTGTTGTTGTTGTTGTTGTTGTTGTTGTTGTTGTTGATAATGATGATGATGATGATGATGATGATGATGTCCGTCCGTCCGTCCAGAAATCTTGTGACAAGGGAGTTCCATAGTCACTTACATTTATTCATTGGTGTATGAATGATGATGGTGGTGGTTGTGATTGTGGAGATGATGGTGGTGGTTGTGATTGTGGAGATGATGGTGATGGTTGTGATGATGTTGTTGATTATGATGATGATTAATATTAAGGCGAAGCATATTACTGTCATTTTGAAAAAATACGGGAATGATGATGATGATAATGATGATGATGGTGGTGGTGGTTGTAATTGTGGTGATGATGATTGTGGTTGTGATAATGTTGTTGATTATGATGTCGATTAAGATTAGGGAGTAGCATATTACTGTCATTTTGAAATATTTAGGGAAAAGTAGGCAAGCAAATTGGTCACATCTACATTTTTGTTACAAATGACTAGTGCATAAAACACAATCAATGAAAGAAAGACGTCCATGATGACCCTATATCAGTCATCTGAGTCCTCTTGTTTAAGTGCCCAAAACTAATGTTGTGTTGAAATTTTTGGAAACAATATCATTTTCAAAAGTATTCCTTTCCTTGCCCTGGTAACCAGAGATATATGCTGATGACCTAGACGGGAATAATTTTCACAATCGCACCATTATCAGTGGTTTGTCAGTAGAAAACGTGAAAAGTCAAAAGGTCCTCGGGGTGCATGTTGATCAGACATTGTCATGGCATACATATGTTAAGATTGTAGTGAATAAGCTTAATTCAAAATTGGCACTTCTAAGAAGAAAAGCATATTATCTAACAGACGAGATGAAATTATTGTATTTATAAAATGAAAAACATGAAAAACAATCTTGACACTTTATTAAATTCACATTATATTAAAAAGTTCATTGTTTACATGAATTGTGTTAATGTACGTATATGGCATTCTTGCAACAACTTGTAATGGATACTACCAAATATGTAAATGTTGAAAATATATTGATTGAATGTGGTTTTACTGAATATATCTACATTATTTACAGTATGAAATTATTGTAATTTATAATCATCATATTAAACTGAGTTGTGTTTGTCGAAGAAATGTATGATAGTGATAGTGTGATTGTATGTTTTTTATGTTGCTTAATATGTAACTTAGTATATGTTTTTTTGTAATACTTTTTGTGTGAAGGCCATGCTGGAAATAAGTAGAATGTCTGTAATGATTGTACACTTAGTATGTAACCTTCGTTAAATAAAGTTGTTATTATTATTATTAATATTATTATTGTTCTTGACATTGGAATCATTCTTAGCTCATCTGAGCATAAAGGGCACATGTGGAGCTGTGAGGATTGTTGGATTTCTGATGTGTGTCCGTCGTTAACACTTGACTTTTCTAGAAACGTTTGAAATGACGTTGAAAGTGCGCATTGTCGTACATGCTCGTCAGTCTGACAAAAAGGCAAGAATATATGTTACGTCATACGACCAACCAATTTTCTGATTGTCCCTAATGACGGTGTTGTGCGTTGTCGTAACATATATTCCCGCCTTTAGTCGGGCCAAACGTTATTTCAAACGTTTTCGTAGAAAGATCAATGGGTTTGGTTCACATTTAAATAGAACTTACTAAATCTTTGTCAGAATCTACGTCTCAAAAAGTCTAGTTCAAAGCTTGGTTAATTGGAAACTAAGTCCGATCTTGATGAAACTTTATCAACCACTATTGTACTAGTATGTGTTTGAATTGGGGGTTTTATTCGGCGAAAGTGTGCTTTTTTGTCACAGAAGAAAGTCCTGTTTATGCGTTGAAAATCACCGCATAAACGTGGTCAATTTCGTGTATGCGTCGATGCTGTTATGTGGCGTTACAGTGCCACCCCAGTTTGCCGAGAAATGGGTTTATGGGGAAATAAAAACACCTTATTAGTGTTAACATATTTTGGTGCATGACGAAACATTTAAACAATATATGACGAAGAAAAACAGCAAAGAAACAGAAACAATGTAATGTAACAAAGCTGACGTTTTAACTCAAAACACTGAATTGATACCTTAATAAGTAAAACGCTGAAACCAATGTTTGACGCCCGTAACCAGCCCGCTCGCCCAACGACATTCTTATTCTAATAACCTTTTTTTCATTGAAAATTTGGTTAATGAGTCGACAATATTACATGACCACATCAGTATATATATATATATATATATATATATATATATATATATATATATATATATGATATAAGCGTTCATATAAAAGGTGTTGCAAACGTAGACACAGGGGCCGCAACCGCGGTCAGTTATGGCTAAAATATTATCGTAGCCGGTGCCTCATGATTGATTTGGCCGCCGTTCCTGTCCTTACTCTACAACCTTCCCCTGTCTGTGACGCAAGGCATTGCCTATCATTGCTAAAAAAACATTTTGAAAAGCAACACTTTAGCTGAGAGTTATTTTAGTGGTATAATTGACAGATTATCGAAGTTGTTAATAAGTTTGACTATTTAGGTCCTGGGATAGCCTTCATGTAGAGTATAAATTAAATTTTGAATTGAACCATAAGCATTTGATTTCAAAAGCCCGTTAGGCTATGAATGCCTTATCATATAAATGTAAAGGATTTGACCTAAAGCCTAAATATTATGTCAATTGTTCGATTACTTTATTAGTTTTAAATTAGTATTGAATTGTAAATGTGCAATATACTGACATTATATATATATATATATATATATATATATATATATATATATATATATATATATATATATATATATAATTAAAAATTGGTGTGTCACAATTACAGTTACATCAGTGAACTTTTTTTCATTTTAAAAAATGCCTTTCATGCTTGACCTGTCATGGTACTTTGGACATCTGAAAGAGCCACTGGGGGTTATTCCGAAATAATTAAGCTTATGAACAATCTGAATTGCATATCCGTTATTACAATAAAAAGATACACGAGTCTTCCTCCTTTACTAAAAACATGGGTTTTTTTTCAGTATGAGCAACTACTATTCAACGTTCGCAATACTCTGATAACGATTAAGTATCTTTTGCAATTCTACCGTAGTTTTAGCAAATAGAACAGTATCATCAGCATACAGTAAAAAAACGTCAAAACCTTTTTTCACAGTAAAATATAGATTTATTATTGATATTTCTTAATATGAGGTCGCCTTATAACATGCAAGGTATCAATTTGTTAAAGTTAATAAAATAACATGTTCAACTGTCGTCCAAAATTGTTATTCCTCCTATAATCGTGTTTTGCATGTCCTGTGCACTCAGGAAAAAAACTTTGTGAGTATTCTCCTAGCGATTGAATCACTAGTCATGACACCAAAAGGAATGAAAACACACTTAAACATGTCAACAGATCAAATATGTTTTAAATGGTTACTACATTAAACATGTTTTGTTTGTCCGATTTTTTGGTGTTTTTCTTCCGTAACGCCATTCACTTGGTCAGTTTTTATATGAAAAGAGGATATAATTATTATTATTATTATTATTATTATTATTATTATTATTATTTACTTACTGAGCAAAAAGACACCATTAATGAAATACAATAATGCACAAATTTAAAGAAATCAGTTAAATTTTAAAAACTAAATTCCTCCGTAAAGTTATACTTCTGTAGCAATATCAATGTCATCAGCACAGCATTTATGAAAATAATGTTAGGCAATCTAACCCAATATGGTTCTAGGGGAGAGGCTTTAGTGTCCCCTATATACAAATACCCGGTCTTCTGGGGTCATATCTTCCTCATCTGGCTGAAAGTTTTGTTCAGTTTTGTTTTATTATTCTTTCATTTTACCAATGCCCTTTCTGTGCATTCAGTCACTATATTTAAAAGTATTCAACTGCGCAACTATCCAAAAGTAAAATAAGCGACTTATGCATTTGTTTTTGGATGTACTAGCTTTAACTTGGGACATTCTTTTACATGTCATTGATGTGTGTTTCGAATTTATTATTACTATAAAACAATTCACTTCTTGAGAATTCACCACTTTCATCGTTCCTGGCGATGAAAAATGGGTGGTGTACAATATTAGGGTCTGTTGCTTTTAGGGCCACCTACTATCGAGGTCAAGGTCGCTGCTACTCCTTCATCTGTTATCTGTAACCGCTTAATCCTCGAACCAGAAAATAGAAAGTTGGTACACCTAATTGGATTGCAGTTATGTCCCTTGGTTTACATATGGAGGTCACATACTACTTAATAAATTCCTTATATGCTCTATAGACAATTGACCAATTTGCACGAGAAATAACACTGAATTCTAGTGCTTCACGACCCAAACATCATATATGGGGAGAAAGTACCGCATGTGTACTAAAGTTTAAACAACGGTAGAAAGAGAATTAGGTTTCTTGTAAGAAAACTAAATTTGTTGAACGTAACCACTGTGTATTCGATAAAGTGACCAAATCCGGTGTGTGTGTGTGTGTGTGTGCGCGCGCGCGCGCGTGTGTGTGTGTGCAAACACTTCGATGAAAACGTAATGAAAAAAGTAGATCAAGCATGTTCAACATGTTTTTGAAATCACAAACCAGTCAGCTTCATGCTTGAGATGGTTTAAACATGTAATATAAAAGCCACATACATGTATTTGTATCCGATTGGCACCATAATGATATAAATTATATTCCTGTAATTTATTGAACTTGAACAAATGAGTTCAAAATTATATGTTTCTATACATATTCAAATAAACACTTTCGATAGTCATCATAACAACCTTTTCTCAGTCCGGAGTGTCACAGAGATATGGCAGAGATATTTCAGGTGCTTAGTCTACAGCTTCGTCTGGGTCTTGATTATTACCTGAAAAAAAATGTTGAAGGGTACATACACTGATAATTCATAGTTGTAACCGGTAAAACATTATATATTCTAAGAACTAATAGAAGAGTTAAAAGGTTATTAAACACCTTAAGAAATACTTTTGCCCATTTTTATTGAAAGTAGTTCTACTCACGTTCTTGACCTCCGAATACTGGGAGAGCCCGTACTCGCCCCTGGAACAACAGGGTCAATCGGATTAACATGCATGTTATTAATTCATTATTGTCGCCGAAAAGCGACTGGGATAATTATAGTAATGGTAGGCGTATGTGCGTGTGCGCGTATTTGCGACCGGACAATCTTGTCCGGAGTACAACCAGAAAAGTGTTTGAGGTATATATACTTCAAATTTCATACACAGAAAGATCTTAAAAAGGAGAAATGCAGCACACAAGAATCACTGTAGTATGTTTTTGTAATTTTCATTTGTTGGTTTTCATTATAATTGTTTTTGGTCGGAGCTTAACTGTAAAGATAGTTAAGGTACTGCCTTCATATTTCATAGACAGATATATTTATTTGAGGAAACGGACAGTGCGTGGAAACCATAATTTTTGGCTGTAGTTTGTATTGCCCTTGATTGATTTTCATATTTTAATCCGGAACATAACTTGAAATGTTTTGACTCCAAACTTCATTTACAGATATATCTCATTAAGAAAGGTACAATGTGAAGAAACAATAACTCTGGCTGCGGTATTTTGTTGTTATTACGCTTTGTTGATTTTATTTACTTTTTTTGTCCGGAGCGTTACTCGAAAAGTATTTTGAGGTATTACCTTCAAACAAGGTGTACATATGATCTCCTTTTGAAAAAGTAAAGTGTCCATAACTCCAGCTGCAGCATTATTTTAGTAAGTGCCTTTTGTTGACGTAAGGCGAAGTTGCTATTGTTTTTAATTCGGCGGGAGTTATGGCAGTCTATGACTGCTCTTTTTTAAATATCTTTTGAATAATGTCATTAACATTATAATACATGTCTGAATCGGACTTAACGTTCACAAAACACACACGACTTTAGGCATTGACCAGATATTAGAAAGGTTCTTTACTTACATTTCTCTGCCTACACCGGACATCTTGAAGCCTCCGAAAGGAGCCGCAGGGGAAACGAAGTGGTAAAAGTTCACCCTAGAGACGAACAGAAAATATGTCAAACCAAAGATTTAAGATTTAATACCTGGCTTTTGATTAAATGAATGTTATATTTATATTGTATTACTACATTAACTTGATTTTGTCTTTGAAAAACAAGACATTTCCCGCCAGGAACCTGTAAAAGGTCAACCATTGGTTTAAACCGACCGTCGCCATTCTGTAATGTGTGTCATATGCTTCATTTAATACACCAGTCGAATTTTCTACTTACCAGACAGTTCCTGCCTCAACTCTACTGGTAAAGGTCAATGCCGTGTCAAGGTTCTCGGTAAAACAAGCAGCCGCCAGCCCGTACGGAGTGTCATTGGCCCGGGCTATGACCTCTTCCATGTCCTTGAACTTGATGATCTGCTGTACCGGGCCGAAGATCTAGCGAAATGAAAAGCAAAATTCCTCTGAGCTGGTGATTTCCTCTTCAACACTTGAAGGACAATACACGGAAACGAAAAGTGACCATTGGTAACTAGTAAACACTGAAATCACTAGATCCACATGTGATCATAGTCAATATTATGAATTGTGGTACATGACGCTATGAAACGACTTCTAAAGAGTAACTTACCTCTTCCTTGGCTATCCTCATGTTGTCTGTGACGTTGGAGAAGACTGTGGGCTGGATGAAGTAGCCCTCGTTCCCCAACCGGGCCCCGCCACACTCAAGCTTCGCACCCTCCTGCTTGCCACTCTCAATCATCCCAAGAATTTTATCGAACTGTTCCTCGTTTACCTTAACAATATGTATTACATTGAACACAAATGATACCGAAAAAAGCTACCACGTCTTCAATTTTAAGGTTGACATTAAAACTGATGTCAACTACTCTGAAACTTTGCCAGAAAACAAAGCTTTTCCTTACATACTCGTTGCTTCGTGTGTTTGTATGTAAGAACGTATGCAGTAATATACCTGTGGTCCACTTTCAATTGTAACATCAAATGGGTCTCCGACGGTTTTCGCCTTTGCACGTGCAGTAGCCTTCTTGACGAACTCGTCATAGATGTCCTCCTGCACAAACGTCCTAGAACCGGCCGTGCACACCTGACCCATGTTGTAAAACAAAGCCATGTGTGCGAATTCCACAGCCATGTCCACTGAAATAAAACACACCAGTGTGTTATCTCAAAATAAATCAATATATAAAATTTATTATATATATTCTCAGAGTAGGATTGAATCGGTTCCAGATATAAAGCCCCTCATCCAATACGACAAGCCATAAATGAGTTTTTACCCTGCAAAATAAACACACAAACTTACAGTTTGCGTCCTTGAAGACGACAAGCGGACTTTTTCCCCCGAGCTCTAGAGTTACTCGTTTCAGGTTGGATTTCGCTGCGCCTTCCATAATGAGTTTACCGACCTGAAATTACAAAGCAGCTTCTGAATTTATTTTAATGCAGACAGTTGCAAAAAGTATACTAGTAATAGATAAGAGATCGGTTAACAAAGATAACATGAACTAGTTTTCCCGGTTGTACGGCCAGTCCACACGCGCAAGGCACCTGTAATTGGGTCAATCCCTTCCTACACGCAACCATCCAAACCTTTGCCAGGCCACTGTCCTGACAATATCAGCACATGCCACATTTTACAAATGTTAATTGAATACTTCATTAAAAACATGCCAAAAAACAACAACATTTATAATAGATTATATGCACATTGAACATTTACAAGATGGAACTCACTCACAGTTTAAGTGCGGCTCAGCCTTCTAAATTGCAGATAGTTTTGAGAGCACCTTATTTCCTTTGGAAGCCTGTTCCAAACCTGTGTGGCCTCCAAGCGAAAATAATTCATCGCATATTAAGTTGTTCTTACTGAGGCACATTTACATATGCATTACTTGTCCTAAAAACATATAATGGTAAGATACCGTACATACAAAACGCTGCTTACATTTTATTTTGGCAATTGAACAAGATGAAGACAAGTTCACAAGTTGATGTGTAATCATTTAAAACAGTTGTAAAAGCTACGTTTGGATTTTGTTACGCCCCCACTTATTGGGGAAGGCATATACATTTGCCCTTGTTGTATGTGTGTCCGTCCTTACGGCCTTGCGTCCGTCCGTGGTTCCGTCCGTAAGTATTATGCGAACTTGTATCACTTAAAACTCAAAAACTAGTCGACCTAGAGTCTTGAAACCTTAGGGGAATGTTGTTGGGATGATGAAGTTGTGAACCTGAGGTTTCGTTTGCAGCTGCACATATTAAGGGGAGAGTTATGGCCCTTCAATTACCATAAATTGGCATTTTGCAAACATGTGTCAATCAAAACTCAAAAACTATATGACATAGAGTCGAAAAAATACGGTAATGTTGTTGGGGTGAAGAAAGTTGAATTGTATCTTATGAAATATTAAAAGACAATAAGATAAGTATTAAAAAATGCTTAAAAGTCCTCGAAAAATATCCAGTTGCTCAGCTGTTTTTTCCATCGAGCAACAACAATCATGGAACTAAAAGTTGCAACAGTGCAAACGTTGTTGTTGTCTAAAACGTGTATAAAATATCAATATTTTGACTAAATGCTTGATTTGTTAGCATATTTCATAACATTTTCGAATTAAAGGTTATAGAGCACTAAACAAATTTTCTATATATTCTTCAGTAAACTGACCGATTTGCACGCAAAGTAAAAGTGATTTCTAAAGCTTCACGACCCCGAATATCAAACATGGAATGAAAGTTCTACTTATGTGCTTAACACTTAAACATTAGAAAGTTGTGTTTCATATAAGAAAACTAAAATTAGTCTAACTTAACCACTGTGCATTCGATAAAGTAACGCCATCCCGTGTATGAGCACAAACAATGCGGTGAAAATATTGACAAAAAGGTAGATCAATTAGATCCAGCATGTTTGGAGCTTTTTTTAAACCACAAACCATTTAAAACGTACAAAGATGGAAAGTTACCAAGGATCTGATATGGGATTACCATGATTTGATTCACTGTTATTTGTTATTAAAAAAAAACATGCTACACTGAGTAGTCAGTTAGGAAATGGTATTATTTGCCCATTATTTGAAGTTGGTAGGATTCCATGTGAAAATGTTCTATATAAATGTGATCGAACGTATCTTTCTGTTTGTATAAATAAATGAATATTATAAAAAGAATACGAACCTCAGTAGATCCTGTGAATGCGACCTTTCTTACATCTTGATGGTTTGTAATGGCGGCTCCTGCCGTAGGACCATAGCCGGGAACCACATTCAGAACGCCGGGCGGGAAACCAGCCTGTACAATGATACTGTATCATTGCCTTTTTATTATACAAACAAATGAGAAAGATGGAAGTTCTGACATTAGTTACTTTTTTATTATATACAAAACAAGTAGATCTACATCTATGTACCTCCTTAGCCAGTGAGGCCAGATAGAGGGCAGTCAGCGGCGTCTGTTCCGCGGGCTTAACAACCACCGTGTTTCCACAAGCAAGGGCCGGGGCAATCTTCCATGACATCATGTTCAATGGAAAATTCCACTGGAAGAAGTGAAAGTTAGTAAAGCAATGATCCAAATTAAGATAATAGAAGTAAAGCATTTTCTTACCACAAGATTAGTGTAGTATGTATATTAATTAACCAATGCTATGGATAAACTACTTCAGTAATTGTTCTATTAAAATATGATCGAGAGCATGTCATCGCCTTAAGAAATAGAAATGCTCAAAAAGGATGTTCTTAAATCATTCATATTTTCATATTACACATTTTTAATAGTCATTGGATATTAAGATACAAACAGTTTGTTAATTTCACCAAATTGGTATATTTAAATGTACTTGGATTATAATTTGATATTGTTTACGACCAATCGAGTGACAGATTAATTCACATAGCGTATTAACAACGTTGCTTGCAAATGAATACTTAACAACATTTAATAAGAATATAGTAAAATCAATATTTTGCCATAAACTGCAAAATTGCAGGTATATAATTCTGGTATTCATACAGTAAGTTATCTTTCTGTTTACAATCTGTGACCGAGCGCCTTGTAAATATCGCTAATATAGCATTTATCAACATTTGAAGGTCAAGCTTGACTTATATCATTATGTATACTGTGTCAAAACTGATTAAAACGACATAAACGCCATTCTGTTTTCATTTCTTTTTCTGTATTGATAGTGGTCGCCTTGATAAAGCCCTTGTTAGGAGGCAGTGCCTACGGGTATGATCTGTCCGCAAACTCCAACTGGCTCATGTCGAGTGTAGCAGAAGAACGTGCCATCTGCAAAATGAGTAAAACAAACTAGAACACCTTGACGCAGACAATATTCTTGTATAATACAGTGTTTTATATAATAACAATGTTTTCTGAGAACTAGAAAGAGTCACGAACCTATAGGGATGGTCTTGCCGGTGACCTTGTCTGTCCAGCCGGCGTAGTACCGGAGTGTGACCATGGCGGCATTCACGTCCACGTTGAAAGACTCTCGATACGGCTTCCCATTGTCAAGCGTCTCCAGGCTCTGCCAGGGGTGACAAATCACTTAATCGGATATCTAGCACTAGTGCTCGTATAAATAGCCTTTATATTTAATGGTATTTTTTAAATACTAAATGGTCACTATTAAAGTTAGAATTAAGTTACACAATGTAAATAAGCAGGTGTTTAATATTGTTCTCGCATGTTATGACGTAATCAACCCCACGTACAGCCAAGTACACATGATCCCTTTCAATGAGGTCGGCGAGTTTGTTAAGGAGCCGCCCCCGCTGGCTGGCGTCCATGGAGCGCCAGGGCGAGCCGTGTTGGATGGCCGCCTTCGCCGCCGCAACCGCCTTGTCCACATCAGCCTACGGAGAAAAACCTGAATTAGTCAAGCATTGACACTCGGTAGATGGCCTGTGTATAATTTAATGAAACAATATTTATTTCAAAGCAAGATATAGAATTATACATTCAAACAGTAAAAAAATACTTACTTATATGTATATCAAAGATATACAGTGTTTACTGCAAACACATGAAAACTATTCTCAATTGACTGAGCACATGTTGAATACTTGAAGTGACACTCTTATTCAAAATCAATACATACACATGTATAACAAACAACAATATTCCTTTAACTACTTGCTAAATAATGCATTTATGGAAAATATTAATTACTGGTAACAAGATTGTAACCGTGTATTTAATTGCAGAAAGCGCAAATATATTAAATGATTGGTGAATGTTAAAAGAATTACTGTGATCTACTATAGGGTAGCAATACCAGGTTTTATGCGCATTTCTTTCAAATTGAACTAGGTTTCCTTCATAAGAATCATTGTTTTCGACATTTATTCATCCTTTTTGGATTATTAAAACAATATCATTAGTTGTGGTAAATCTGATTTGGGAGTAAGAGTGCATCTTTAATGATATAAATGGAGACTAAGTAAAGCAGACTTGAAGATAATTTTTCAGTGTTTCGCTTCCTAATGGACAAACGTCGAGCACAATAAACGAAACGGGCATTATGGGTGAATAATATGTTAACTAGCAATTTCTGATTTTTGTTTTATCCGCGCGTTTTGTGTACTATTCTAACCTTGTCTCCCTCCTGTACGTCGCATATCTTCTTGCCGTTGGTCGGGTTGATGGTCGGGAACGTCTTCCCGCTCGCAGAGTTCACCCACTCGTTGTTGATGAAAATCTGCAAGCATTGTTGTTGCTTCAAGAATCAAACCTGGCCAATTGATGTTATTAAAAAATCGAAATGTAATATGGATGAAGCATTATTGTTCCTTCAATTGCTGTATAATGAGATATGAACATACATGTCTCTCTACGCGGAATGTAGCCTACATTCCGCGTAGAGTGTTCATATCAACAAATGATTTGATATCTTAAGCATATACATGGTTAGAATTAAGACAAGAACAGTTAATATATAGAACATTAGTGGTTCATAAATTAGAATGCGAATGACGCACATGATAGTGTACTTTATCAAACAAAAGCAAACAGTAAGAGTAGCTATAAGAGTTTTATATTATTCGACCAGCCACTTTTTCTGTTTGTAAAGCAATATCTTGAGACCTCTGGCTTTTTAGTTATGAGGTAGCTTAAACTAATATAAACCTCTGCATTTTGCAAGTCACAACTGCCAAAAGGCTTCAAAATGGTAAAAAGGTACTTGATTAGTAATGTTAAACTCTATAACAGTCCGTTTCCTGAGTCTGACCTGCGTGTATTTGATGTCCGGGTTCACGATTGGCGCGGGTGGTGGTGGTTGAGAGGCCATTGTTGGTTCCTGGACTCTGCTCGTCTGTAGTAAAACACACCCATACATACATGTATTCTTAACACTTCAATATAGAGACGACATATATTATATTCCAAGAAATGAATGTGTATTATGAATTATAAATATGAATATTGACCTAACGTTTTTGTTAAAAAAAAAATAAAAAAAAATAAAAATACCTTTTCGAATGGGCTACTGAACTACCCGAGTGGCTAGCTGGTACTGAACAATCGTGAAAGTGCATCCTCGAGATAAGATACAACAAGATATACTGAGGTCAAATGTTTACGACAGGCAAGTACGGGCAGTAATGTCAGGTGCGTCCATGCTTCCCGGTTCATTGTTTTGAGTGATAAACGTCCTCGATTCGGTGAGTATTACCACTGTTTTCTATATGTTTCAACGATAATTTTTAGAAACGACCTTGTGCACCGAATAAAGGGCAATTGCTCGTTTACGAAGACGCTTGTTTTAGATCAAAATAATGTCTGTATTAAAATATCTCGTGAAAACAATGTACGTTCTTACTAGGCTTCCCGACTCACTCAATGCATTTTTTTTCTTCAAAACAACTATTTAATATCGTTCTCTTGCGTACAAACCCCACCCGATGCTTTGTTTAGGTTAATAACAGTATTGCTATTGTTTTCCGAATGCAGACAGCAAATTTTGGAGTTAAATCGGCTCATTTACGAAAATGCTTGCATGTTCATTCTGTACATTTTAGAACCTAGGTTCATACCAAATCTGGAAGATCTATGGCACATAAAAATAACGAATAAAAGGCGTCGATTTTTTCTAAAATTCATGTATATGTTCTAAAGCACGTCTAAGAAGGGCAATTTTGTTCCCGTGATAAATTACCCCATAATTATATGCTACGTCGGAAGGCAACTTTTTGCTTAAAATGAAGACTTAAAGGATAACATAAAACATAAGGAGTCCCGCCTTCGTTGGTTTACCGGAGTTTGATTAGGTGATTAGTTTCAACAAACACTTCGACAAACCTGTTTCTAAAATAATGTTTTGACTGTGCTCCGTCAGACGGCCGTATTGTGAAAAATTTTGTCGAAGTGTTTTAAGAAACTAAACTCTCAATCAAACACTGGTAAACGACCCAATGCGGGGCTCCGTTAGCGGCGTAGACTGCGCTATATTTCATTTAAAATGGTGAAGAAGTAGGAAAGTTATCTTTGTTTAAAGTCTTCATTCGAAGTCAAGACACGTTATGTCTTTACATAAAACAGTTTGAAGACCTTAAATTGTTGACTGTTTCCTGCAGGTTGTCTCCCTTTTTATTTCGATTGCCAAAGTAAACATATAGCACACTCTTTAAGGTAAACTCTTAGTTCCCTTTCATTGCTATTTCCTAAAAAGGTAGTTTTAAATAATCCACAATTTTACCTTACATTATTACATTTACAATTTTTAAAGGGGCTGTACTCCGTATGATGAAATAGCGAAAAAGAGGGGAAATTGTCGAAACCTGACATAAACTTCGTATCGATTTGTACAATGCATTGAAACTTACTAACCGAAGTACAACATAGTTCAAAATTAATTTATTTTTTCGCAGTTTTTTCGTATTTTTTCAATTTTTTTTTTTTACTAGGTATGTCTTCCTAAAGGAATTCATTCCCGTATTGCGTGATTCGCTAGTCGATGTCATCACGTGATATAACCAAGTTATATAACTCAAATAGTCCAACAGTTTAAGGTAAGCCTTCGTAGTATGGTGGATACCACACTGGACTGCAATTTTGGCGACACCGGTTCCAACCCGGTCTCCGACTCGATTTTTTTCTACATTAATGATATGAAAGAGTAAAACATTTCCTTAAATACTTGTCCTGAATTTCTTTACAGAAAAAAAACAACCTTTTTTGGTACCAATCTGGTGTATAGTGCCTTTAATATATAAAGAACCTCTATTTTTATTTTATCATCAAGTATGCAGAGTTCATTTATTATGTCGTTTATATTGACTACCTTAAAACGTCTTGTTTTTTGTCTATTAAGATTCAGGTTTGATCTCTTCTTTCGTTTTATATTTTATTCCTTGAAAATATAAATTATATATCTGTACACCCTCTTATTTAAAAATAATAATTAACAAAATTCATATTCTTGAAAAACTAAAACAAAACGACTGGTAATTCGGGTAAATACAGTGTGCCATGGATCTTCCAGATTTGGAGCAATTGCTCTTCATTCGGTGCACAAGGTCGTTTCTAAAAATTATCGTTGAAACATATAGAAAACAGTGGTATTACTCACCGAATCAAGGACGTTTTTCACTCAAAACGATGGACCGGGAAGCATGGACGCACCTGACATTACTGCCCTTGAAGTATGACATGATAAATAATCAAACTAAGCCTCCTCAAGGCCAGTCATTCTGGGTTGAGACAATATGGCCGTACTAAAATCAGAATCCATTGGACAAGTGCAAACTCTTTTCGATGCCGTCACTTTGTATGTATATAAGTCGGCGTATTTGTGTAGTCGGCTTTTAATACAGTAAATTAGCTTTGTTTGCACTTTTCGGATGTCTAATATGTATATACATTTCTTCATTATATTTGCTTGCTCAATCTAAAATTTGTATGTTATCACGTGCAAAGGTTATCTAATTAAATACTGATTAAACAATTTAAGATCTGGGACTTATTTGAAGATTCCTTTCTATCATATTGTAAAGCTCTGTCCGGGATAATCTCCTATTTATGCGGATTAAATTCATAAAATTGCCTTTCAGGAACAGAAATCACTGAGCATAAACTAGCGAATCCAGGGGGCATATGCGGCGCCCGCCCCTTTAAAATATTCCAAGTTTACCTTTCATGTTAATATGAGAGAGAAAAAAAGGTAAGCTCAAAATGCAACATTTCTGACTAGAAAGTATTAAAAGTTTCAAGGGGAGTACCTCCAAACCCCCTTGCCAACATATAAAAACAAATACATTCTGGTTTTGAGGGAGGTTCAAAGGTCAAAAGGTTACGGCCCTTGGTTACGCCCCCGCTAACGTAATATCCTAGATCCGCCCCGACATCTCGTCTCCTACATATTTTGAAACATTGCTGAGATGCGAATCAACGGTGTCTTCATGACGATCAAAAGTTTGGTATTGATTTCAACAAAACTATGTAAATTAATTGTGCAACCATCTTAAGCGATGTTATTCTTTGTCCGTTTATTTATATCATTATAATCAAGACAACATAAAGACTTAAACAGACGACGGGCGACAGGGACGTTCAATTTATTGGAGAATGAGCAAAATAATGAAAATCATGATTGCTTGATGCACATAATTATATAACGACGAGCTGGCCCAATAGAGAAGCATGGGTGATGTGTTGCAATTGAAACAGTTCTGGATTTAAATTGATTTACTAGTAGTCTAGTTCCTCCGGCCAACAAAATATACTTTCCCATTTACTTTATTATCTGCTATTTACATGACCTTTTCCTTCAGTTTCAATGTACGTAAATACAGCTTCGGTCGAGTACCCATGAAACAAATGGTTGAAGAATTATTGTCCAGAAACCATATCATGTCTGATCATTTTTGCCCAATGTCTGGCATCTATTTTCTTCGAAACGCTGTATAGCCAGTCATGTTTACCGTTTCGTCCTTGTCTGGCACACGCAACTTGCACGCATTTAATATGTATATATATATATATATATATATATATATATATATATATATATATATATATATATATATATACTTATACTTGAAACAGTTCTGGATTTAAATTGATTTTGTCTAGTCCACCCGGCCGTCAAAATATACTTTTCCATTTACTTTATTAACCGCTTTTATCACGACCTTTTCTTTTAGTGTAATTGTTCATTTAGGAATTGCATACAATTGATGAACATTCACTCGTTATACAAAATCAACGCATTCAAACTAAACATGTAAGAAAATACAGCCTCGACCGAGAACCCATGACGAAAAAAGGTTGAATAATTATATTTCACATTCCATATAATGTCTTATCATTTTTGCCCAATGTCTGGCATCTTATATCTTCAAAACGCCATAAAGCCAGTATTAAATGTTTATATCACCAGTCCGTTCTTGTCTTGCACACGCAACTTTCACGCATTTTATATGTATATACCACCGGCGGCGTGCATAATGAGTTGTCAAATATATTTGACTAATATCCTATCCTTGTTAGAGGAGTCTTCTCCTTTGACGGGACAACGAACATTTACAAATCAAATATATGGAAGAAAAGTTTATTTGTTTATTTAACCTTAACACAGATTAGACCTTAACAAATGATTTTGCATACAAGTTCAATCACCATTTTTTGTTCATTCACTGTTTTAATAGTTCGTTTATGCCACTTTTCTGTAGTTAGCCTAGACACTGTTGCCTCTCCGCCCCCTTCTGGATTCAATCTGTCCATCTACCGGTCTACAGCTTTTGGCTTGTTTTCATCATCACCTGTAGCATAAATGAGAAAGTAAAATTACAAGTAAAACCTTCTTGCATGGCATACAGCCGCCGTGACAAAAAAAGAAGAAAAACATGCATCAAGATCACCAATAAAAAGTGTTTGTTTACTTCAATGATAAAATATAAAGTATACGATTGTTCTAAAGTCATTATTGTGGAAAATACTGTTACAATTGTATTATTTTTTGAGAACACACTTTACTGTTATGACTGAAGTGATGGGGGTAAAAAATACATGATAAGGAAACTACCTGGATTTTTTTCTTTTGAATGAAATTGCAAAAACGAACATAGAGTATAATGTTAGTTTTCAAAACTTTTTTTTTATCTCTCGCTCATGCGTATGAGATTGAGAAACATAAAGAAAATTGTAAAAGTATAGTGTAACCATCTTAGATTTAGGGAAACGTTCATCGGCACATCGGCCATTTTCCATCGAAAACAACTCCGGATGTATATGCCGGTATATCAGTAGAAGTAGTTCGTAAATATTTTAAATAATAGTATTAATTTTTGTTGTATTTTAACGTGTATTTTGTATAACTTAGTTAATATTGATTGCCAGTGAAGTGTAAAATTGCATAAATAATTCAGAATTTCAAGGGTAAAGTCATCAAGTTTAACCGCTCAATAGAAATGACTTCGCGATCTATTTGCAGCGTAGTTAAATGTAAAGATTTCTGTCATTGTTAACCGTCCATATAACCGAAGTTGTTTTCGATAGAAAAAGGCCGATGGAAAATGGACTTTGTTTCCATTTAAATATTACATTATTTAAAACACATCGTCTTTCACATTTTATCGTGATACCTGAAAATAACCAACAGCATTCTTCTGCAATTTCAGAACTGGTTCCTAAGTTAAGGAACATTTTGAAAAATATCAAAATAAGTTAGGCAAAGCAGAGATTTATCTTATCAACGAGTGTACGAAAAAAATGTCGCATGATCAATACATTTGATTGAGTACTCAGGGAGTATCAGAACCTCACTTTTAGAATTACAAATAAAGAAAATGAAATTATCCGTTTCAAAAAATATCTCAAAACCATTGAAATAATATCATGAGGGATTGAAACCATATATACATTATCTGTATACCCAACGTTTCAACAACTGTAACCATTTTTCTGTCTAAACTTTTAAGAAGCTGCTGTATTACCTTTGGTGGTTGCTTTGTATGACAAGCAATCTGTTAAATTCTCAGAAGTTAAGACGTTTCAATGAATAGAATTATACCACTGCAAAAAGTTTGTCATTTGTTTGAAGCGATGTTCTAATTTCGTCTCTACTATGCTTAAAATGTGTTTTGTTAGCATTGCCAAACACACATTTATTTATGTTGCTTTTATTCAATTTAAAGCATGCTCTGTAGATGAGAATTTCAGTTGTTTAGCTATACTTATTATGTATTATGTAAAAGGTAATCTTGATGGAAAACTTTTAAAATTAAAATTATTCAAATTATTTTCCTAATTTATTTAAGACCTTAAATGTTAGGAAACCAATTCAAAAGGTGATCAGAGTATGCATTAACAAGACAGTCTGAATGGCGGACTTTAAATTGTGACAAAACATGTTTGTAAATTCAGAAATCAATACACTTACAGTTTTGATTTCTGTGTACTGTGCCAGGCCATATTCACCCCTGAAAAAGAAGTTCAAATATAGCAAGCATGAACAACGGTAATTCAAGGAAAATCATCCAACATGAAAAGTGTTTGAAATAAACATCCTGCAACTTTAATGGTTTAATATTCTTTTAAGAGATCCATCAGATAACAACGCTTTTGTTTAAAATGGCTTTATAACATTTACCTAACAACAACATTAGCGCTTATAGCTGACACTGTATTTAAAATTACTACATAACTACGGCGGCTAACGCCCGTCCATTTAGCTCGGTCGATTCATGGAACAACTAAACATTTACATATGATCCATTTTAAGGTCTTACATTTCTCTTCCGATTCCGGACATTTTAAAGCCACCAAATGGAGCCGATACCGAAGACTTGTGGTAAGCATTCACCCTGAAAAAAACAACATCCCCACAGTGAACTAGTGATGTGTCATTTCATTGACAATCCTGCTTATGAAGAACGAAATTACATTCAGGAAACATTTTCCTCGGAAATCACGTATGCTTAGTTCAGTGTTGATAACTATAACTGTAAAGGTCAACGTATTATCAAACTCGTTGGTAAAAAATAGAGTATTGTAGATTTTGTATTTGATTCCTCACATAACTCAACATATATACGTACATGTACAGTAACCTTCTAGCTTCGACCCTGCTTGTAAAGGTCAAGGTCGTGTCAAGGTCATTTGAAACGCTTATCGCTACTGTCAACAGCCAGTATACCAACGTTACAGACACAAGGCCCCGAACCTTTTGGCAAAATACCAAGGTAGTTCCAAATTGCCAATGGCGTTAGTGAAATAAGGCAGCACATATCCATGCTTAGTATCCCAGCCTTTAACGCGTCACAATAATTAAACATGTAGTCGGTCCTCCAAAAACTAAAAAACAAAATCTGTACTAAACACATAGTTCCTGACTCGAACCAATGCCTTGTCAAGGTCGTTTGTGCAGCAGGCCGCCACAAGGCAGTGCCGAGTGTCATAGTTATTTAAGTATGGCGTATATTCAATCCGGCAAGAGCGGATTGTTAGGAAAATATCAAGTATGTATACATAGCGATTTAAAAGAATAAGTTAACATTGATAACTGAACCTGCCAACAATTGAACATTCTTTTTTTATAAAAAGAGTCAGTGTTAAAATTCGATCAGTAATGGGGTCATTTCTTAAACGGTTAATACAATTTAAAATAAACGTCACAGATTAGCTGTCCGTTGAAGAAAAACACCAAGGTGTCCCTGGAATTGACCAGCGACTACCGCAAACTTAATGACTAACTTATTAACACGCATTGCCGAACCCGAGCTCGTGCCTTCAACTTAGTACCTCGAACATAGACCGTTTTGTCACTGATGTTAGATGGATAGAAATAAACCGACCTTGGTTTTACAGAATGCCCTTCTATTATATTTAAAAGTCTTTTTTGAAAATATACCTCCATACTACATTTTTACAAAAATTCTAATAAACATGAACCCGTTTAGAGTTATAGATCTTGACAAAGCAAAAACGTTTATGTTTAGCTTGTGGTGTACGTTTCACCGATGATACATTACTAACTACCCAAACATGTTAATCGGCTGTAATTTGTAAAATACATACAACTGTGCATAACTATACAGTTAAGCAGTACAAGATTTCTCATGATTCCAAAATTGAAAATTCCTTAAACCAATCAAAATATTTCCGTACCAGACAGTTCCCGCCTCGACCCTGCTGGTAAAGGTCAAGGCCGTGTCAATGTCATTCGTAAAGCAAGCCGCCGCCAGCCCGTACTCAGTATCGTTGGCTCGTGCTATGACCTCCTCCATGTCCTTGAACTTTATTATTTGCTGAACAGGACCGAAGATCTAGAACAAATAATACAAACGGCATGATTTAGGGTATCACAATTCAATAATGTATTACAAAAGGTAAAACCTAATTCAATAGTAGTTTTTATTGTATATAACCTCTTCCTTGGCGATCCTCATGTTGTCGGTGACGTTGGAGAAGACTGTGGGCTGGATAAAGTAGCCCTCGTCACCCAACCGGGCCCCGCCACACTCCAGCTTCGCACCCTCTTTCTTCCCGCTCTCTATCAACTCAAGGATCTTCTCGAACTGATCATTGTCAACCTACAAAACACAGACTGGAGCCATGATCTTCTTCAAACGACAAAAACCTGTGCCCTTTTCACACATTATGCAAATAGTACGTGCTGGTTGGTTTAGTAACAATGTTTCACCATTTTTATACGCTATGTAACTGTACGCCAAGACATGTCGTTCGTATGTTATAGCATTCTACATGTCATATCTGATTACCTGTGGTCCGCTATCGTTTTTGAGTTCAAACGGATCACCGATGACCCTTTTCTGAGCACGTGCAACGGCCTTTTTGACAAACTCGTCATATATGTCCTCATGTACAAACGTCCTTGACCCGGCCGTGCACACCTGACCCATGTTGTAGAATACTGCCTGATGCGCCCACTCAACCACCTCGTCCACTGAAACAGGAATAAATCCCAGTGATAGTGCCTACAGCATTTTCAGGTACATAATTATCAATCATTAGCTTGGTTTAACGTCGGATACCCATACGCATATAAGCGCCGTGGTATGACACAAGAAGGGCTCACACAAATTTTGGAGCATGTCAAACATATGAACAATGTTTACGCACAAATAGGTAAAGTATACTAACAGTTTGCGTCCTTGAAGACGACAAGCGGACTTTTCCCCCCGAGCTCTAGAGTTACTCGTTTCAGGTTGGATTTCGCTGCGCCTTCCATGATGAGTTTACCGACCTGTGTGATCGAGTTATTTGACTTATTTGTATAGCACAATGTTATATCAAAGATATGTATCTTTATTATTACAGTATTCTTAATGAATATTAGCACAATGAGAGGAACATGGCATTCATGACACCGCTTCCTAGCTTAAAGGCAACGGACATCATAGTCCGGTCCAATAGTTTCATTAGTATTAGTTTCCAGACATAACTATGGCCATTTCACCATCTAGTAGATTACCGATACCAAAACCAAAAGGGACATCATTTTGTGGTTCATTACGAATTAACACAAACTATTTTCAATGACACCCTAGCAACTCTGAATTATTATCTTGTAATAGTAACGCTATGGTGTTGACTCTGACATACATCTGAAGCTTTGCCGTTTCCATAAATCTCAATATAAAATAAAATTATTATGGTATAAACAATCAGTCGATGAACTTAACTGTTGACTTATCGTATTATAACAAACCTCCGTGGATCCGGTGAATGACACTTTCCTGATATCTGGGTGGTTTGTTATGGCTGCGCCGGCTGTGGGGCCATAGCCGGGAACCACGTTCACAACGCCGGGCGGGAAACCAGCCTGAAAAATGGTGGCTATGTCAGGTCGACCTATTTGGATTAGCTATATGAATCATGTTCATTGCAAATAAATACACACTTTAAGCACTAATGGCCACTCGTGCACAAACAAATGCTGCCATTGGGCAGGCCCTTTCTAGCGAATGTGCCAACAAGGACATCTTAAAATATACCTCCTTCACCAGGGACGCCAGGTAGAGAGCGGTGAGAGGCGTCTGTTCCGCTGGCTTGAGGACCACGGTGTTACAACAGGCTAAGGCAGGGGCGATCTTCATTGCCACTAAAGCTGCAGGGAAGTTCCACTGAAAACAAACGATGCACTTAAAGACATGACGGTCTAAAAACCAACATCTATGAATATAATATTTATAAATCGATATCCTATATCTAATGTGTACTTGGTATACCAGTTTCAGAAGGAAGATAATAAATTACGGGTATGATTTGTCCACAAACTCCAACAGGCTCATGACGAGTGTAGGCGAAAAACGGCCCGTCTGCAAAACAAATAAACATTAGTGTTAGAAGAGCTTTTGACATTTGATCAAAACAGAAAATAGACATAGTACATTCATAAATAGCATGGAATATTGAAAAAAAGAAATATCCACACACCGACGGGTATGGTTTTGCCGGTCATCTTGTCCGTCCAACCCGCGTAGTAGCGCAATGCACCGATGACGCCCGATATATCCCCGGCGTATGCTGCAGTGTACGGCTTTCCGTTGTCAAGGGTTTCCAGGCTCTGAACAAAAAGTAAAGTGTAGCACAATATTAAAGCCATCCAATGTTGAACTGGACACTGTTTAAAAGAGGAATTTTGAGGGCTTTCAAACCAGATTCCGCTCAATGGGAGTTCATTAGCACTAGAAAGGAGAGTGTGCATTACCATTTGTGATGTTAACGGTACATATATATAAATTAAAGATACTTTTTACATTTTATTCAGAGACGGCACGAGAAAAAATTTGAATACGAACCGCTAAGTAAACGCGATCCCTCTCAACTAGGTCCGCCAGTTTGTTCAAGAGAGCAGCTCTCTTCGTGGCGTCCATGGACCGCCAGGGGGAGCCGTGCTTGAAGGCAGCCTTCGCCGCAGCCACCGCTTTATCCACGTCATCCTGGAGAACAAAATGTTATTGTAACAATAAAGGATCAATCAATTGTTGTGTATGTGCTTTTGAATATAAAAATAAAATTTAGCTACCAACACTATAGATTTCACAAACATTACCTTGTCTCCCTCCTGGACGTCGCATATCTTCTTGCCGTTGGTCGGGTTGATGGTCGGGAACGTCTTCCCGCTCGCAGAGTTCACCCACTCGTTGTTGATGAAAATCTATTGGGGAAATGTTAATAACTGTGTAAACTGTTTCAGAGTATTCAACAATGTGTGTAGTATTCAGCATGCCTTTGTAAACTTTGATGAAAAAGTCGAACTGCCGAATAAAACGTTTTATTCTGACATTTGTTAAATGGTTTAAAATCATTTTGGCGAAGAAAAAGGTCCGTTTGAATGTTATTTTACTACAATAAACTGACCTGTGTAAATTTGACTTCCGGTGATGTAATAGGCGGTGGAGGGGCTGCCATGTTCACTTTGTTGTTGTCGGTCGTTCGCTTGTAAGAGACCACAAAGAATTAATACATAGAGGATAATTGTTTGTTTTAGTGTTGAGCACCAAAAGTTAGATTTTACGAGTAGCATAGTCGCGAGTAAAATATTAAATTTTGGTGTTAACGAGGTAAAATATAATGCTATCTTTCACTGAAACAAACTTTTTTTCTTTTTAATATATGCCTTTATTGGGATTTTAATATTTTTATTATATTTGTTTAGGAAAAACGCGGCGCCAGTGTGTATGCGCACGTAACGTCAATTTGGAAATGACGTCGTTGAAATTGAGTCCCAGCCCTACGCTTACGTTTGGTTTGTAACTGCGAGCGGGCTAATATTTCAAATCAGTGAAAATTGTCAGTTTGATACTTTCGCTGTTTGAAACAATGACATATCAATTTTATTTCACTGATCATTCTCTGTAAACCTCCAAAAATAAAATGAAAACCTCTCTATAACTCTTCAGTCTCGGTATAAGTTATTAAAGAAAAAAATATCGCACCAAAGAATGTTTTAAGTTGACTGTCAACCCATAGTTTGCACCCACCACTAAGAAAAACAATCGTCTCCCGGAAGGGACGTTATATTATCAAACGGTGCTATACAATTGCGCTCGTTTTAGAAACCAGGCTACATCCTGTATGAACAGTTTTTACTACATTCCTAACTAAGGCCGACGTCTATGGATAGGCCAGTGTCGTCGTAAAGTAAACCCTATCCCCTACCCTCCCACCTCTAAGAAAATGCAGAAAAAGTTTCCATGTTAAATCGATTTGAATCAATTAAACATATAATAATTATAGTTGCAATTACGTGTATATCTGCATTCAAAATATTATATAGTTTTATATACATATGTTATCATAAATGTAAATACCTTAAAATGAGGTAAATTCCGAAGCTTTACTGTACAGCGTTCTTATGAACAATAAACTCTCTCAATGTCACCGTTATCAAACACTGCATGTTAAAATGTTCTAGTTCTAGATTTTGCACTCACTTAATGCACAACCTAGCTTCTCAGTGTTCTAGATTTAACCATAAATCATTTAACATGTTTTTCATCAATATAATAAAAAAACATCACAAAAAGAGATGTTATCTACACATTAGTGCAGCCCTTGCCCGAAAACGAAATAACTAAGTATGCAAATTGTAGTGTTGATAAACGCTGCCTAATGGCTTTCTAATTTCGACTTAACAATATTTAATATGTACATAAACATAGCGGCCTAGTGGCGTGAAGTTAGCGGCCTAGCGGCGGGAAGTTAGCGGCCTGGAGGCGTGAAGTTAGCGGCCTAGCGGCGTGAAGTAAGCGGCCTAGCGGCGTGAAGTTGGCGGCCCAGCGGCCTAATTTATTTCTCTATTTCAAAGCAACTGCCAATGCGTTTTTTTTGGAAAACAATGATAAATCAAAGTGTTTTTTATTCATAAATTAACATCGCTCCCTTAAATTGTTTTCTTTTCAGAGCATTTTTCTTTACATTTCCTACTAAAACAATGATTAATTAACTGTTTTAATGCACAAATTATCAATCTGAAGCGATTATAAACATTTTTTTTCAAAAAAGTCGATCAAGCAGTTCAGCGGCCTAGCGGCCCAGCGGCGTGAAATTTTCTTCTAAAACAATGATATATTAACTGTTTGTATGCACAAATCATCACTCTGAAGCAATTATCAACATTCGTTTTCAAAAAACCCGATTAAGCAGTTAGCTATTTCAAATCATGTAAACATCCATTTACTTCTAAAAATGATATATTGACTGTTTTTATGCCCAAATGATCACTCTGAAGCGTTTTTCATTATTTTTTTTACAAAAGTCGATCAAGCACTTCAGCGCCCTAACGGTCTAGCGACGTGAAATTAGCGGCTTGGTGGCCTAGCGGCCTAAAATGGTATCCTATAATAGGATTGTTTTAGAAGAAAAGGCATGCAAACATGTTTTGCATGTTTGCATGCCTTTTCTTCTAAAACAATGATATATTAACTGTTTTTATGCACACACTATCACTCTGAGGCGATTATCAACATTTTTTTAAACATGCCTGTCCTTCTATTTTTTTTATATTTACTTTTTTATGCCAAAATTATCACACTTAAGCAATTATAAACATTTTTTTCAAAAAAAAGTCGATCGAGCAGTTCAGCGACCTAGAAGCCCAGCGGCGTGAAGTTTAGCGGCCTGGCGGCCTAGCAACATAGCGGTCAAAATAGTTTCCTATTTCAAAGTATGTATACATGCGTTTTCTTCTAAAACAACGATAAATCTATGGTTTAACAACTTTGCTAAATACAAAAAAAAATTTAAAATGCTTATATTCGCTATAATGGATTTTTTAGGCAGCTTTTTTGGGGAAAATGCAGATATTCGCTAAAGGATGGTGATTTGTGAATAGAAACCATAAATTTGTCATTGTTTTAGAAGGAAAGGCATGTATAAATGGTTTGAAATAGAAACCAATTTTAGGCCGCTAGGCTGCCAGGCCGCTAACTTCACGCCGCTTGGCCACTAGGCTGACACTGACCTGCTTGATCGACTATTTTGAAAAAAAAAGATAATTGCTTAAGGGTGATCAAAAATGATACAGAAATGATTATAAGAATGTTGATTGGAAATGGTGTGTCTTACCATGAATCATAAAGTTCCCAAATATTTCTGGTTGGGCATTTTCTGCTTTTTTAGAATTGTTTTTCGGAAATCCATGCATAACTTTGCAACCATTAAATCAATAGTGAAACCATTTTACAGGCAGGTCTAACATTCATAGATAAAGTAATTTACATAATAATGAGGTCTTAACATCCAAGTTCAATATCAAATTTTTAAGGTCAAAGGTCAAAAATAAGAAAATAATCCTTTATAGGCCAAACACACAAATTGCCTTTGATAGATATCCAACTACATGTATTTACATATAAATGTACACCATTACAAAGTTTTGTTATGCATATCAAAATCAAATTATTATATTTGAGGTCAAGGTCACATTTAAATAATGAAAGGAATCCAAATCAATTACCATATTTTCGGCGATACATTTGAGTTTTGAAATTCTACATTTAAATATCTCATAGGATAAGTGTTGTAAATATGGCAAATATGAATGAACTGAACGTTTTTCAAAATTATTATTTCTTGGACACCTGTTTCGAAATTATGATCATTACATTTACCGAAAATCTTTTTAATATACACATTTAATGTCTGATCTACCGGTACTCGATATTATTTAACTGTAGCAAGCTCCGACGCAGTTACGGCACATTGTTGAACAAATATGGCCTAATTTACTGCTGCCACACGCCATACTTCTACACCCAGTTTTATAAGAAAATCGTATTTCTTGAATGAAGGTGGCTGGAGCTGGTGCCATATCAGTTGGCTACGGTACAAGTAAGCCGTTTTAGAGAACCCAACCTAGTCACAGGGGGTTTCGTCCAAACTTTTCCATTACACTATTTGAGAGTATGTTCGTAGTGTATGGTATTTTGTTGCACTGGACCAGGGTGGTAATGTTTACAGATCAATAGATAAAGAGTTGCTTGAAGTTTTCTCAATGAAAAACCTGACTCTCAGATCATTTATGCTGTCTATTTGCCTGTCCGTATATAGGAGAATCAGTGCACGCTCACCTTGTTCAATCTCTTCTTTTGATATGTTCATGTGGAAGTTTTTCGATTTGCTGAGCACATTCGTGGAATTTCATAGACTTGTTAAACAACTTCAATGAAGCAGTTTTGCCTAATCCACTTGGGTTAAAAAATAGCATCAGACCCAAGTATCGCATGGATAAACAAAATACTTTTACACAGTATAATCAATACCAAGGCGCTCTTTAACAGCTTTAATGTTTGTTGATTTCTTTTTCCTGCCTTCACTATTGAGATGTACTGAGAAACCATGATCTTCAAAATAATAGCACACTAACACTAACAAATATATGTCGACACCAACAAAACAATGTGTATTGGCTTTGAATAGTACAAAGTTATCGGACAGTAAGGTGCACATCAAGCACATCAGCATGCGACACTAGCGAGATAATTGTGGTTGCCTTCTGGAAACCACTATTGCAAATGCTTATAAACGTACCACGTATTTTAACACACGCGTCATCGATAGTGTCAGAAATATTGATATATAGGAGATATATAATCGGCGACGACTTGCCCTCCTGTCTGGTTCCCTGTCGTACTGAGAACCACTCTGATGTATGTCCGTGGTAACGTACGAAGCTTGTCATATCGGTGTACATCGTTGAATAACATAGTAACGAAGTGTGGTCAAGATCACACTCCTTTTTCAGTTTGTATATGATTCCTGGGTGCCAAACAGTGTCGAAGGTCTTTCTGCAGTCCATAAACGCTACATAGACCTTAGACCCATGTTCGCGTGCAAAATTAACACTTTCCCGAAGAATGAAGATGGTCATGGTACATCCAAGACCTTCTTGGAATCCTCCTTGCTGAGTGTTAATATGTTTCATTATACACTCCTTAGATCGCCCTAAAAGAATATGCTCAGAAAGTTTAAAAATAACTGATGAAAACATAATTGCTCGATAATTGTCCGGATTATCCTTGGGCTTCATGCCACCTTTATGCAACGTTATAATAGCACCCCTCTTTAGCGAGTAAGGAATGTATCCAGTCCGAAACATCCATGTAACCACGTTAGCAATAATAGGTGGTATAAAATCTTTAGCGTATCTCAAATGTTCATACTGTATTTTGTCCGCGCCTGCCGCTTTACCGCTCGGGGGAGAGGCTATAGCACCACGTACTGTATCCGGAGTTAATACAGTACTGGGATCGAAATGCAGTGAGCTCAGAGTGTCCTGAACTTCAGAATTACTATCTGCTCACCGGAGACATCGGTGTCCAGGGTCGCCGACAACGTATATAAATCTCGGAAGTAGTTAGCCCATCCGTCTGTTATCACCTTTGGGTCACGTACCACTTCCCGGTTAAAGTTTAAACCTGAATATAGTTTGTTTTTACCAGTTCTCCTGCCATTCACTAATGTCCAAAAAAACATTTGTATCAACTTCAGCCATTCTATCTATAGGTCTTGGTCCAGTTTTTGCAAATATTTTGACAAAAGGTACCTATGCAGGCGTCGAAACTTGCATTTTTCCCGTTTGTAATCAACGTAAGACCTGTTTGTGCCACCACGTGGGCGTCCGTCTGCACACCAAACCGTCCTCAATGACCGCATGTGATTATGTGCATTTTTGAGATTATCGTTCCAGAACGGTTATACATATTTAACAAACTATTTTTTGGAATACATTTATCAGCGAAGTAAGTTTATCTACTAGCAACCAGTATGCATGATCAACAACATTAGTATCTAGATCACAGAAAGCCAAATACAATAGCCCATTATCCGTCTTGATACTCAAAAACATCGCTAGCTTTAGCTTTTTGCCAGTTCGGTCGTTTGTTTGTCAAGGAACATTCACTATTTTTAAATCCAATTGGTGGAACATGCAATCTTACAAACACAGGTAAGTGTCTAGAAACATTAAGACAACTGTCATCAAAAATGTTACACTTCCTAACACAATGATACAACTCAGTTGATACGCAAATGAAGTCAATCAATGTATGGTATTTGTCATCGTATGACACATATGAATATGGCGAGCCTGTACAAAGAGGTAAACAGTTTACAGGTAACATATCGGGATATTACCTTCCGCCGTTCAAGAAACGTTTTAACACGTTATCACGTGTACTAACGTTATCCGAGACATACTTGGCATTATCATCACCTAGGAATATGCCGACTCCACTGTTGGAGTATTGATACCATAGATCATAATTATGGTTATCAATATGCTCCCTATACATTGAAATTGAGTGATTACAACAATGCATGATTATGAATCGTAACATGCATGCTTATTGAGAATGGTACCGTCATGTGGCGTTGCTGTTCTGAATTGATTTAAGTAATTTTAGGACTGATCACCCTTTAAGTTATTCCAGTATATCGTATACATTGACAATATGGTCTTATTGGCGGCGACGAGGAATGCTATTCTATCATTGATAAGTAGTTCTGATGTCAAATGACCATAATAATGGTTTCATTGGTACCGCGGGAGCTGCTCATTGGTGTCAATTTCAAAAATGTGTGTCTATGATATAAGAACAAATTTTAGAAGTCTATTTGGTTAAAAGCATTTAGTGATGTGGAAAAGATATATATTTTAAAATGTTTTTGAATAAATTATTTACTTGAAACATAACTATTAACTCAAAAATACAAAATAGAATATATGAGCAAAACATATGGCGCAAAGGACGGCCGTTATATTTTAGTTCATTATTATCGAAATGGCACCTTTACAGCACAGTAAATGGATGTTCTATGTCTGAAATTTGTTTGAAATAGGGGCATTTTCAAAGAATTGAAGAGGAAATTAGAAAGCAACAATTATTTAAAGAGTTCGTCCGTTCCCACGAGTTGTTGCCCATTTGAATATCTCACTTATCACAATGTTCTTGTATTAAACTGTTTTCAATATTTTTTTACGGAAATGACATAACATTGCATTATGAGAGGTACATGTATAAGAAAAGTAGGTCATGGTGAAAATGCAATCAAAAATGTTAAGATGGCAACGACACGAAAACATTGTGATATATATTGTAAGCCGGATGGTTCAACGCGAGATTCTATTCATTGATTCACTTTTGTAAACCATTAACGAACTTAATACAAGAGTCAGCAATGGAGCCAGTAGTCAGCTTATGTATCCCGGATATAAACTACTTCATTGTGTATTCCATAATAGTTATTTTAGTATGCTAGTTGTATTTTGTAGGTATACATGCAGTTAATTAAGGTAGTGAAGTGAGGGTGTTATATGATGTAGAAATTGCCATCATAGTTTCTTTTCATGACTGATTTGGACTGACTGAAACGTCACTCTGATAATTGACTACTGACGACTGACTCCATTGCAACAACGCAGTGCCTTATACCATGGTTGCAGGTGCAGGCTTTGCTGGCAACCAATTTTAACCAGCATCGCTGGCTGAATAATGCGGTTCATATTTTGTATAACATAACTAATATAAGTGTATATAGGCTTGAATTAGAGAAATTAACACATATTCTTCAACAATACAATGCAGCATCAACTACTTTGGTCTTACCAGTCTACCCGGTCTTACAGAATGCCCAGTTGGATCAAGAAGATGAAGATCACAATATAGTTCGTGGGGCCTGGAGGCAAGAAGGCACCATACAGGTGATACAGCCTGTCATCGGACCAAACAGAGACTCCACCGCTGGTAAGAGACAACGTGAGTTACTAAGACTTTAGTTTAACAGTTCATCAGGGTCTGTGTCTGAGCAAAACCTGATGGTATCTCAGTAAAGTGCAATGTGAATGTGCAAATGTGATACTCACGAACTAGAACATAAAGAATAACTTATTCTACTGTTACCGTTTTCAGTGTGTGTATACCACGTGATAAATTGCGTCATAAATGCTACGTCGGAAGGCAATATTTTGCTTCGAATGATAACTTTCATATTTTTTCACCATTTTAAATTAAACATAGCGCAGTCTACGCCGCTTACGGAGCCCCGCCTTTGGCCTGTTATCAGAGTTTGATTGAGAGTATAGTTTCTTAACTAGGGCCTGGCTCTTTAAGCGGCATAGACTGCCTTTTGTTTAATTTAAAATGGTAGATAGATAGATAGATAGATTTATTTCAACATAAAATGTACAATTTACATGGCAATTTTAAAATTAAGACATAAAGGTGTTAAACAAACTGTATGAGTTAATACAGCCATGTCAATCAACATTACATGTTAAGGATATCACAAAAAAGAGTTTAAATAAAACTCTTATTTCCATTGTGGTCCTTAAAATATAGTATTGTGTGACATAGGAAGACTTAAAACAAAATATACTAAATTATCACAGTGTGGTTATCAAGGAAAGACATTGAATTGCATAAATAAATAAATTAAATAGCTAAAATGATGGAACAATATGCGGCTTTGACAAAAATTGTAAATAGAGTGACTAAGTAACAATATTAACTAAAGCTTTATCAGATAAAAATATATGGATATCACAGATGAATATTGCCATGAAAAAACTGACCTGTAAAACTAACTAAGTAATTGAAATATATATCTTTATGCATGACATTTTAAAATATTATAAGAAATAAATGAACTTATAGTAATATTGCATTAAAAGGAGAGCAAATACAGTAAATAAACCGAACTTAAAAGGTGTTCCTTGACCTTGCTTTTAAAGGAAGAAATAGATTTGGCATCCCTCACATCCTGTGGTAGACTGTTCCAAAGGTTACAACCATTAAAAGCAAAAGATTTGCCACCAAAGCCTTTGACCTTAGGAATTGCAAACCTCTTGCATTCCGACATTAAATTATTTGTACCATCGACCTTAACTCTGAACCTGGTAGGATATTTATGAACTTCATTGATGGGGGTAAACTGTTCCCTTAAATAGAAAGGGGAAAGTTTGGAGTTGATTTTATATACATGACATAATGTTATTTGATTCATTCTACCTACAACTGGCAACCACTGTAAACGTGAAAAATGCTCTTTACCAATATGTGACCTAGGTTGTAAGTTCAACACAAATTTCATTAACTTATTTTGTGTGACTTGCAATTTATTCTTTAAATCTTGTGTCAAACTGTTATACCAAGCAGATGATGCATAGTCAAAGTGACATTGTATAAGAGAGGTAACCAGAAGTTTCTTTGTATGTACGGTGAGGAATTTACTTTTACGGTACAGAAATTTTAGCCTTGCATTTGATTTTCCAATAATAGACCTTGCCATAGACTCAAAGGACAAGTGTTGATCAATGGTTACTCCAAGATGTTTAACTGAAGTCGTTGATTCAATAGGTTGGCCATTACATTGAATATCAAGTTTGGACTGGGATTTCAACCGTTGTTGGGACCCAAATAGAATAGACTCTGTCTTTCCAAGATGCAGGGAAAGTTTATTGCAGATGAGCCACTGACTAACAATATTCAGGTCATTACTTAACAGGTTTTCTATTTCCATTTTACTTTTACCTGACACAAGAATTGCTGAGTCATCTGCATAAAGGAGTAACTTATTTTCGACAACAGCAGACATGTCATTTACATAGAAAAAAAAGAAGTGGCCCTAAAATTGACCCTTGGGGCACACCACAGGAAATAGTTGTTGAGGAGGAGTATTTACCAGAAATTTCAACTAACTGACTTCTATCAGACAAGTAGGAGGTAAACCAGTTAATGGACATTTCATTGAGACCCATCGATTTTAGTTTATTCAATAAAATAGAGTGATTTACTGTATCGAAAGCCTTCTGCAGATCTATGAGGACCATGCCAGCATAGTGTCCCTTGTCCATCTGAAAGCGAATGTAATCTGTGAGATGAATCAGACAGGTATCAGTTGAAAATCCTTGTCTAAATCCAGACTGATACTCGTATAATAAACTATTTTGGACTAGGTATTCTTCTAATTGTTCATAGATAACCCGCTCGAAAACTTTAGAGACAATGCTCAAGATTGAGACAGGGCGATAATTTCCAACATCAGTCTTATCATTCTTTTTGTACAACGGGACTACACGAGCAGACTTAAGATCATCAGGGACCACACCCTGTATTACGGAAAGGTTAACTATGTGAGATATGGGGCCAGCAATGATTGAAGCCGAGTCCTTAACAAAACGAGAGGGTATGCCATCTAGGCCTGTAGCCTTTTTAGGACTGAGACTATTCAAGTATTTATATACTTTCTTCTCTGTAGTAATTGAGAATGAAAAACTGTTGGGTTTAATGGTGAAGTAAAAAAAGGTTATCTATGATTTGAGTCTTCATTTTAAGCAAAATGTTGCCTTCTGACGTAGCATATATGACGTATTTTATCACGTGGTATACACACACTGATGTTAGCTGTCCAATGTTTACTTTTAGACGTCAGACAGGCAAGGTATGCTGTATCGATAAACACTATGACTGGATTAAAGATTGGTGTATGCACATTTTTATTAACTTCTTACTGATTTTAAATGTAAGAGATTTCTAGACAGTTACCGAGAATCGATATAAATGTATGTTTGTTTCTTATGGAGTAACATGGCATGTATTTGATAAATAAAAGAGATGTGCAATGCTCATATAAGTAATTGTTGTTGTTAGAATAAATTATCAAAACATGTAAATTTAAATGTCTTGAATTATCAGATATCACAAGTTTCAATGCATTGATGCACAAGTCTTTATAAGCTAAACATACATTTCACCTGGACCTCAAATTTCAAATGCTCAACGTAAAAACCTTTGCTTGGAGTAACACTTGCTTCAGTTATTTCCAGGTCAAACGTCAAATACGATTACAAGCAGTCGAGCTATAAAGTAAAAGACTTGAAGGTGAAGTTTGAAATAAAATCGTGATTTCTTTCATGAACTTAATCATGCATTTAGTTGATACACGTTTATGAACGGGTCATTTTAACAAAGTAATGTATAAAAACTTATGAGTTATGAAAAGACTACATTTAATACGGTTTAAAATGGAAAACACACGATAATTTAACAAATATATACCGTGTAACATACCTTGTTCCACGTACAAATTATAAAGTAAAGGCTGTTCTATTATAAACGCGATAATGAATGTATAAAAAGAAACCTTATAGTTAAAGAATGAATGAAACCTTAATTTGGTCATAAGTGTCTTAAAAGTGCTAAATACATTTTAACAATACATTGATTTAGTTGAAATGAGTGTTTTCATTCGACATGTGGTCGTTGTTGTTGCTGTGCCTGAGGATCTTGCTGATGATTGTCCATGTCCATTAGGAAGCTAAGGCCTGATGAAGCCTGTCCAGACGACTCTACTGAAGACACATCGCGAACAACGGGTGTAGGAACTGGTCTCGTCGGCTGCTGATATTACTGCTGTTGTACCCAAGACGCATCTTGTGGCCAACAACTCCGACCAGATTGCAGTTGGATCGGGCAGGGGATAGAAGTCTGGTCGCTAGCAGGTGTAGGTTGGCCTATTTGACGGTTCTGGTAACGATTGACAAGATGTTGTAAATCGTACTGGTATCGGCACCAAAGGGACCTATCAAAGTCTGCCACTGTGTTAAGGCGATCAAGTAACTCCCCTTGCAAGGATATGAGCCGCTCTCTACTAGAATCAAGATCAGCTAGGATTGCCTGATCGGATGCCTTCGCTTTTGAAAAACATGTAGATGCCATGGTATCCAAGGTTTAAGAAAAATAGGGACAGTGGCTATTGTCGTGCAATCAACCGTAGCTTGCGGTTCGATACAAGCGGTATTTTGCTCAGCATGTTCGTCAGTTAAAGACACAGTTTCTGTCTCTTCTGCTGGCACCAAAACAATCTTCTCTTTCAAGAGCTGCAAAAAGGACAATGCATTTTTTATTGTTTTGTGACAATGGTACGTACATTTTTGAAATTACTGCAGTCCGATTTAACTGTAAAAAATAAGGAAAAAAAAACACTTTTTATTTCATAGTATCCGTTCCAAGACGGAAAGCCTGCACCCTCCGAAAGAATTCCTAACTGTTTGTTTCTTTGTACCGTTTAAGTTTTTATTGAATAAAACTGGGGTTTCGGCGAGCAAATCTATTGGCTGCTGTTCTGCGGATATAATCCAAGCGCGAGGCGCTGAAAGACTATCTGCGGGCAAATATGTGAGAGTTGCAAATTTTATTTGAACTATGGGAATGGGTGAAGAGCACATAAATAAAAGTGAAAAATGTGCCGACAGCGCTTGTGCCCACACTGGGCGAAGAAACAAACATATCTATATCTTTATGGCGTCTTGTGTCATTTTGTTTTTGTAAATGTCACTTCAATCGTCGTAATCCCCCATCCCCATGTATTTAGTGTTACAATGCATGCCCCATTTCAATCGTTTCTAAAGGTTTTTCGTTGCTTTGATTAGATATCATACGATAGGAAAATACAATACATCATATATATATATATATATATGAAGTTGAAACTATTTTTAGATTATCGGAACTAGTCTGTTTTTATGAATGAGAAAAGGATTGTGCTTTTAAAAGTTTTTTGATAAATTTTATGTTATTTATGTTTAATGTAAGTACTTGTGTAGAAACAATACTAGTGCTGTTATGAATGCTTCGTACTCTTTGGATGTTAAACAGGTTTAATCCGAACTACTTTTCTTCACCAAACGAATGCATGACTTACTGTCGTATCAGGGCATGTTTGCTTATATAAATTGAAAGCCTTATGTCTAAAACTATGCCAAGAATACACCGGAACGAAGTTTTATGTCAAAATGAAAACATCTCATCAGAAATTTAAACGCCTAAAATCATAGAATGAATAGTATCTTGTTATTGTGTAGTAGGTAAATTACAATGTATAGTATTTGAAGCATAAGCAATGCGAAACCTGAGATACAACTATTTTAACACTAAGGCAATAATTATATTTGTTTCCTATTTCATAAAAGTCATATAAAAAATCACCATTACAAATAAGCGTGCTTCAGGGTCACGTCAGGTTTAAATAACAAATTCTGCAGGCGATGGGACACTTGCGGTCGGTAATAATTTCTGAAACACCATGGGCTAAACTAGAGTGAATATCAATACTGTATGTTATCTTCCTACCAGAGCCTCCATTATCTTGACCCTCATTAATCTGATAAATATAACGATCTAAAAATAGTTATATTCTGCTAAAAATAAAACGCCGGGATACATAATTACAGCGCGGAAATAGCCGAACTAGCAAAAACTCATACTCGGACTGCAACACGACCAATCCATTTAAATGGTTTCGAAGTCATTCTGCTAAACATAGAGCGCATTGAGACAAATGGGTTAAAACAACATGAATAGAAGTAGTTCTTTGGAGTTTGTGGTCTTAAGACCACCTGCGCGCATGCGCAGATAGTCTAAAATATCAATAGCAAAGTGGTTACCCATGCCACTGTGAAACCGAAGGTAGGGTGTTTTATGGAATTTTACATATATTTTTGACAAATTATTGCAATTTGTATGAATATGATATATAAATGAATACATGTTATATGTATGGTGTGTACATAATCAAACCAGTGGTTCAGTTAAGCCCACAGAACATGCAGAGGCGGTGGCCGAGGCAAGACATATCGATATTGTGTAGCTTATTGTGGAGTTACAAAAAATATATAGCTATAACATTCTAGTGCTCCGTGGTATACTTCTTTTGCACATGACATTCCTCCGTTCAACAGTAGAATGGAAATTATTTGGATTGTTGTTCATCGCCGATTTGTTTTCAGCAGGGAATGACCGGTGCATGTGCAAAAAGGGTACCGTTTCAGTAGATTTCGCAAAGAAGGTACCGATATGGATACGCACCGTGTATATTGATCCTTTAAACATGCCTTTCACTGTCCCAATTTTGCCTCGATTGGACCCGACTGTCAAATGTTATTCATAAAATTAAAAGCATGATTGGTCTTTTCTAACCGATAAGGACTTTTTTCAAGAATATTTTGTGAGAAGAGGACAGGTAGAGGATCGAACTTTGTACCACTAGTGACACGATTTCTTGAGGCGCTTGTTGGAATGAGTCGGAAGGACCCGAATAACTGGCTATTATCCTACGACGGGAATGCGAAAACAGAGATATATGTATAACCAATCATCTGACACGACAATGGCTTTTCTTCGCCGAGAGTACAAGTCCTGACATCACAAGATAAACTTCGACTACTTGCCGTCCTCTTACGTGGAATTTTCAAATATCCTTCCGTAAAAGAGCCGTGCTAGGCCATAACACGGGCGTAAAAGAACGTTGAATCTTGGTTGCATTCGTTGGTAATCGTTAACATTCGTCCTCTCGTCGTAGAATAATAGTGTGTATTGTCGTCAAACTGTCAGAAGTCATGTTATAACGGCCCTCACTTCATTAAGCAAATGATTAAGACTAGCAAATCGAGGGCACACTTTTGATGGTAATTGCATAAATCTTGACTGCTACTGTGTATGGGCCAATACAGATCGGGAAGAGGCAAACACATTATGTTGTTGTTTTTCGCAAACAAGTCATGTCATTAACACCTTTTGTTAAAATTGATGGGAAGTCATAGCAAGCTTGTGAGTATTATGTCATTCCTTGTCTTCAGTAGTAATGTGTGCCAATTTTTTGGCTGAGACGCGGCATGCAAACATTTCTATCAATGCCCTACGTTGTGGTACGTGTTGCTACGCAGCAGGCACCATTTCATCATTAAAGTTGTAGCTACGGTTGTTTAGATATGACTCCAGTTTGATCCTCTACGACAATTATCTTTAATAGACTCAACAATACATGTCAAATACGGCTATTTTACGGTCGATAACGTTGTCTGAATGGCTATTCAAACGCGCCACACTTGTACTTGTAGCTTTTACGGTGCCGCGCAGGCAACGCTGTTGATCGTCGAGTAGTAGAGATGTGTCGTGTATTGTTTGATAGGTCAAGATATGTGTCGTAGTAGTTTGCAACATGGATAATTCGAAAGCTATCGAAACTGTGCTAAACTGTGCTAAATGCGTAGCAAATAGTTATCGTTTCTGTTTCAATGTTGCATGTTCTACGATATTGCGACAATCCTTAATTATTGACATCAGTTAACATATGTGGTCTTTGTTAGAAGATATGATTATATTATTTAGATGAGTAAATATCGATAAAAATGCATATTGGAAATGTCGACATCGCATGCAATGTCACACAATGATCCAAATTATAATAATCATAGAAGTCCTAAATCAGTTCTTATATCATTCAATACACGCATATATCTAAGAACATTATACATAAACACATTTAAAGGAAATCCATCATTACTACCGGGAGGCTCTCTTGTCGACCTTGATATTTTTACCGACACGATCGTGCACTATGTTGGCTGGACACAATTACCGCCAAAACCATCCCTGTCGGTGAGCAGCCGTGAGTTTAGTCAACATGTTTGCGGCGAACGTTTGCTGTTTGGTTCCCTTCTTGCAGTATATACGCTGCGTTGCCACATGGATACAAAACAAAACGCTTGCTAACGTTTATTATTACTGAACAACGAACAAGAAGATTTAAAACCTGGGAGAGGAAGTAACTGTGTGCAGTAGTTTGCCATTTCCCCCAGGAATCGCTTTCCTGCGATAAAAAACAACAGTTTCTTACTATAGCATAACACAATACAAGGTGACAATTGCAACTGCTCGACCATCGTCGGCATAGCTCTAAAATGATTCCTTCGGGCTATTTCAATAAAGGATTTCAGAGTTAACTTCAATCGTTGTAATGTATTGATAGTTTGATTCATTTGTTGGAATTATGACTTCAATCTTTTAATAAAACGGACCCCAGCCTTTGGGAAGTCAGTGGTCCTCAATTCCATAGTCAGAAGCCGATCACATCTCTCTATCTGATATCACTGGCCAAGGCGCTGAAATGGCGTTTTCACTAAAACTGCAGTAAAGACATAATGTTTTCAAAATATGGATCATGGTTTCCTTTATCGGTTTTGAAAGTAAAAAAGTTAAACGAGCAAGGAACTCGCTCCATTTTTGTTTTTCTTTTGGCAGAATAGAAAACTAAAATTGATAGGGTTTTACCTTTTCCCTTTTTTTCAATTATAACCATGGAATACAAAAAAAAGAGAAAATTATTTATTTATACCGTTTTCATTTAAGTTCTGTTTAAGTAAGTGTAAAACTATATAACTAAAGATTTCGAAGTGGAGAAGGCACATTAGGCAGTAGTCTTTAATATCGGTCAAGTGTGAAAGGCCAGGTCAAGGATGTATATGCACGAAGACGTCTATGACGAGTTCCATCAAGAAGGCCGGACAAGTCAATCTTTACCATTATTAATTATACTATAAATTATAATAGTACATTATTTCCAACATAAATATGTTCTGCTCTAAAAAACCTGCGAATAAGTAAACAGTTTTACCAATCTATACAAAGTTAAACTGAGCAATGTATACTTAACATATTCGCATGTTTTAACCTATTTCTCATTGTAGGTATAATGTAACTACATGTAGGAAGAGTAATATATGCTCCCTTATTAATTTGCCCTTGGTGGATTTTAAAATAGAGTTTATTATTGTTGGCGAAACAGATTGGACGTGTGAACACGGTATTATTTACGATTATCTAATTACTTTTTCAACTATAGTTTAAGCAGCACTCTCAGATTGAATTTTTTTTACAACGTATTACTTTTTTTATCCAGGAACGAGCATTCTTTGCGAAAATAAATTGAAACCAGAGATATGAACGTGCTGCCAAAATTCAGATCGCAGGTGTTTATACTTATGTTCAAAAATGATGTTTAATGCATATTTATTTAATTTTATTATATTATACGAACGCGTTTAGCCATAACTCATTATTTTTCGAACGTTAATATGAAAAACTGTGATCTGATCTTCTGTCAGCAGTCTTATATTATTGTTTTTCTGATATTTACGAAAAAAATTGGCTCATCCAAAGACCAAAAAATTGTCAAAACGATAAATCTGTGAGAGTGCATCTTTATATAACTGTAATACATAATTATGCAAAGCAAACGCTTTTCCCGTCCTTTACAGTGGTTGATACACAATATAAACAATGCCTATAGTCAAAGCCTCGTCTAAGCTATATAATTATCAAGAATAAGGAGTACTAGTATATTGTTATTCAAAAACTGTAGGTCTATTTCAGCTAAGTCTGATTATTTATGTATGTATATCATGTACGCATTCCTTGCTTATTCTATTCAAACTTGACCTTCAAGAGTAATTCAATATGAAGTTGCATGGTTGACCTGTTTAAATGATCTAGTTTGAGGTAAAGTACATGTAATATCGCCTCAGGTTGAGAACAGAAATTTGTGTTGTTGTTGGTGTTGTTACTATATGTTGTTGTGGTGGTGGCGGTGGTGGTGGTTCATTGTGCGGCTGCTGCGGCTGCTAATGTTGCTGTTACCAATGGTATTGTATAAATTGTATACATTTTGATACAATAGCCTGCAGGTCGTTATCTTAACCATCTTTGTCGCTGTATCTGTTACAAAATAAACCTTTGATCATGGATATGATTACCACCGCTTAAGCGAATTTTCGACACGTTAGAAAATACTTTATGCCTTATCATTGTGAATCTTTGATTTTTTAATTTGTAAATAGCATATGCGCATTTGGCCTTCGGACATACCGTTGCTTTATTATTTTATTGGGTTTTTCAAATCCATTATTCTAAATAACATTAAAGCTGCACTCTCACAGATTTACCGTTTTTCCTACTTTTTTTATTTTTTTGTCTTGAAATTAGCAAATTTTTGCGTAAATATCTGCTAACCAGTGATGAAAGACTGCTGACAAAATATCAGATCGCAGATTTTCATATTTCCGTCCTTAATTAAATGTTTTATGGCTTAAACCGTTACTAACGGTATAAGAAATATGCATAAAACATCAATTCCGTGCAGGAATATTCAATCTGGCACCCCTCATGTCAGATGAGTCACGCGCTGTGATGTAAAACTTATTTATATATTTTATTATACACCTTATGTAACACTAATTATGAGATTTGAATAGATGAGTTCCATTTTAAAAATATTGCGATGAAAATACACATGGAGTGGATCTGACTCATGTGAACACGTACCTTGGGATACGATTTGAATAAGTTTAGCTAATATTTTCAAGGTCGCTGTTGCAGGAATAAAGAACGTCAGATTCTGCTCAATGGCTTCAGTTGGGAATGTTGTATGTTAATACAACTAAAATGAGTATAGACGTACGGTGCCTTAGGATGGGTCTTTCGCTGAGTTGGGTCACAATTAAATGTGCACGTCATTGCAAATAAGTGGCATGCGTTTTTCGATTTTCCTCAAAAACCGGGTATAAGAAATAAAGGGTAAAAGCACAAACTATATTTTTAATTGGTACAATAGATCTCAAATTTCATTCGACCCTGTAATGAATCTATTGTCTCACAAATAATGACTGCCATGAAAAATAGATAAACAGTCAGGAAAAAAGAGTGACACTATTATAGTATTTTTGTAAACATTGTATTTACTGTAGTCTAGGTAGGAGGACTTTATTTACAATAGAAATGAATTGAGTTGGGTTGAGTTGAAGTGATTTTACATGTGCTATAGCAAGCTCATGTACATAATTGTTGTGCTTGTTAAAGACCAGGGTGCAGGTCATTGCTTGTATTAGGATTTTCAAAACTTCGGTCTAATAAATGTCCTTATTGCCCACATTAACTACCTTGTTCTATCTAATTGAGGCGTTTCTAGTTTTGATATAATCACGCCGGGATCACTTTATTTTCCCTGCTATGTATATATATCACTGCATTGAGTTTCACAGATCTTTCATGCGCACCGTTACGTGCGGAGGTTTTAGTGGTAAACAAAGTTATTTGTTCGATAGTCTAAGTCGTACTATATACACTTGTATACGTGCTGTTTGACACTCGAGCGTTCAATTGGATGTGTTTAAAAGTGATTACTTCAATTAAAACGGTATTAAATTTAAGTGTTTCGGGAAAACATAAATAAGGATCCTAGCTAGTGTTTATCGAGAAAGTATCATGCGCATATATCTGAATAGATAGTGGTGTTGGAAAATAGACTACAGATTTTCAGTGCTGAGCCTGTTATCCGGACTTAACCTGCGAACAGAAATTCAAGATTGCCAGGGATTTCATAACAAAGCGCCATGTCTCTGTCGAAACCGATCGTAAACCCTGCAATTAAATTTACGCAGGTAGGTTTTACTCTTATGTTTTAATAAAATGTATTTCTATAGCAGTTCAAGATCCAGGATTTCTTTGCCAAACCTTGCAAGGCATCTATCTATTCCAATTATAACAACAAGGCATATATCTATTCCAATTATAACAACAGGTGTGTTACCATTCAAAAAGTATGCATCATATCTCTTGTCGGCAGCCATTGAGATGAACGTTTTCTATATTACTGGTATTGATGCTTGCTGTTTTATTTACGTCTCGTTTAATATACGGTATTCGTTTCTCCTTTGTTAAAATTGTAATGGGATAATGTCGAACTGTCGGCAGCCTTGATTTAAAACCTTAATCGGTGAACAAATATCGGAATTATATTTATTCGTCATTATTTTCATAAATTAACAATATACCATAGGAAAATGTTTAAACTACCCAAAACCATATCTATTTTGACATCATAAACATGGCAATTATTATTGCAATGCATATGGTTCCTTCCCATAGATTTTCATCAACAACGAGTGGGTAAACTCTGTGAGCGGGAAGACGTTCCCGACCATCAACCCGACCACCGGCAAGAAGATATGCGACATCCAGGAGGGAGACAAGGTAAAAGATTTACACAATCTTCGATTGTTATCAACCATCCCTCCATTTATTTTTCTCTATTCATGTTGACGTGAACAAATTGTTTCTATTTTTAATGTAAGAGTGAACACCTACATGTAGTTGTATCAAACTATATGTTTTGCCGGGGGAAGGGTTCGGTATGAAATGAGGATAGAACACTGCTGGTTCAAAACACTGCTTGGACAAACCACTGCTATGACAAATTAAATATACATATAACTTTAAAACCCGTCAAAGATATCCATCACCGAGAAAAGTGTCAAATTTTTAATCCTCGTGAACGTTTTCTCTTCAGGCGGATGTGGACAATGCGGTGTTGGCGGCGAAGGCGGCCTTCAAAGTGGGTTCCCCCTGGCGCTCAATGGACGCCTACGACCGTGGAAGGCTGCTTAACAAGTTGGCTGACCTCATCGAGAGGGACGTCGTATACATCGCGGTGAGAACATTGTGTCGAAGGACCGCACATCTCAGTCAGAGCATGTCAACCATATTATTTACATTTTTTATAACTTTACACATCGCGGTCAGTGTAAGTCTGATTTATCCTACATTTATTGTCCTGCTGTATTTGCCTTGACCAATAACCTTGCAAAGCGCGATATGCACATTATCCTGTAGTACATGGCTGTCAGAGAATGTGTCCTAGGCTTACGTGGGGAAGTGCTGGGTATTCACCAACATCTGGTGTCTGAGTTGTCAGAGAATGTGTCCTAGGCTTACGTGCGGATGTGCTGGGTATTCACCAACATCTGGTGTCTGAGTTGTCAGAGAATGTGTCCTAGGCTTACGTGCGGATGTGCTGGGTATTCACCAACATCTGGTGTCTGAGTTGTCAGAGAATGTGTCCTAGGCTTACGTGCGGATGTGCTGGGTATTCACCAACATCTTGTGTCTGAGTTGTCAGAGAATGTGTCCTAGGCTTAAGTGCGAAAGTGCTGGGTATTCACCAACATCTGGTGTCTAAGTTGTCAGAGAATGTGTCCTAGGCTTACGTGCGGAAGTGCTGGGTATTCACCAACATCTGGTGTCTGAGTTGTCAGAGAATGTGTCCTAGGCTTACGTGCGGATGTGCTGGGTATTCACCAACATCTGGTGTCTGAGTTGTCAGAGAATGTGTCCTAGGCTTACGTGCGGAAGTGCTGGGTATTCACCAACATCTGGTGTCTGAGTTGTCAGAGAATGTGTCCTAGGCTTAAGTGCGGATATGCTGGGTACTCACCAACATCTGGTGTCTGAGTTGTCAGAGAATGTGTCCTAGGCTTACGTGCGGATGTGCTGGGCATTCACCAACATCTGGTGTCTGAGTTGTCAGAGAATGTGTCCTAGGCTTGAGAATGTGTCCTAGGCTTACGTGCAGATGTGCTGGGTATTCACCAACATCTGGTGTCTGAGTTGTTAGAGAATGTGTCCTAGGCTTACGTGCGGAAGTGCTGGGTATTCACCAACATCTGGTGTCTGAGTTGTTAGAGAATGTGTCCTAGGCTTAAGTGCGGAAGTGCTGGGTAGTCACCAACATCTGGTGTCTGAGTTGGTAGAGAATGTGTCCTAGGCTTAAGTGCGGAAGTGCTGGGTATTCACCAACATCTGGTGTCTGAGTTGTTAGAGAATGTGTCCTAGGCTTTGGTGCGGAAGTGCTGGGTATTCACCAACATCTGGTGTCTGAGTTGTCAGAGAATGTGTCCTAGGCTTACGTGCGGAAGTGCTGGGTATTCACCAACATCTGGTGTCTGAGTTGTCAGAGAATGTGTCCTAGGCTTAAGTGCGGAAGTGCGTGGTATTCACCAACATCTGGTGTCTGAGTTGTCAGAGAATGTGTCCTAGGCTTAAGTGCGGAAGTGCTGGGTATTCACCAACATCTGGTGTCTGAGTTGTCAGAGAATGTGTCCTAGGCTTAAGTGCGGAAGTGCTGGGTATTCACCAACATCTGGTGTCTGAGTTGTCAGAGAATGTGTCCTAGGCTTACGTGCGGATGTGCTGGGTATTCACCAACATCTGGTGTCTGAGTTGTCAGAGAATGTGTCCTAGGCTTAAGTGCGGAAGTGCTGGGTATTCACCAACATCTGGTGTCTGAGTTGTCAGAGAATGTGTCCTAGGCTTACGTGCGGATGTGCTGGGTATTCACCAACATCTGGTGTCTGAGTTGTCAGAGAATGTGTCCTAGGCTTACGTGCGGATGTGCTGGGTATTCACCAACATCTGGTGTCTGAGTTGTAAGAGAATGTGTCCTAGGCTTAAGTGCGGATGTGCTGGGTATTCACCAACATCTGGTGTCTGAGTTGTCAGAGAATGTGTCCTAGGCTTACGTGCGGATGTGCTGGGTATTCACCAACATCTGGTGTCTGAGTTGTCAGAGAATGTGTCCTAGGCTTAAGTGCGGAAGTGCTGGGTATTCACCAACATCTGGTGTCTGAGTTGTCAGAGAATGTGTCCTAGGCTTAAGTGCGGAAGTGCTGGGTATTCACCAACATCTGGTGTCTGAGTTGTCAGAGAATGTGTCCTAGGCTTAAGTGGGAAGTGCTGGGTATTCACCAACATCTTGTGTCTGAGTCTGAGTTTGAGACTTCAGACTCGGAACAGATAATCTTCAATTTGATTTACAACTGTTAATAGTTGAGCAATGACAGTAAAGCTGCAGTATATATTGTGTATACAGTGTTAAACAATCATTTAAACATTTTCTGTCAATAATAACTACAATGCAGATAGATCATGACATTTAAGAATTTGCTTTCCTGAGTCTGAGTCTTAAACTCGGACTTGAGACGTTAAATATACAGACCTGGATGTGTGTATGGGTGTTACAGAGCCTTGAGACGCTTGACAATGGGAAGCCGTTCAAGGACTCCATGGGGACGGATATGAATCTTGTCATGGAGACGATCCGCCACTACGCCGGCTGGGCGGACAAGCTGTGCGGGAAAACCATCCCTGTCCGTAAGTAGGGCTGACGTTTACGGGAAGGCAGGGGGACGCTCCCACGACATTATTATACAAATTATTATTTTTAAACTATGTGATATGTATCAATTAACTTATATGTATTAAACACACAATGCTGTAAAAAAGGCAATATTGATAATGCATTGGTGATGTGTCTTCAGTGCATTCACAGTGTGCAAAAGCAAAGATAAATGATATGCGCGTACTCAGACATGCATAATGCATTCATTGCTCTTCATTCATCCATATAGATTACACTTATTTATACAAACATTTGCGTTTATCGTCTCTTTATAATGCCCAAGGATAAGGTTGCTGATCTGTTTCTCCAGTTTCAAGACCTGACTCGCATAACGTACTAGAAACCTCATAAAATATGCATTGAATCTAATCGATTTCACACACGTGTAATCATATACATGTACATTTTAAATAGCCTCAGATTGCAAACTACTCGATATTATCATTTTTGCAGGTGGTAATTTCTTCTGTTACACCAAACATGAACCAATTGGCGCCTGTGGGCAGATTATTCCGGTATAAGAAATTTAGCATCTACATGTATAAAGGAATAAGCCGGATTTTTTCGATTTATGATGCCATTTCCATTGTCTTGATGTTAATATTTCATTTAAAGCCATATGAATCGCTATGTTTGCCTGGTTTCATGTCCCCGTGTTTTCTGTTGCCAGTGGAACTTCCCGCTGTTGATGATGGCGTGGAAGATCGGCCCGGCCCTTGCTTGCGGAAACACAGTGGTCCTCAAGCCTGCGGAACAGACGCCGCTCACCGCCCTATATGTTTGCTCCCTTATTAAGGAGGTGCGTCGGTCTTGTTTATGACGTCATGTGGCTAGTCCATTTCGTCTCGAATGAAGTTCGAACTCAATTTGAAAGTTTATTTTCATGTTTTATTAAGATATATACAGTGCCTAATAATGCCAGGTTCTGATGCTCAAGGAACACATTCATTTCAGGCTGGTTTCCCGTCCGGTGTGGTGAACGTTGTTCCCGGATATGGTCCCACGGCTGGCGCCGCCATTACAAGCCACCCTGATATCAGAAAAGTCGCTTTTACAGGATCTGCCGAGGTAAGGACACGCTGACGTATTCGTTTCCGGTGAATTTCAGAAGTAATAATAATAATAATAATGGAAACAATATACTATGATTATGATGGTGATAAAACAATAATAATTAGCTATCCCCTAAGGTCATTAACAGACAATTACATACAATTGGCATGGTAGAAGTCGCGTGTATTGTTTTTCTTTGAGCTTATCTCTGTATTTTGTCAACTCTTTGTCGCATGTAAAACACACACAACAAACATCTATTGACAACCAAAAAGGTAATGTAGCCATCGATCAAAGCAAAAAGGTGATTGACCTAAACATGTGTGAGTCACCTTGAACATGTATATGTAGGGCATTCACATTGAACTAATTTCTATTGATTACGGTCCGTATAGCCTTGTTGAGAGATCTTATTGTAAAAAATACAACATGCACGGACAGGTTAGACAATATATGCGATAATTTTGTAAGACGTTTTGTTGTATGTAAAATGATACAGCACTTTAATAAGGTGTAAATGTAGTAAACTCAACAAGTATTTATAGGTTTAGCAATTATTAAAAAAAACACTCCCTCCGTTAAATATATATGTATAAACCGATTCGAGTTGTAAAAATAAAACATTTCATCAAGCATCTGAGCATTTTAACGGGTTAAGCTGTTCAAGGATAGCAGAGTCGAAATTGGTAGAAACCATAGCTTCATGACAGGTGACATGGTGACAAGTTCATAGAAAGCAGCTTTAATATAGCGATTTATTTAAACGGATACACAATTTAGATTTGTTCTATCTTCTAAAACTAAAGAAGAAAAAACATGTATACATAGTGGTTGTTGTTAAATACAAAAGTTCCATGAAAGGTCGTGAGGCCCAATTGAATAGTCTTTGTTGAACATCGTTTTAAATCTCACTATCCATTGACTAATGAAACAAGTCTGCATGGGTACATTTGACGCCTTTTGAGCGTGGCGGTTATGACAATATGTTTACATTAGTTACCAACACTATCTTTATAAATACCTGGACAAATTATGATAGTTGACGTTGGAGGTTTTTAAATATCTCCTCTCTAATGCACCAGTCAATTGTAACCACACATCCCCCAGGTCCGGGGATATACCGGGGATAGCCAGGGAAATGGGCCGTGTTTTTACCTTTCAGGTGGCCCCGCAGTGCCGGGTGAATGCGGTGGTTTTGTCTTTGCTTTAAATATAGCGCGGAATGGGCCTTACCTAGAGACCCTGGAGTGCGGGGGCATTTGGCAGGGATTTTACGAAGGGGATTTCTGTTCGTCCCCGCAGGGCGGGGATTTTAGCCGGGGTTGGCTGGACCGAAAGTCAAAGTCCCCGCTATTCCCCGGACCTGGGGGGGGGGGCGTGGTTACAATTGACTGGTGCATAAAATGGTGTTCTCCTTGTTCAGGTTGGCAAAATTGTGATGGTGGGAGCGGCCGAAAGCAACCTGAAGCCTGTTACTCTGGAGCTGGGAGGCAAGAGTCCCGTCATAGTTTGCAAGGACGCTGACCGTGAGTAGCCCGGGGGTAGACTGATGGTGGGAAAATGGCGGGGTGGGGGGGGGGGGGGGAAGCGGGACATTATATGAACAGATATCAAAGGAAACCGGTTTCTACATATGTTGCCATGATTTTTGTATTTAAATACAGCTGTTTTTCAAATAAAAACCCTTTTATAGTGCCATTCAATGACTGTGCAAAAAACCTACTTTAATAGTCCACAATGATCACATTTCACATTTGAAATTGTTCAAACGGCATTGTGAATATATCTTATTACTATTAGCGGAAACCAGAGGAAACTAGCCTAGATCTAATAAATTATGTGCCGTGGTTTAGTTATGTCCGTATGCAAAAATGTCACAAAACCATCGTCCAACCGAAAAAATGGTTGTTTTATTACGAAGAAACTAACGGTGTTCTTGATTTAAACCGAGTGAACCGTTTTATAATAGCTATGTAACACCTCGTTGCTAACATACATGTACGTGTATGCACATTACTCTCAATGTCTTCCCCGCAGTGGACGAGGTGGTGGAATTGGCCCACAACGCCATCTTTTTCAACATGGGTCAGGTTTGCACGGCCGGATCAAGGACGTTCGTGCACGAGGACGTCTACGACGAGTTCGTGAAGCGCGCCACTGCACGCGCTAAGTCCAGGAAGGTCGGCAGTCCCTGGGACGACGCCACCGAGTCAGGGCCGCAGGTAAATCCTTTGGATAACTTGTCCTTGTCCTTCAAGTGAAGGTTCCTGTTGTCACTTTGTGCAAATTTAATACTTTTCATAAACACAGTTGTTGTTTTTTCCGATAATTGAGTTTAATATCGGTGTAGCTACGTGTACAGGCCTGTACGTTGAGTCCCACTGCGTTGTTTTTGTTCAAATACCACATTAAATTAGTGCAGCGATTTAATGCACTATGCTATTATTAATGGTTAGGTTAGCGAGGAGCAGTTTGACAAGATTCTTGAGTTGATCGAGAGTGGGAAGAAGGAGGGTGCGAAGCTGGAGTGTGGCGGGGCCCGGTTGGGTAACGAGGGCTACTTCATCCAGCCCACAGTTTTCTCCAACGTCACCGACAATATGAGAATAGCCAAGGAAGAGGTTATATACATTACAGTTTTTTTCCATTATTTTCCTTAAAACAATACATGCTTAGCTTATGAGATTCGGTCAGTGATAATGCTGCTATTGTTTATTTCATTTACTGTCAGATTTAGATAATCAGTTGCCGCCGAGTTGACTGAAAAGAATTTGAAAACAAAATTTGATACAGGAAACACACACATAAATACATAAATAATCCACATCTACATACCAGAATGCTGGTTATAAAACACCATGTCACCATTGCATGTCTGTTCCAACTGTGACGAAAATAAATCAGAAACTTAGACGCACTTTTACAAATGTCGGTTACTGTTTCAGATATTTGGACCAGTGCAGCAGATCATTAAGTTCAAGGACATCGAAGAGGTGATCGAGCGGGCCAATGACACCACGTACGGACTGGCGGCGGCCTGCTTCACGAAAGACCTTGATAGCGCACTCGCCATCAGTAGCAGATTCGAGGCTGGTACCGTCTGGTATGTAAAAGTATATTGTGTAATATTTAGATTTGATAGCTCAGCTTGGGTATGGTTGGATGTGTGATATGCATAGCCTTGATACAGTCTTCTATGAAAAGTATACTATTTGGTATTTATATGAAGTGTATATGAGGTTAAAGTACCATGTAGATTGATGTTACTAAAGATACAATTGTAGTGACTTTTTATCCCAACCGAGTGGCAAATATTTATACATGGTTATGATAGGCGCGCGCGTGCGTGCGTGCGTGTGCGTGCGTGCGTGCGCGTGCGTGCATGCATGCGCGTGTGTGTGCGTGTCCGCAATCTTGTCCGAAGCATAGCTTGAAAGTACTTTGAGGTATTGACTTCGAACTTCATATACACATAGCTCTCATCTATCAATTTGGCGGGGGATGTTGCAGTCCGTAAATGCTCTTGTTTTAAATTCATATTATTACATTTTAGGGTGAACTGCTTCAACGTTTTTAAGATGAACGCCCCGTTTGGAGGGTTCAAAATGTCCGGCATTGGCAGGGAACTGTAAGGCTTTCCTATTTACACTACTGCTCACAGTCAGAAGTATCCCTCAAGTATCGTTTGGCATCAATACTTTTGACACAAGTTCTATATTAAGTAACTATCCAATAATTGATACAAGTTTTCGAATGTTGACCTTTATATTACGTGTGTTTTTCTGTAAAATCTAAATTTCAGCACAACATGTTTATTTTCCGTCTTATTTAAGCTTACCAAGAAACAGTCCATTGTATATACAAGTATCCTGTCACATGCTTGATTGCTAACATGTATAACTATACATTGCAGCGGTGAATACGGCCTTCACGCCTATACGGAAGTCAAGAACGTAAGTATATCTTCTTTAAAAAAAATGAAATCCGCAATGTTATAAAAGTGTTTAATGATTGCTTAGTTGATACTTGTCAGACAATCAGGAAGATTATGTGTTCCTGTCATGTGAATGTAATGTTTGTGTTGCCTGTGAATCATGAAGACACTTGGGGTGGGGTACTTTGTCCGCTGTCGTCGTCCGCCGCGTAATCAAACTTTATTTCCCATCGCTAACTTTTGAACTACTTTGTGTATAGTCTAACAACTTGGTATACACACTGGTTATGGTCATTCAATGACAATTGTTGATTTTGAAGTCAATAGGTCAAATGTCAAGGTAGTTCTGACCTTAACTAGAAAAAATATGGTCGCTTCCAACGTGCGACACAACGAATCGCGGGATTCTAATATTTAACGCGCAGTGCTGGCTTACTCCTCGTTTACAGCTATGTTATGTACATGCGATGTTTTATTCCATGTGTTGACTGTTTCAGGTGATTGTGAAGACCCCGTACAAACTACCGTAGTGACAGGAACTGTCAGGAGAGCCAGCACCTCTGGCCAACCACAGTCCGGAGTGCTTTGATTCTCGTACTCTAAACATGTACATCAGCCACTCTGTATAAACTGCTATACACACATGTATACATCTGTATATGTTATATCTACTGGTAGAAGGGCATACTGTTGGGTTGGTGAAACATTGTAAGAGAACATAGTGCAGATGAACAAACAGTTGTTTATAAGTGTAGTATGAACGTATTATCTTACTATTTATTAATGATCTAAACCTATACTTTAATCACGTAACCACTCGTAACCACTAGATGCATGTTTTAGTATTGACTTATAAGACATTAATCTTGAATGCAAGGTGTAAGTTAAAATGTTTAATAAACAATTAACATTAGAATGTCTAGTGGTTTATGAACTTAAAGATGTCTCGTTGATTGTCATTGCTAGAAGGTGTATGTACGTGGCCGGAATATGCGAACTGTTGTGGTGAATACTCCTAACTCGATAATGAAATATTTTAACGGTTGAAACGTTATTGAGTGAGTCGTCGAACAATGGCTGGTTGCATTTCGACTTGACCTAGAGTGTCTGTGGCTTTTCCTCAATAGTATGTGCCGCGACATCTGCTCTGCACGGTCACTCAATGTGAGGCAAATGTAATGCCTTAAACTTAAACTGTTATTTTGCCTACCTGAATTAAGGCCATCTGACTTCTGACCCCGAAGTGTGACCTAGACCTTGACGACACATGAGCGGAACATGCGCTCTCGGACACGATATTTTGCCCTTACTTAGTATAGAAACAATATTCTGATTCTGTCAAATATAAAATGGCTTACGCCGCGCCCTGCACTTTGAACGGATGTGGTAAATATTTTACCATGTTATTCTGAAGTCCTTCGATGTTTGGGAAATTATGTCACAGATCGAAAGAGTAACTGTCTGACATTATATTTCTTAGTGATGAAACAGACACAAACAATGGCTATATATAGTGTGCCATTGACCTTGGAAGGATATGGCTGTAACATCGCTCTTCAAGCCGACCCGTTCGATCAAGTTTCGCCAAGTTATCAAATTCATCCACCGGTTAAAGAGATTTAAAGTGGACACGAAAACGGGACGGGCGAACGGACGGGTGGGTGCATGGACATAGAAAAAAATATTTGTATGCCCTTCATTTTCGGGTGTGATTGGGGTCATAGACAATAAGTTACAAGAGTAGGCAAACAATATTCAAACGAATGGGCCTCGGTTTGCGAAAATAATCGGAAAACATTCCAGTAAGTTGTTGTGGTATGTCGATAAAACTGCTCCATTGCCACTAAAGACCGATCCTGGACCAGTCCTAGGCCCACCCTCATAGGACAAGAGATAAAAGAGAAGAAAAACCGGCCTCATACCAGATTGGTATGCATAGCGTATGCATCCTTTGACCAAGTTTTGACAAACACTTTCACTTATGACTTGTTGCAACTTTTTCAGCTTAATATGAAGTCAACTGTTGTAATAATAACCCCATATGACAGATACGAGTCGACGAGAGTAAACATTAGTGTGTTAAGCAACAATACATTTGAATATTAAACGAGGCAAAAACACCCGTTAATGTCCTTTCGTCACTTTTAATCATTCAAGATCCGTTAGTTATTTTACTAGACATACGCCCTACACTGCATAAACCATTTAAATAAAGGCATGAGAAAGGTATTAAATTCAAGGATGTTTTTAAAAGATATTATAGATAACATTTTACGATAATGTATTCAAATGAGGTCGTTCGAAACATCGGTTCCCTCGAGGCTTCAGCTCGGACCGCGGCATCCTCGAGCGATCGCAGTTTTACCGTATTTTAATTACATGTTCTGTACACACACACACAAAAATGCAACATGTTTTTTTGTTCTGCGACTATTTTCCTTTCAGTGCGCATACTAAATGTTAATGAAAAAGTTGAATGTTTTAACGTTTTCATGTACATGTAATATTAATACATTTAGTTAAAACAAGTGCTGTTCGAAGACAACGTGTTGCACTATATGCCTCTTTGACTAAGAAATAAATGCATTAATGATGGCAAATTTTAAACAAATCCTTTGTCAATCAAGGACCATCATTTGTATTTAGTATATTATGGAGTTATGCTGCCTAACTATGTGAAGTAAGAAGCCTGTTGAATGAATGGTATTGGAGTTTTTAGTAATAATCTTAAATCCCAACTTATCCTTAAACTTAAACCAGACACAATGTGCCCTAAAACTTTAAAGCCACAATGTGTACTTAGGATATGATATGTAGTTAAGTAACCTAATAACGTGATGGTCCTGCAATGGTCCTGCACAACAGTGTCAAGTATGAATTGAAAAGAATGAAGGGTATTGGAGTTATAAGTGAAACATCCAATTGTCCCTAGAACTTTTACCAGTGCCAACCGAATAGTCTAGTCCTCCATATTCTTCGAATAGTCGAGCTTAAAATGGCATTGATAGAGACATGCATATTTTTTTAAACTTTTTTGATGTCCTCTTAAATTATGACTGTTCAACTAAGGTCCACGCAGTCCTCTTAAATTATGACTGTTCAACTAAGGTCCACGCAGTCCTCCTAAATTATGACTGTTCAACTAAGGTCCACGCAGTCCTCTTAAATTATGACTGTTCAACTAAGGTCCACGCAGTCCTCTTAAATTATGACTGTTCAACTAAGGTCCACGCAGTCCTCCTAAATTATGGCTGTTCAACTAAGGTCCACGCAGTCCTCCTAAATTATGACTGTTCAACTAAGGTCCATGCAGTCCTCTTAAATTATGGCTGTTCAACTAAGGTCCATGCAGTCCTCTTAAATTATGGCTGTTCAACTAAGGTCAACGCAGTCCTCTTAAATCATGACTGTTCAACTAAGGTCCACGCAGTCCTCTTAAATCATGACTGTTCAACTAAGGTCCACGCAGTCCTCCTAAATTATGGCTGTTCAACTAAGGTCCACGCAGTCCTCTTAAATTATGACTGTTCAACTAAGGTCCACGCAGTCCTCCTAAATCATGACTGTTCAACTAAGGTCCACGCAGTCCTCCTAAATTATGACTGTTCAACTAAGGTCCACGCAGTCCTCCTAAATTATGACTGTTCAACTAAGGTCCACGCAGTCCTCTTAAATCATGACTGTTCAACTAAGGTCCACGCAGTCCTCCTAAATTATGGCTGTTCAACTAAGGTCCACGCAGTCCTCTTAAATTATGACTGTTCAACTAAGGTCCACGCAGTCCTCCTAAATTATTATAAATTAGTCCTCAAATACATTTAGTTGATCATCATTCTCCGCAGAATTACTTCATAAAACTTACATACTTATAAAGTAAAAACCAGAAACAAATTGCAAATCTGTAATATTTTTTATATCTATGAGAATTTTAAAGACCAAATTAGATACACATATAGCATCACAAAATAACAAAACATTCAAATGATGAAAAACAACAACAACACTCAGTTCAGCTGTCCACAGTTACAGTCATGTCCAGAATAATGTAAATGTATGTATTATGGTCTTGCACATGAAGACAAAATCTGGTAAGCATGTTTTTTTAATAGGATTGTTAATCGTTTAGAATGAACTTCTGACTTAAACAGGACTTAAGATGTACTTTATTGTGATCCTACAAAATTTCACAACCATTTCTGTATTCTGCAGCCTAGATGTGATAGGCTTTCAAATGGAATGCACTGGACTGTACCACTACACAAATTGCACAAGTTTTACTGGTTCTAACTAGTATTTATTGTTATTTAGTATTAAAGTATTAAGATAATTGTCAATCCTGCAAAAATAGTGTTAGTTTGTGCATGAGGGATTCATGCCAAAGGCAGGGTAAAGGGCATTTGACCCATTTTGAAATTGGTTACAGTTATATTCATATGGACTACTTTTTGGATGCAAATGTCTGAGCAAAAAACAACTGAACAATAGTTTGAAGTTGAAATATCTCAATCTTGCTTCAAGATAATCCTGACCTTAGAACCAATGATGACTGTATGCTATGCATTATTGTGATAAGCTTTTACCATAAAAGCTGTTCCAAACCTATTAAAAATACAGATAGCAGTAACATATTTAGTTTTGTAAATCCATAATGAGTTTTCAATCAAATTACATGATTTAATGAAGATGCATCTGATATTAAATAATAACTTCTGCAGGATGGTAAAATAAAATGGAAAATTATTTCTTGCACTGTACTTGAAATTAACAAAACAATAAATCCCAAAAAAAGAATGAAATTAAGTTTCAGTTTTAGAGGCAAAATATAACAAATTAATTACATTGGAAAATTACAACAATTAAGACGCAACTTTTAATTCTGAAATAAGATAAACTTAGCAATAAATTATTAAATATATTCCCAATTTGTTTAAAAGTTCTGATTAAAATATCTAGGACATTGCTACCATAAGTATTTGTATACATTTTGTCATATCAAGCGCAGGTGTTTACATGGTGTATCTTTCATTTAAGGCATTTTTGCAACTCTCATTGATACACTATTGTAATTTAAGCTATACAACAGTATATGACTATCAGTGTTTATGGATCAATAGCGCCTTTTTGCTTGTCAGGAATAGAATACTGGGAAACTCTGGTTTGAGCCATCATCTTTGTTGTAACAGTCTCTCAATGGCTTGATTCACATCACCGAACGTTGCTTGTAGGGCTGAAATAGTACACAGATATGCAAATGAAACTTTATCAGCGTAAATCTGCATACTTACGCAATATTCTGTATATCAATATCTAGTTAAAAAAAATAACATTGGGAATTTTTTTAATTCAAATAATTTATAAACATCAGAAAGAAACTTCAGATATGCTTCAGTTCTAATAAAATACCAATAAGCTTGAGGTTACAACCAGTGTCTGAGTAAACATTGCACAATAGTGATAAGGATATCAAAGAAATACGAAACTTTCATAACGCCGTATGAAATTGAAACACAAAAGAGATGAGCTAAAACTAGGATTTGGTAAACAAAATGAATGACTCTATACCTCTTATATTAGCTTCCCGGTCTACAAATCCCATCATAGCAAGTTGATCTAGTTGGTTTGCAAATCTTTGCTCAGGGGGCTGGCTCTGAAGTTGAAGCGTCAAAAGGTGAATGGAATTATAATTATGTACTATTTTTATGATTTAATGTACATAATTATTAAATACAGATAGCTTTTATTAATACAGACATTTATGGTTAATGAGACAAGCAATTATTAAACTGGGAGTTGTTAAGATTTCAGGGTAGTTTAGACTGTATCATGAAAATACACCAAAGGCAGTAATCAAACTTAGCCATAGCCCACATGCCCAAGCTTGTGAAAACACAATCAGGGTTTTGTTTCATGTTAATATTCTCTGGCCTGTAGGTAATACTCTTATATTTATATATACCTTTTTAAGCTACAATTCAGGCTTGTTCAAGAAAAATATTAATCTTGATGACTTAAAGGGAATTATTTTGCAAGGGAAGTTATCAACTCATTATACCAAGTGTGTTTGCTGTCAAGAGTTGTCTTGACATGGTCATTTGTTGACAAATTACCAGCATTTCTACCTAATTTCAGACCTTAATTTATAACTACAATGTCACTCACCGCATTTCCCTGTGCCATCATGCCCATCATCTGTGTCATCATGTTGCTGAATGGGTCCACTCCCCCTGGCGTAGCGGGGGTCGTGGTAGGGCCCATATTACCAGTTGTGCCAGCTGGGGGTGAAATGAAGAAAATTTAGACAAATTTCTTAAGAGAAAGTGAACATTTAACTTATCATTTAGGACTGTTTTTAATGAATATAATAATCTTATACAAGAAACGATATCTATTTCATAACTTACAAGCTGTAGTGGTAGCTGTAGCAGAGGATGTTTCTGTGGTGCTACCGGTGGTTGCTGAGGTGGTGCTGGTTGATGTTGTTGTTGTCCCAGTTGTTGTGGAGCCACCAACCATTCCTGGAGGGAAGGAAGGTGCCATTCCTGCTGGCAACCCCATACTGTTTGGGAAAACAACAACATGAAATGTATGAAAAGAAAGACATTATAAATTTGATGACAAAGAGGTACTTCATAATTTACATATTATGGCCTTAAATGAACAATCATTTTGGTGATAATTATCTCCTGATATATATCATTTTTGGGTGGTTTGAAAATTTTTAACTACAATCTTGCAATTTAATACTTGAAAATCTCTATTTACAGTCTGAACCTTAAAGAAATGATTTTCTGAACAAACTTTTGTATTATCTAGCTACAAAAGAAAGTATATGCTTGGCAATTTTATAACTATGTGAATACAGTCAAAACTTTTGCACCTACTTAGGAAAGAGCCCAGGGGCCTCGGAGTTGAGAGTCTGCATACCCTGCATCACCTGCTGCATGGCTTCTAGCGCCCGCGGGTTGGTCATCATGTTCTGAACTGTTGGGTTCTGCATCTGTGTTAAGAAACAATAAATTTTCTGTTAAAACAACACCTATCACATAAGTGATGACTACAACCTGCATGCTGCCTTGACGAAGGATGTGACTGATAAGACTCTGGCAAATATTGAACTTAAAAGTCATTATAGAAGTTTTGTGATCAATATTATGGATTACAGACTGCCTTCATACTGATATACAAATATTCCTGAGCACACCTGTTGTAACATGGTAGGCAGCTGTTGTTGGAATTGCTCCCTCAGCTGGGGATTGCTGGCAAACATGGGGTTGGTCCCAAGGATCTGGTTTGCGAGTTCTGGGTTGGCAGTCATTGACTCCATCATAGACTGCATGTAAGGTGCCTGCAGCATATTCTGCATGAGCTGGGGGTTGGACGACATCTGGGACATGAGGCTGGACATCCCCGGTGTGTTGAACATACCTGCAACAGAATGACCACAAGAAATGTAGGTTATGTCATTTTACGTTTGTGTAGCAACAATGTAAAAGCATTAATTCTATCATTATCCTTGCTCAAAGGCAGACATTCAAGCCCAAAGCAACTGGCCAAGAAAGTGCGTATGCTTCGCCGTGTGGTCAACTGGACTAATCTTTCTTTTCACATCAGCAGCCTCAAATTATTTATTTAAAAGCCTCCTGATATTCACAGATACTGAAGCTAATATTGTCTGTTTTAAAAGAGACTAGGAGGCTGCCACCTCAGTGGTTCCCTTACCAAACTGTCCCTGCGCCTGTGAGGTGGTGGACGTGGTGCTGGTTGATGTTGTGGAGCTGGTAGAGCCTGATGTGCCGCCTGACTGCGGGGCCCAAGGGTTGGGCAGGGGGTCTGTGTTCTCACGGCCAGCCTGGGTACCAGCAGAGTCTGGAATGTAAAATATTAACAGCTATGTGTTCATTCCTGGATAGATCAACACAAAATAATTGTTTGCTTGTTGTTTTTTAAACTTAAAACATATATCAACTCACCAACATTTGAACTGTCCAAAAATGTGATACAGTTAAATACTTATAACATGGTGGTGTAGTCAAGTGTGTTTGTCATGTTGTTTATGACTTGTCACTCAAAATCAAGGTATTAACTGGTCGGAGAGCAAATATGTTTAACCACTGAACATACCTCCAGATACAAGGCCGGAGAAAGGGTTGGAGCCAAATCCCTCCTGTGCAGCATTCATCATAGGCTCCTGGATGTCGGTGTACATGCGCTGGAGGGCATTGAACCCACCTGGTATACTCTGAAATAGGATGGAAATCATATATTTGTTTAACAGGTTACACTAATTATTACCAACTATTTCACAGTGAAGGCACTCAAGTTCATATATATCAATTACTTATTTGAACATTTCATCACAAAAATATATATTCTATCTATTTAAAGACTTTTTCTGTGCTCAGACAGACATCTGATTACAATTTTTTGTATCTATTTATTAACATCAGATTCTGTTCGAAGAAAACCAAATGATATAAAACTGTATACAATAATCATCAAAGCCTGATAGTGAGACTGTAAAATAATGCTAAGTGTAAATGGTCACCTCCAGATTGCTCATGGCTCGATCCTGGGACCTCATCAGTTCCTGCAACATGGATGGGTTTCTGGCAAGCTCCAAGGTCTGTAATGAAAATGTCATGATGAAATAGTGAAGAATGTTCTACAAAGATTAAGAGTATACTAATTTACAAAGCAAATGTGTCTTTAATTCACTCACTATCTATAACATAGATTTCAGAAGGAAAATATGAGCTATTTAAATGTGTTTCTCCAACTTTGCATTGCAGTTCTAAAGCAAAACAGTGTAAGGGAGACAACTACTATATTTCTATCTGAAGATATTTCTATCCAACTCAATTTCCAATAATATGAACTTCATGTCCTTTTGAAATGATTATGAGACCTATAAATAATGCAAACCTGTCTCATGAGTTCAGGGTTGTTCAACATGTGTGTGATTTCTGGATTTCTCTGAAAACAGAACAATGGCAGTGTATCAAACTTATCAATATACAACATAGATTAATCTTTTAGAAGACAAGACATAGACCTAGCAGATGTTTATCATCAATCAATGAATCTCCATTATTCCAAATAAATGACACTGTTGTTGTTGTTGCCATTGAATACCTTGAAAAGATAAGTGGAAACAGAGGTATCCAGTTTCCAGTGAAACTTTCCACACATACAATGTAGAACTCTGACTTTCTCACCTCCATAACATCTCTCATCTGTGGGTTAGCCATCATGAGCTGCCTCATGACATCCGGGTTGGACATCATCTGTTGTACAAATGGGTTCTCCATCATCTGACGCAACATTTCTGGGTTCTGCGTCACCTGGTGGGGATACAAAGGACTTGAGGGCATATCTTAGTGCATTCATTTAGAATACCTGACAGATGTTTAGTATGAAAATTCCCAGAGTCTTATTTTTAATTCAACGTATCTCTTTATTAGGCAATTTTCTTTGAATGCATTCACACATACATAAGACATAATGATATAGCTTGATCAACCATATTTTTGTAAATCCATCTTTACAGGTAAGATGAATAAATGCTGGTGAGGCTTACAAGAATTCTATGGAAGCATTTGTACCTGTTGTTGCATACGCTGCTGCATCTCCATGAAGTTAGCAGAGCCCATGCCAATATTACTGAGCCCGGCAAGCCCTCCCATGCTGCCAAGCCCAAATGGGGACGCACTCACATCTGGGGCAGCTGGTCGACTGGGCTACAATCATGCAACAAAACTTACTATCATGATTAAATTTCCATGATCTATAATAAAACTTTGTTAACTTGTTCTTCTGTATTTTTTCACAACGTCATAAACGTTCAAACATGCACTTCTGTAAGCTCCTGTCCATATGTAAATTGAATCTAGGTGAACATATAATTTTGCCTCTTTAAATGTGTTGAACAAGGCTCTCTGAACTCAAATATTAATTTTTAATACATGTATTTACCGGTACTGAGGGTGTGGTTGTTGTGGTGGGTGTGTCAGCTGGTCCAGGGCTGGCAGCAGTTGTCTAAAATACACAGTAATATGCATATATATATATATATATATCCTTTAAAATTATTCTAATCATGTACTAGTACTTGGAAATGTGTGTGTGCATACTTCCATTTGAGGCGCTTTGTAAACACTGAAGATGATGATTGCTACATGTATGCAGGGACATGCACTGACTTTCATAGATGCAAAATGGCTTATATCATTTCATAAAACACGATATTTCCTTTATACATAAAATGATCTATACTTGTGTATAGTGTTTGTAGTCAACTCAAATATTAAATAAAATTTGCTGTGTACTTGAAAACATAAATAATCTAGATTGCTTTTTTGAAAAAGCGCTTGTCTCCCCTATTGTGTGGTTGTAGCTGAGAAAAAAATAAATGATGGACATGAAATTTGTAATTTTGGACTGGAGACGAACCAATAATGAAGTTTGGCTTATTCACCCGTATTAAAAAGTTAAGAGAAGAAAGTGTTGTTGATTAATCTTGGAAAATGTAAATGAAGTTTGTATTGTTTGAAGTTCCTCGGCGCAAGTGTTATTCAATTATTGATCAGAAACTATTTTTCAGCTCAAGGTCTTCGTGACCTTGACCTTTGACCTACTGATCACAAAATCAATAGGGGTCAACTGCATGACAAACTTACATACCAAGTTCCTGGGTGCAAGCATTCTTTAGTTACTGAGTGGTAACCGTTTCTCAACCTCAAGGTCACGACAACCTTGACCTTTGACCTACTGATCTCAAATTATATAGGGGTCATCTACTAGTCATGACCAACTAGCATAGCAAGTATGAAGTTCCTGGGTGCAAGCGTTCTTTAATTATTGAACGGAAATGAAGTGTGACGTACAAACTGACTGACAGATAGATCACAAAATCAATAGGGGTCATTGACTAGTCATGACCAACTTGCATACCAAGTATGAAGTTCCTGGGTGCAAGCGTTCTTTAGTTATTGAGCGGAAACCATTTCTTCACCTAAAGGTCACGGTGACCTTGACCTTTGACCTACTGATCTCAAAATCAATAGGAGTCATCTACTAGTCATGACCAACTAGCATACCAAGTATGAAGTTCCTGGGTACAAGCGTTCTTTAGTTATTGAGCAGAAATCATTTTTAAGCTTAAGGTCACCGCCAACATATCGTTTTTTAACCTCAAATTTACTGCGACCTTGACCTTTGGCCTACTGATCACAAAATCAATAGGGGTCATCTACTATTCATGAACAACCAGCATACTAAGTATGAAGTTGCTGGGTCTAAGCGTTCTATAGTTATTGAGCGGAAACGAAGTGTGACGAACAGACTGACGGACAGGGCAAAAACAATATGTCTCCCCATGAATGGGGGAGACATAATTCTAGGCATGTTTAAATGCATGTTTGATATAAAAACAGCATGTATAAAACACTCACCTTGTTAGCTGACTTAATGACCAGGTGAATTGTAAGACCATCTTTAATGCCATGTTGTTTCAGAGTGTCATTCTCTTTCAATATTTTACCAGCAAAAATAAGACAGAGCTGTTCAATTGGGGATTTGAACTTCTCTCCAACTAACTCCTTCAGCTGAAAAAATAATAAAACAAAATAAAATAAAAAAATTGTTGACACCCTTTGTTACGAAGCACAACATTGGAACATATCTCATACTTTCTATTCTTTCATATGATTAGGATAATACTCTGGGGTCAAAATAAGCACAAGACTGCCATGCTTGACTGGCTTGTTCAAAATTTGAACTTTATTTTGTGGGCTGCCAATAGTTTCTCGAAATTAGTGAGTTTAGCTTAATCCTGTTATTTCTAGAAACAGGCTCTGGTGACAATTTTTCAAGCAAAGCAGTTATGTAAGGATTCAGGCTTGTTGATATTGAATTGTTTTCATTCATATTTTGATGGCCAAGTACATTGTAGCTCGCTGCTGTCATCAATCAATATTTCATTACATAATGAAGAAATATAATCTATCGAATTGAATGGTGTCAGGTAAAGGCCCAGTGCCAGAAACTCTCCATTGTTTTCAGACAATGTTATAAGGCTGAACCTTGAAAGAATTAATAACAGGGAAAAGAGTATCATTATGTCCTTTTAATATATTTGGGTGTTTAATTTAGGACTTCTTCTTAGTTCTTTTAAGCTTTATTCCACTAATAAAGCTTAAAAGAACTAAGAAGAAGTTCATGAGATATTTATGAAGTTAAACAGTTTACTGTACACAATAATTACTTGTATCTTTTTACCAAAAGCCTGGTTGTCACAGAATGTGTCAAATATTACCATTTACACTTCAAAGCTCATTTTTTTTTAATTTACTAGCCATATAAGCTACACTGTACAACACACATATGATATAAACATGTCATATCATTCATCGCATGTGCGTAAAGTAAGGAAAATTGAACGTCAAATTGGAAACTAGCTTTAAATTGATAGTACAACACGCAGGATCATTTGATGAACAGAAGGGTATTATGTAAGGCACTTAATTCAATAAGGCCAGAGTTTTTATATCTTTAGATTTACGGGAGCGCCGTACCTAAATATTTCAAAACCCAAATAAAAATAAAATTCATTTTCGTAGTATTATTTTTATTTTTTCCGACGAACGTTGCTCCAATGTTAAGAACAAAATAAAATTAGTGTTCTATAACCCGTATCTCAGAACCAACTGGTGTACCAATTGTCATTCATTATCGGTCTTTTTACTGCACAAACCACGTAAACCAGTCGGAAATACGCGGAGAAACAGAACAGGTACCCGTTACCATAACAACGTCCTGTCAAAAGTGAAAGTACTTTTTGTCATACCCCTTATTTCTCGCAATTTCTGCAGCTATATAGAAATGTTTTTCTACAAAAAACGTTCCGATGTTTCATTATTTAAATCAAACCGTGGTGAACTTAAAGCGTGTTTATTGTGATTTTTTTTTGTAGATTCAGTATGTTGTTCGCGTTTCGTGGAATGATTGCGAAACTTCCGGTCAAAATAAGGAGACAGAAATTCTTGGGTTGTATTGTCTATTAAAAGTCGTTGGCGCACGTCGTATATTAACAAGGATGAATTGGATTACAGCGCAAAAATGTATAGCTTCTGACAAACACAAACTGCAAAATGATATCGTGTTCATCATAGTCAAAATGGATATTTTTTTCTGAATTTGACTCTGGGGAGCATTGAACACACTGCTTCACAATCACATATTTGAAGAGAAAAACACAAGGTATCGTGATATTCGTAGTTGTTTATTAGTTTAATAATGATTTCGAATTTAAATCGTTATAGAATACTGAAAATGATGTAATAATAACATAGTGTGTGTTTCCGATAAAAGAGAAAAAATCTGAACATAAGATATCTGGCAGTCAGTGCAAGAAGTCAAACTTATCCGTTGCTTATTGCCAACGGGCATAGCTGGAATTAGAAGGATATTTTTCAGGACTGATTCTAAAATCAGTTCTTAGACCTGTTTTTTTTAAACATATAACACTTGTAAAATTTATCTGAATGCTCCCGAATTTTCTTTGGTGAAGTACATAAATGTAGATTTTGACTGTCTGTGTATCCGTAAGCCCTGTCAAACTTTGAAGTGAAGAGGAATTTCCATCAGGGCTTCTACTTTTTTTGGTTATATTTTCTATATAAAAACCACATCACGGTAAATTGTCACGGTGCTATTTCGTTAAAGACAGAAAAAACACATTTGACCTCCTTATTATACCGTGTCTGAAACTGTGTTCAATGTTTGATTACTTCACAATGGAAAGGATATGCTTATATTGTGGGCAAAAGGTTAGAATTGGCCATTTAAACTTCTTTATTACACTGACATGTTTCATAAAATCCATGGGTTGATAATATATGCACCTCATATGCATAGGTGCATTCGAACAAATATATACAATTAATTTCAATGAGCGCTTGAACTCACAGTGTTGAGGTCAATATTTTCAGTCATTAAAGGGATCTTTTAATTATGCTTTTGAAACTTTGTGGTGATCTATCACCCTTTTTTTAGCCTATGAAATAGCTGACACAAGTAAGGTGTGTTTTGTCTTCATGATATAAGAAGTTTTAAAAAATAAAAAAAATCGGAGAAAAATCCGTTTTATTTTTATTTATTTCTCCTTTGGGACATTTTATGCATTTTATTTTTATTTTTATTTCCTCCTCCTTACCCAACTTTTTGAAAAATCTCCCGTAAATCTAAAGATAAAAAACTCTGGCCTAAGTAGCTTGGATAACATCAAAAAAGCAACGCCCCTGCAAGTTTATAACAGTAACTCACTTTCATCTTTCTTTAAGTTCTATGACGTGTAAAGTTGCACAAAATGTATTCATTCATTTAGTCTTGTCTACTGACTTATATATGCAGGGGATAGAATCAGTACTTAGACACATAAAAACAAATCAATTTTTTCAAATAGGATAATGCTCATCATCAGTCTAGACCAGAAGATACAGCCCAGATCAGCAGACCATACAGAGCAGATTGAAAGACGATACTGCAAGTGTTATATGTTGAAACTGACCAGAGGATGAAATCTATTATGACCTAGATAATAAAATTATGTGGGCCCCAAACAGCCCAGATCGTAGCATCATATGACAGTGACTGGGAAACCCAAGGTTTGCGATATTTGCTAATAAAATACAAAAAATATCCCAGAGAAACTCCATCTGATTAGAACATTGTTTTATCATGTCTAGTGAGATTAAGAAGCATATGATTTTTCCCATTTTTGTTTTAAAAGTTTGCTCCAGGCTGTCCTTTTCATGAATAAGGTTTTACCAAAAACGGACAATAACCTTCATTTACAGCCAATGAGTTTACTTTATTTGCCTCTAATAAGTTCCACTCTTAAAAGTAAAGAAAACCAGGTTTACAACAAACAACAAAAAAGGTGAGGACTGATATACCCAGTATAAAAAAACCTGGCTGTCATCCAGACGCATGCAGGTTGCCTAAAGACAGAAGACCTCTACTGACCTGTTTTACAGCCAAAGTTATGCTACACATCTATGAGACTCTATAGCGAATTTATCTGATATATTCTCAGTAACATTTTACTATTTTTATTATTTCTATTGCTTTCAAAATCAAAATTTAACCTTAATTATAATCTTTATTAAATTAAATGCCTAAGTGAAATGACGTTATCTATTTGATGAGAAACACATTAAATTACTTTTGTGAATTTCCATTCTTCTCGGCCTCGTGCTATCTAGTAATCGAAGTTGAAAACTACACCTATAATAGCCAGTGTCAATAATGACGTTAATTTATATGTTATATTCTCAGTGACATATTATTTCTATTGTTTAAATCAAAATGTTGTCTTAATTATAATCTTTATTAAATTAATACTTAAGTTGTTATCTATTTGATGATTACGCATAAATTACTGACGCTATAGACGCTATATGCTTTAACCCGGAATCCTGATCGGAACAACTACCCACTTTTGATACTAAACAATTTGTACGTGAAGGATTTGCCATATCAAAAATAAAGAAAAAATCCGTCAACGTACAATTATTTGGACTAAATTTGTAATTAGCCCATAAAAACGTACACCTTTGAGTCATTCTAAGATGTTTTTTGTATCGCGTTAAAATCAGAGTGTGGACTAAAAAATGTGTTATAAATCATATACGAGTTGTGAAAGTTGAAATAAAAAATATCTTCGAATTGACTGTCAATAATAATGAACTTTAAATGTATTGATGAGATGGGACAAAACAGAAAGGTGAAAGCCATGAAAATTAACCTTCTTAACATCTGCATTTTCGTCTATCTTAATCTCTTGTTTCTCTTTCGGCGTTTTCACAGTAATTGTGATTTCAGTTCCAGAATTTTCGGTCTGTTCAGAGTCAGCCATTTTGATTATTTTTGTGGCGTACTTCCGGTTTTATTTACCAGAAAGAAAAAATAAGAAAAAGATAATCGATGAAACTTGTTTTCACTGATGAAAATTGTTAGTATATTTCTAATGAAGTAAAAAAGACCCAACCCTATTGTGCAATAGTCAATTAATGACAAATATTCGACTAGGTGAATCGAATTTGTTTATGGAAATAAAGTTTTACAGTAATATTGATGGTAATTTAAATTAATTGTTGATGGTTGTAGATATTTAGGATCAAACTGTTAGTTTTAATTACGATGGTAGTTTCTTTTAATTCAACCAATATTTTTGCGAACAGGCTAGAAAAGCAATGTTTAGTTTGCTTAAAGCAATTTAAAGGCCAGAAAGTTACAATTAAGTATCGTTTTATCTTTTTGATACATCGGTGCATGAGTCTAATATTGTAATACGAAACAGATGTCTGTGGTTGTGATGACCTCAGTATATTGTACGTATATTTCGATGCAGTTTTGTAAACTTTTGTTAAATATTAAATTGTCTACTTCTAAAGTTATAAGGTTAACTTGATGTTTTACCTTTGGCTGCTGCTGTTAAATCAAGAGTCATTGACTAGGTGGTGTAGAATAGTTAATACTAAGAATGATAAACTCAATGGTTATAATTATAATGTATAAAGTGTTGGTTGTTAAAATGCGTATTCTTGTCTTACGATTAAGGGTGTTCACTACAACAATTGGCTGTGCATATTATTGGTTTACTGAATCTGCACCCCATCCTATATATTTACATACTATTGTTAGACATAGAATTAAAGATCAGTTTATGACTTTGATTGAATAACTACAGACATCAAGAAATTGTTTGCAATATAGAATATTTAGAACTGATTTTCTATTGAAAAATGCTTTGTTTTACTACCAAAAGACCTTGCATTGTCACTCTATCACTCTAGATGCCGAAATAGCAATCTTGGTTAGATATATTGCTGATCTTTAACAAAGAAATTGCCGTCTTGTGATAAATGTTCTGTTGCTGACGAGTTTCATTATATTAACTTAAATTATCTAGTCATGTGTTGTTATAATGTCTTACAGTTTGTTTTAATATGTATTTTTGTGTATGTTTCAGATGTTTGTACATGAATCTTAAGTTGCGTTGTTCTATGCAGATCCTTCTATGGGCCTATGTTTTGAATAAACTGAAACTGAAACGTGATGTCTTCCCGATAGCCAGGAATTCAGCTCAGTTCTTGTACCCCCTTTGCAGCACTGCCCATACACAATAGACGGGGAACCAACTCTCGAAGTGGTAGCCACAAACACACAATGTTATCGCTAATTGTATGGTCTAGAATGAATTTCGAATGCTATTTTCAGATTGAATTTATTATTTTTGGGACCAAATACTGATAATGTTTCACAAACCATAAGACTAAGTATATCTAACAACATATTCGTCACAAAAGTACGTTGTTCAAACAATGAGTCATACTCTTGTGGTGGGCCGCAACTTTACTCAGGGCTGATCCCCCCACTGCATGTTTTTGCCGTGTTTTCTATAGGCGGGTAATCAAATTATGGCGTCATATTTGAAACTGTGCTAAATTTTAAGTATTAAGTTGTTAACGACTATGCGATGTACGTACATGTACTTATAGGAAGCAGGTAGGCAGTTTCATTCGCTGGAAATGTAGGTTATATTCTAAAATATTAGACCGACCCTAAAAAATCGCCCTTACCCAAAAAATGTTATTGTTTCAATTGCAAAGGCCATTGAAAGCTTGATGATATCAATGTTTTATCCAGTACAGCCCACTGCTTTGAACAACATAGCTTTATTTCGACACATTCTTGCGGTAATTTATCTTTAATCACTCTCCGACGCATTTATATATAAGCATATTTTAGGTTTAATATTGTATGCGACAAGGATATGATTCAAATGCAGTTCTTTGTGACATGTACGATCTGTTGCCCAAAGTCCCCTCATTTTATATAGAAGGCGACAGATCCGCTTCAGTTCATCATGCCCGAATGCGTAATAATTGCAGCAACTCAAATTCCGATCTTTACAATAATCATATCGCAATTTCCCCTAACTGTGTCTGTGGTACAGAAATTGAAGAGGCTGAACACTTCCTTTTCAAATGTAGTCGGTTTACTGCACAACGGCGTCAATTATTCCTTCAAACTAGGCAATAATTCACTGAATACCAATAAATTACTACACGGCTACAGTAATCTGAATGACGAACAGAATACATACAAAAAGTACAAACATAAATTGTTGCAACTTAAAGATGTAAAATAAATGGAGTTGAGTAGTCTGCTTATCATTATACTAGCCCACGGGGTCTTGGCGACAACAGCTTCGTTTACACGTTTCTTTTCTCAGTCTATCTGTCTCGCTCTCTCTCTCTCTCTCTCTCTCTCTCTCTCTCCCGTTTACTTATCTTTAAGTCAATCTCTTACTTATTCAAAACCTTAAATTGATTATTATCATGAAATGTTATGATTATTATCATGAAATGTTATTTATTTATGCACATGCAAACTGATTTTGTCATAACTTTTCAATCTAAACGACAGTCCGACACACCCCAATTGTATAATTATATGTCTGTCGAAAAGATTGATATGACGGGCGTACATTATATGTAATAAAATACGATTAAACTAGATGAAACTTTCACATGTTTTATTATATCATAATGTACACAATATCACTACAGTAGAGCAATGATTAACTGTTTGTTTACTACTAAACATATCCAAGTAGCCTTCAAATATATGCAGTAATAGAACTAGCATGGAGAATAATTTAGTCTGAACTTTTCATGACTCAATGCCGAATGAAAATCCGGAATATGACACAAATGATTTTATCATTTTTTTGTGTAAAAATAGACGACGAATAAAAAAGCATATTTATAATGTAAGCATACAAAACAAATAAGATAGACAACATGAAATAAAGAGCAAAATGATGAATGGCAAATTATGTATCCATTTCTGTTGTGCTTTAATCAAAGAACAATGAGTATCATGTCTGTAATTAATGCAATATTGACAAAATTGGTTGGCTTAACACAGTGTAGTCACATTAACAGCTAGTTTCCAACTTGTCGATCACAATTCTATATTCAAGATTTTTCTATTCTCGTTGCGGTGTAACATCTTGAAGCTGAATCACTGCTGAATGAGCTGATTTGTGATACAGTGAACACTGTTTCCTGTATAATGAACACGTAACTGATTCTACCAAAGTTAGCACAACAGACAATGGCAACAGTTGTCAGCAAAGTAAAGTGTATCTACTCTCATGCAAAGTTCAAATGAGGGGTCTTCAGATGAGTTCCTGTCCTCTTCAGGGGCTGTTATTTACTTGCACCTCCCTCCGCCCCTCCTTGCGCACCTCCCTGCTTTGCCAACTGCTTTTGACGCATAATTTCAGCATCTCTGAAAAACAAACAATGCAACATTACAAGAAGGTCATTCTAAATCAAAGCAACAGAACTGTTGACTTGTTAAAGTACAGGAATTTGTACATTTTGATTGCTAAAATAATTATTTTTGTCACTCTCCCCTTTGTTGTCAGTTGTTCCATGTTTGAAAGGTTTGCTTTGTTTTCATCTATCAAGTATCTCCCCTATCAGAATGGTAACTAGTAGGCGGAAACTAACTGTTTAGTTACCAGAATATTGTCATATACAACCATGCTAGTTATTGAATGTTGTCCTTGACAACAAGTGGTGTCCTTGACAACATGGTATACAACTCTTACCAACAACTCTCTTGATTGGATTGAACACTCATGCTGAAACATCCATGTATGTGGATAACGTAACTATTACCAAAACAAGAGCCGTCGTAAGACAGCGCGCTGGACTACGCCGCTTTGACTTAGAATACAATAACGATGCAATAATACCAAGTTTGGTCTCTTTATGTCAAACCTAACTAAAACAAGAGATGTTTGTCAAACATTATGCCCCCCCTGAGCGCCATGTTGTCAGGATTATATGGACAATTGAATGAAATATGCATGGACTGAAATGATAGCTGATTTGTCACTGACATTGGATGCCATTGAGGCAGTTTTAAGATTATGACCATTCAAAGTTTGAGGATAGAGTGTGTTATGACCATGACCTTTGACCCTATGACCTCAAAATTCATAGGAGTCATCAGCTGGTCACCAAAAATCTAAATGTCAAGTTTGAGGGCCATGGGTGCAGGCATTGACAAGTTATCACACAGACAAGCTTTTTTCGTTCAAGGTCACTGTAACCTTGACCTTTGACCCGATGACCCCTAAAATCATAAGGGGTCATCTTAAGGACAGACACAACACCAAGTCAAGTTTGAGGGCCATGGGTGCAGGCATTGTTGAATTATCACTTGAAACATTTTCGCATTCAAGGTCACTGTGAACTTGACCTTTGACCCAATGACTCCTAAAATCAATAAGTGTCATATCCTGGTCAGACCCAACTTCCATGTCAAGTTTGATGATCATAGGTTCAGGCATTGTTGAGATATTACTGGGAGAAGATTTAACTTTTTTGTGATAAAGGTTACTGTGACCTTGACCTTGGCCCGATGACCCCCAAAGTCAAGAGGGGTCATCTGCTGGTCAGGCACAACCTTAATGTCAAGTTTGATGACAAAAGGTCCAGGAATTGTCCAGTTTGCTTTCAAGGTCACTGTGACCTTGACCCCTAAAATCAATAGGGGTCATCTACTGGTCAGGCCCAACCTCCAAGTCAAGTTTGAGGGCAATGGGTGCAGGCATTGTTGAGTTATCACTCGGACAACCTTTTACCATTCAAAGTCACTGTGACCTTGACCTTTGGCCCAATGACCCCTAAAATCAAAAGGGGCCATCTATTGGTCAGGCCCAACCTCATAGTCAAGTTTGATGGCCATGGGTGCAGGCATTGTTGAGTTATTACTAGGACAACCTTTTACCATTCAAGGTCACTGTGACCTTGACCTTTGGTGCGATGACCCCCAAATAAAAGTGGGGTCATCTCCTGGTCAGGCCCAATCTCAAAGTCAATTATGAGGGCCATGGGTGCAGGCATTGTTGAGTTATCACTCGGACAACCTTTTACCATTCAAGGGCACTGTGACCTTGACCTTTGACCAGATGAGCCCAAAAAACAATAATGGTCATCTACTGGTCAGGCCCAACCTTCATGTCAAGTTTGATGACCATACGTCCAGGATTTGTTGAGTTATCACTCGGACAAGCTTTGGTCTACCGACGGACCGACCGACCGACATGCCTGTTCAAAGCAATATACCCCTCTTCTTCGAAGGGGGGCATAATTATTCAATACATAAGGTGAGTTTGATGCTGCCCTCCTACCAGCCAGCCCAAACAATGACGCAAGTCATTCAAATAACTTGATTTCCCATTATGAAAATGTGGTTAAGAATATACAAATATGCCCTTTAAAGGAATTTAAAAAAAAAATTCAAGGGCCATAATTTGTATTTAGGCTTAAAATGGAGTTATGTTTCTTGTTGTAAGATGGGCATTAATAATTTTGAAGTTTATTAAGTGCATTTAATGAACGGTATAGAAGTTTTTTTTATTAAAATCCCAACTTGCCCTTAACTTTTACTTGCCTAAAACTTTAACCTAAGTCAATCAGGGGCCATAACTTGTATTAAGGATATGGAGTTATGTTACCTCATTGGGTGATGGTCCTGAACAATTGTATGAAGTATGAAGTCCATTGAATGAAGGGTATAAAAGTTATTAAACAATATCCCAACCTGCCCTAAAACTTAAACCTAAGTTCCATAGTCAATCAGGGGCCATAATTTGTATAAAAGATAATATGGAGTTATCTAACCTCATTCTGTGATGGCTTTGAACATCTGTGTGAAGTATTAAGTCAATTGAATGAATGGTATTGGAGTTTTAAGTGAAAATCCCAACTTGCCCTAAAACTTTAACCTGCCCTAAAACTTTAACCTAAGTCAATCAGAGGCCATAACTTGTATTTAGGATAATATGGAGTTATGTAACCTCATTGTGTGATGGATTAAGTCAATTGAACAAAGGATATAGAAGTTATTAATAAATATTCCAACTTGCCCTAATACTTTAACCTAAGTTCCATAGTCAATCAGGGGCCATAATCTGTGTAAAGAATAATATGGAGTTATCTAACCTCATCATGTGATGGCCCTGAACAACTGCGTGAAGTATTAAGTCAGTTGAATGTAGGGTATTGGACTTATAAGTGAAAATCCCAACTTGCCCTAAAACTTTAACCGGACGCCGACGCTGGGGCGAGTAGTATAGCCCACCTATTCTTCGAATAGTCGAGCTAAAAATTGTTGAGATCATCATACTTTGTGAAATGAAAAAAAAATTCCAAAAAAGTGCTCATGAAATTTACCAGAAGACTCAGACTAGGAGCATAATTATGTTGAGTTCTAGACCAATAATAACATCAAATAGTATCCATCCTTTTCAATGATGAAAGTTGTAAATGGTGCGTTTTGAAGCTTAAGACAGATTTAACCGCAGGAGTGAGGACAAAGAATGCTCTTAAAATTTAATTCATGGATAATAGTGTTAGATACATGTATGCAATTGACCTCCACACTTAGAAGGACGTAAATGATTTTTGAGGTACTCATTCAATTTAAAAAGAAAGGAGTTAAGCTACTCATTTGGTCATTTCTTATCAATTGTTTAATATCATTCCGAAATAACTGATCAACAAGAGTGGTAACTGTTGCGAATACATGGCAAAGTTATGACTTTTTTTAATTGTGTTAATTAAGCAGATGAAGGACCATAACTCTGAAAGCTGAGAATGGCTGGTTATCAATATCAAGTTTGGTGATGCTCAGACTAAAGCTCATTTAGTTACGGCGCGGACAACATTAAGTTTGTGTAATTTAGGCAATTCAAAGGACATAAATCTGAAGTTAATGTGGATTCATGGCTGGTAATCAAACTTTGTTTAGAAATTCTGCTCATACACATATTTTCCAAAATAAGAGTTGATTACACAAAAGCTTTTGGAGTTAAGAGTGTTGACAATGCAGGCGATGTAATACAAAATCTGGAATGAGTCTGCCATGCAGGCGACACAAAACGAAATACAGTTATGTGCCTTGTTTAAAGGAATGAGCAAGTCAGGACAAAATGATGCTTTTCAAGATTGGAAGCAGGAAAAAAATATTGGTAGCCAAACAGGATTCCACCAAAATAATGAAGGCATGTACAGGACAAGTGCAGGAGGGTTTCACCTCCTGTTGAAATATATTAGCATACATAGTGTAAAAAGTGCAATTTTCTGTATTTTCAATAAATTTTAAGTAAGGATTTTACATTAGAAATTCTTTGTTTTTAAATAAAATGCAAGAACATCATAAAAAATATGAACTGATTTTGTGGATATAACAAATAAACATAAATCAAAGCAAGTGTATAAATAATCAAAATTATTATAATACATACACTTAGATCATTTATCAAATCCAGAAAGTGCATGCATGCAAAGTTTCAATTACAACCTTATATTTTAGGAACCAATGACCCACAATGAACAATTATAAATAATAAAACTTGTTTGAAGTGACTGACCGGTGTTTTCTCTCTTCCAGTGTAAGACCCTTGTTAGCTCCTTTATCTCCAGCAGCCTTCTTCTTCTCCTTCTCTTTTTGAAGTTTAACTGCCTTCTCTCGAGACTTCTCACGCTGGTTCCCTCCTGAAAGAGTAAGACCAGGGTAAGTATAGTTATGTAATGTTTATATATTACTGTATAATTATGATAATATTAGCTTATGTTTTTAATAGCCCTCTAAGCTTCATGTGATTATATAATACTCTTCAGCCAATGTTGATAACATTTGAAAGATAAAAAAAGAGTAGATGGTTGTTTTTGGTCACATATTTTTTGCTATTAATGTCCTGTTTAATACAAGCATAAGCTGTTCTGTTATTCAATCACTAACCAGCCAAAACTTATTATCAAATGCAGTATGAAGAACACAGTGCTTTTGAATGCTTAACAAACCAAATTGCACAGAATATTTTTTCACATATACATTACTGCACACAGAAGAATAGTGATACATTACAATGAAAATCAATCCTGTGTTCATACTACATGTATTTGAATTATCAAGAGGTGGACAAACTTCACCATACAAATCCTAACAACAGTTACTACAAGATGGCCTGGGTTTTTAATTAAATTTGATTTTTAATGGACTCATTTAATTAAGTGAACAAAGAACAATTGGAAAATGAATGCTCCTTCAGGTACTGTATGTAAATTCTATTATTACCGGTATATACTGAGTCAAGGTAGATTTTAAAGAAAGCACATATTCTGCAATTTCTTTAGTTTCTATGTCTTGTTTTAATTTTCTATTGAGTGATAATATAAATAATTAGTATAAAACATATACTGCAATAAAAACAGTACATAAATATATATATATTCATTTTCAATAAATTTTATTCATTTCAATAAATTAACCTTACTTCACAATAACCTTGATGCCCTTTACTAGTTGAAATATTCATAGAAAACAAAGGAATATTTATGAAATAAAAAATACTTTTTAGTGTGACCTTTTGGGTATATTTAAAGTTTCCTTTTATTGTATTGTCACATTTTATTCTCTCTAAAAGTCATAAGAACAACATCTGAAATAATCAGAATGGCCTTAACTTAATGGTATGTATAGTGGTAGACAAACCCAGTAAATTTTGAATTGGAAAAACTAAGCGAAAACTGTGAAAGAAACAAGAGTTGTTAGCAATGTGATACATCAGTAAGAAAGATTAATTCAATGCATTGTACATAACGTTATTAATTTCATGTCAGTTTTCAGGGCTTTTTCTATAGTACCCACGGGTCCAAAGCAAAATATATGATATTTTTCCCAATCTGGTCTAAAAAAATAATTGTTTGGTTAGGGTAACATCCTTTTCAAAAAAAGGTAGGTTGGGTAGGCTTTTTTTTAAATTAGGCTTTATATTAGTATGTTATTTACATCATTGGATAATGGTGTTAAAGTTATCTCCTGTATCAGCATTTAAGGTTTTCAACTAAAAAAGTGAAAAGCAAAAACATTTAAAACGGTAGGGTCGGCGCCTATTCCGTAGGTAGGGTCGGGTTACATGAACCAAATGTATTTTTTTTAGGCCTCTTCAGAAAAAAATCCTAATCAAACAAAAGCAAAAAAAACTTTTTTATGGAAGTCTTTTTACCTGTACTGGTTCATTCAGTATCCTAATAAACTATATGTGTTATGAGATGTAAATTTTTGGAACTAATTGAAATCAGAAATTATTGATTTTCATCACATTCAGAGATCTATCAGTTTGAAACATTAATTACATTATGTGTCATAATTTATTGCAATAGATATTTATACCCCAAGGACTGATATTTCAGCCTTTTAAGGTCTTTTGCAAGGGAAAAAACACTAATATATAAAAATTTCCTGATTCGCAGGAGACTTTAAAATTTCCCCATTTATGAATATTCACGACTCAAAATTTCCCAAAATGTCTAGGGTCTTTTTCCCAAAATGGGCAGAAAAAGACCTGGTTTTAGACACTTAACTTTTTTCTTGCATCATATGGTGTCTATTCCCTTTAATACTTTAAAAAAAAAAAGATTAAGTACAGGACATATCTTTTGGTACGACCAGGATAGGGTACGAAAATCACAGTCATCTTTATTCTTTACTTGTCTTTGGATGAACTATTTTTAATATTGTGACATTAAGGAACTCAATGGCATTTGAATTCATAAATATTGTCAACATAGCACAGCCACTGAAACTAGGCCGTCATCTTAATTCTAGGACCTAGATTTGTGAACTTTAGGTTACCACATTTTAATTAAGCCAATGCCACTTTAATCAAATTGGTTTTTGTGAAAAATAGTCAAACAAATATTCAAAAATGTTTTTTTTTTATTTCAGCTTGAAATTAATATTTTAAGTATTTTGTAAACAATTATATAGAACTATTATATGTCAAATTATTCTTTATTTTACTCGCAGTGGGGAAAAGGAATTTATACCATACAGTACATGTGAGCTCTACCGGCGGTAGGTAAAATATACCGGTTTTGCGACCCTTCTAACGCCATACTGCTTTTCCGTCCAAATCTACCGCTATTGAAAGCTTTTTTTAAAAAAACTCAAAATTAAATCAAATTGGCCCTAAAAATATTTTAAAAACCTCATTTCATATAAACCATGCTAAAATTCCATATTTAACTGTCACTTTAAAGAACATGGTGCAATAGACAACTTGTCAAATCACTTCACACTTCGACCGAGATCGTTGCTAAATTACAAGTACAGTACAAAAGACCACTAATCAGCATTCTTTGTTAATTGGCATCCTATTAATCAGCATTTTTGTAAATATCAATGATATTATAAAACATTAAAGAAAACAACATTTCAAAGGTGTTATTTATTATCTACAGTGTATAAAATTTTCGGCATTTTGCCAGGAAAATTGACATACACAATTCTGCAGTTGTCTGCACTTACACTCTCGGTGACTCTGACCTGTTTTGGCAGTCTGACTTGATTTTTTAGCAGCTCTTCTGAATATAAAATTGTTTTTACAAGCCAGAGGTAATATTCCTTCTGTTTCTCAATCAAAAACACTGACATTTGACAAGTCTCTTAACCATGATGCATTTTATGCGTATTTTCCGAATATCTAAAAATAGTAACATATATATCAAATTTTTGTTTACATCCTTTCCATCATTGTTTTTGACTGAAAATTAAAGGAATTAGATATTCTACCACTTTTGAACCCAAACTAACGCATTTGAGACCTAAATTTACCTCTCTGGCATTGCCAAAGGCTAGCCTGTTTATACCCAAGACAAAACTGTCCCCAAGTTTATTTCTAATACTGTGAAATCATTAATGTTCGTGGGGCATTAATGTTCGTCGTTTTCGAGGGTCGGGTGATCCACGAATTCAAGATCCCACGAAGTATAGACCCTTTATTCACTTTTTCAATTGCCATGTTATGTACATACTCGGGTTTAATCGTTACAGAGGTCGCATTATTCCAGCGTAAATATCCCTCTCTCTTTATATCTTACTATCATCGTTTTGTTAATATAATGTATCTGCCTTTAACAAATAATAAACCAAATCATTTAAATGTGTTTTATGAACCAAATGACAGAAGCACGTGCCTAAACGTGTGTTGTTCATGAAAATCTCCAGGCTAATAAGATGAGTGTCGGTACTCGATTTTTTTCTTTAATGAAATAATTAATCAATTACATTGGAGGCCCTGAGCACCCACGTGACAATGTTCAAAACAACGCGTTCAATACACTCATTAAACAAAAACGTGTGAAAAGATTGAAATTATGTTATGAAATGAGATGATTTTCAAAGTGATTTAATTTGTAAACATCAGCTTTCTTTTGGGATTGTTTTCTCAAATATACGGACCTTCTCGGTGTTTTCACAGTTTGCAAAATTCTTAATTGGCATTCAATGGCTTCGCCTATCCGTATTTACGATCAGGGTACATCTTTTTTATGACCTTAATTTCAAATTAAATCGATAACTGACACGGGTATATGCACTAATTGGCATGTCATACCTCTTTAGCAAGTGTCATAAACCGTGTGTCGTAGAAGACTGAAATCACGGGCAAGCACGTGGAGATAATGCAGACAATCTAGGACGATCACAGTTTTGATTTTTTTTTCAAAAATGAAAAACCACGAATTCAAGTACCCACGAAATTGGAATTTTTCGGCAAACCACGAAATTTCATGACAACGAATTTAAATGATTTCACAGTACACCATTCTTGAAACACATTCAAATGCCAAAGTTTTTAGTGAGTGTCTTGAATTTTGATTTTCACCCAATTTTAAATTGACGTTATGGGTGAAATACCCAATTGCTTCAATTCTAATCTGGGGCACTAAAATACTCAACGAAATAGATGAAATCTCAAAACTGTTGCTAAGGCAAGCCTCAACATTGACCAAGATCACCGAATTGTCGAAAAACATAAACAAACGTTGTTTTAACAGGTGTTCGAGATTTGTATCCTGTACCGATATTGACCGTCAACCAGTTATTTCTAGTTCTACGATATGAAAATTGAAAAGAGTTTGTAATTTGACATAACGAAAGGAAATTGAAGCAAGATAATAATAATTATCAAAAGAAAAAGACAACATAAAATACAAAAACATATTACGTGTCATTGTTTATGTCTCGTCGAGATAACAAAGTTTTAAATGATAATTTGAATGAATTTCACTCCAGACGTCAGCAATCAAAACACAGGAAGTAGCCTTTGCGCCTGCGTAAATATCAAAAGATACACCCAACAGTTTATATTTATTGACCGAAATGTATTTGTGTTTGAAAAATCTTAAACGCAGTGAGCTCCCTTTACCAAGGGTTATGTTGAAATTACAGGGTACACTAATTTACAGGGTGTGTATATTACCACGTGATAAATTGCGTCATGAATGATACGTCGGAAGGCAATATTCTGATTCGAATAAAGACTTTAAACAAAGATAACTTCACTATTTCTTCACCATTTTAAATAACTTCCGAAATAAGATTCATGACGTAATTTTTCAAGTGGTATACACACACTGATTTAATACCCAGTTAAATGCTTGCGATACTACACGTCGTGCAAACAGTGCAAAAGCAGAGCTTAACGGTCACGTTATGACACAGTAAGGCCTGCAAATGTTGACAGTGTGTGTAACATTGAATAGTTTTCCTAACTGAAGCTTCGGGAAAAACTCTAGGTTTCAGTATACCTCGTTAATTAGGTTCAAATAGCAACAAGTACCAACAATAATCTGTTGAGACTTTTAGAGACTTATTTGTCATGAAAAGGGCCAGTTCTTTGGGCAAGCAGTGATCAGTCCAAAATAAGTCAACAGAAGAAGTTCTGTTTTGAATGAAATTTCATCCCGCAATACAAATGCTATGATAAGTTTGAGTTGTCTATACAATGAAATGGCAGAACTAATTGTCAAACACTTTCATTTGAAGTTGCAATTGTGGGTAGTAAACGTTGTCTGGTTTAATTTTGTAGTACTTACGACTGATCATAATTTCCGAAGCTGTCTAAGCAACCCTGAGCCACAACATGAGCATGCAGAATTTGCACCGATGTAAGCTTCATCTATCAAAAGTCCATTACCTGTTATTGTGTCACAGGTACATCTTCATGCTATAGACTTATTGGTTCTATGGTACTGCACCAGGGAAGCTTTTTCCCTCTCTCTCACTTGGGCGGTATGCTCTCTTTACTATAGTGTCCTAGCTGTTTTTCAGGAATTGTGTGTAGGACACTGTGTGAAATGGATGCGGTCACCCAACAAGTCATCTGGCCATGCCATTCAACTGAATAAGATTGAAGCATATTTGCCTGTTTGAAGGACTAGTACTAATTTTCCATTACACTTACAGTCAGAGACATTTGTTCGCCTTTACACATGATTCCACGTTCTTGACCCCCCCCCCCCCCCGAGGGTTAATTTACACCTGTGGGTATTTGCGTTTATATGTACATCTTTGCCCCCGAGGTGAATGCCATCATATAAACCAAACACAAGTGACCTACTTTTTTGTCTGAACATGACCCATGATCAAAATCTACTAAGAATTCACAGCAAAAATAATCTGAATTTCACGAAGATAAAATTGAACAAGAACGTCCCTGGGTGAATGCCAATGCTTGTCATCTTTTTTTAAACCGAAAAAGTGGCATAACTCGACAAATATTTATGTCCTAGTTATCGGCTTTGGCATGCATTTTGTCCCTGGTGGCATGTGCATATATTGAACACATTTTTCTATGAGCAAATTTTACGAAATAATATTTCATGCCATCAAAAAGCTAAGTATTTTTACTATGTATAGTACAAAACCTCTGTGCATTGATCTTATTGCTTGGTGCCGTCTTATCAGATATCCGATCTGAGTATCTTGCTGTGCAGTTTTGGAGGTTTTATTATAGAAATGGACCCTAAATGGCCCTGAGCCAATAAACAATTACACAGGAAATTGGCCCCTACCGTGACAACAGTACAATAAGCAGGAGATGCACAAACATTCTTTAAACTCTCAAAACATTGTTGAGTAGGTAGTCTAGGGCAGTATGTCATAAAGATATAGTTGCAATGCAATTTGCTCTATTATCCAAGATATGATAAAATCTTCTTCGTTTATTTTAAGTCAACTCCTTATTACCCCAAAACATGTCGCAAAGGGTGCAAATTCTACTCCCCAAAAAAGTGTTCCTCAAAACTTAATAAGACATGAACTTTTGAAACGTTGTTATTGTTGGCCTTCCCCACCCTCTTTTGCACTATGGAAGGCCCTTAACGGCTGGAAGAGCAAATAGTAATTGATCATGAATGACTCTCAAACGTTTATTTCTTTTTTCAGAAAATTATTTCAAATATAATTAAACACATTACAGGAAGATGGTTATTTGCAATTATTAATATGCCATGCTTTAAAATGTTCAATAACATTTGATCAGATAATACATTTTTTATTATGTATAGACTAGAATAATTTGAGATCGTGTTTAGCTATATTGTTTGATTATTGATTTGTTTATTGAACGTGTTTGCATGTGCTGATCATATCTATCGGTATTCAAAGTTTGAGTAATTTGCATTTCATTTACATGTAGTTTTTTTTTTCTTTTTGATCGAATTTTGCCATCCGGATAGAGCTACAAGTAGACTTTTGTGAATTTATACCTTGAACATTTCTGATTGTTTAACGATTTGGATACTTTTTAATTTCCAATGTTAGAGCAAGATGGGTATAAGAACTCTAGCTGTGCAAATTGACGATCTTAAACAAGAATACTTTCCCGGAAACCAGGTATCTGGCCGGGTCGTGCTGGAAATTAGCGAAGAACTTAAAGTCAGAAGTAAGTGGTCACATTCTACTATTATCGCATAACTTTGTTATCTAAATATTTTAAACTTACGTAAACAACTACGAATGAACCCGTGGTAATAATTATATGAATCAATGGTAACATTAATAAATGTCCTATTTTCATTCAAAGCTTGTAATACGTTTTCCCTTAATCCATGTCGTTAGACCCGGCCTGTGACTTAGCACCTTGACCTTGGACAATACATGAAACAAAACTTACTTCCATATTATAACTTAAAGCATTATAAACATAAAATATATAGCCATTGAATGTTTGAAATATTAAAAAATTGGACTCCATTCCAAAACGAATGTCTACAGGAGACTTTGAATGCAATAGGGAAATCTAGGTTTCTACAGAATATGAAATTAATCGACAAAAAAGACCCAGAAAGCACTGTACAAGGAAGTATTAAATGCTGCACAATATTGTAAATAAAATGTTATAATAAGTCTTTTGTATTGATCTTCAATGGAATGATAGGATTGAATGCCTCAAATAAATACACTAGGTTTCAACTTTTGCAGTAACTCGATATGAGCGTTTGTTTTGTTCTTCATAAATACAATAAATAGTTTAAATACACAAAGGCATATACTAAATATGTCTAAAGCAGCAATTTGTATTACGGTTATGTACGTGAAGTTAGCGGCCTAGCAGCGTGAAGTTAGTGGCCTAGCGGCCTGGCGACCTAGCGGCGTGAAGTTGACGGCCTAGCGGCGAGAAGTTAGTGGCCTAGCGACCTAGCGGCGTGCAGTTGACGGCCTAGCAGCGTGAAGTTAGTGGCCTAGCGGCCTGGCGACCTAGCGGCGTGAAGTTGGCGGCCTAGCGGCCTAATTTTTTTCTCTATTTCCAAGCAATTGTTAATGCGTTTTTTTTAAACAATGATAAATCAAAGTTTTTTTTATTCATACAGTTAAATAGCGTCCTTAAATTGTTTTTTATTCAAAACATTTTTCTATACGTTTTATTCTAAAACAATTTTAAATCAACTGTTTTATGCACAAATTATCACTCTGAAGCGTTTTTCTTTTTAACTTTTTTTCAAAAATGTCGATCAAGCACTTCATGGCCTAGCGGCCTAGCGGCGTGAAATAATTAGCGGCCTAGCGGCCTAGCGGCCTAAAATTGAATCCTATTTCAAAGCATGTATACATGCATTTTCTCCTGTGTGCATAAAAACAGTTAATATATCATTGTTAAAAAAATGCATGTAAACATGCTTTGAAATAGGATTCAATTTAGGCCGCTAGACCGCCAGGCCTCTAACTTCACGCCGCCAGGCCGCTGAAGTGCTCGATCGACTTTTTTGAGAAAAAAATGGTTATAATTGCTTAAGAGTGATAAGTTGGGCATAAAACAGAAAATATATAAAAAAAATAAAAGGAGAAGCATGTTCACATGCTTTAAAAAGCTAACTGCTTGTTCGACTTTTTGAAAAAAATGTTAATAATCTCCCCAGAGTGATAGTCTGTGCATGAACACAGTTAATATGTCATTGTTTTAGAAAAAAATGCATGTATACATGCTTTGAAATAGGATACCCTTTTAGGCCGCCAGGCCGCTAGGCCGCTTACTTCACGCCGCTAGGCCGCTGAAGTACTCGATCGATCTTTTTGAAAAATAGTTGAAATACGCTTCAGAGTGATAATTTGTGCATAAAAACAGTAAATATATCATTGTTTTGGAAGATCAGGCATGTTTAATGCTTTGAAATAGCTGACTGCTTTGTCGACGTTTTTTTAAAAAAAACCGGTTGATAATCGCATATCGCTTCAATGTGTAAATGTGTGCATAAAAACAGTTAATATGTCATTGTTTTAGAAGAAAATGCATGTATACATGCTTTGAAATAGGAAACCATTTAAGGCCGCTAGGCCGCCAGGCCGCTAACTTCACGCCGCTAGGCCGCTGGGCCGCTGGGCCGCTGAAGTGCTCGATTGACTTTTTTTTGTGCATAAAAACAGTAAATATATCATTGTTTTAGAAGAACAGGCATGTTTAATGCTTAGAATTAGCTGACTGCTTTATCGACGTTTTTGAAAAAAAATATTGATTTAATATGTCATTGTTTTAGAAGAAAAAGCATGTATACATGCTTTGAAATAGGATACCATTTTAGACTGCTAAGCCGCTAGGCCGTTAACTTCACACCGCTAGGCCGCTAGGCCGCTGAAGTGCTTGATCGACTTTTTTTTAAAAAAGTTGAAAAACGCTTCAGAGTGATAATTTGTGCATAAAAACAGTAAATATATCATTGTTTTAGAAGATCAGGCATGTTTAATGCTTTGAAATAGCTGACTTTTTAATCGACTTTTTTGAAAAAACTATGTTGATTATCGCTAACAGCTTCAACGTGTTAATTTGTGCATTTAAACAGTTAATATGTCATTGTTTTAGAAGAAAATGCATGTATACATGCTTAAAAATAGGAAAGCATTTAAGGCCGCTAGGCCGCTAACTTCAAGTCGCTAGGCCGCTGAAGTGCTCGATCGACTTTTTTAGAAAAAAATGAAAAACGCTTCAGAGTGATAATTTGTGCATAAAACAGTAAATATATCATTGTTTCAGAAGAACAGGCATGTTTGATGCTTAGAATTAGCGGACTGCTTTATCAACGTTTTTGAAAAAAAAAATGTTGATAATCGCTTCAATGTGTAAATGTGTGCATAAAAACAGTTAATATGTCATTGTTTTAGAAGAAAATACATGTATACATGCTTTGAAATAGGATTCAATTTAGGCCGCTAGGCCGCTAGGCCGCCAGGCCGCTAATTTCACGCCGCTAGGTTGCTGAAGTGCTTGATCGACTTTTTTGAAAAAAAGTTGAAAAACGCTTCAGAGTGATAATTTGTGCATAAAACAGGTAATTTAAATTTGATTTAGAATAAAAGGTAAATAAAAATGTTCTGAATAGAAAACAATTTAAGGCGGCTATGTATCTGTATGAATAAAAAACTTTGATTTGTCATTGTTTTGAAAAAAAACGCATTAACAATTGCTTGGAAATAGAAAAAATAATTAGGCCGCTAGGCCGCTAGGTCGGCAACTTCACGCCTCTAGGCCGCTAGGCCGCTAACTTTAGGCCGCTAGGCCACTAACTTCTCACCGCTACTACGGTTGTAGAAAAAAATCTCTAAATATTTCAAATGTACAATGATTAAGAAAAATGTGTGTAAGGCAACGTTGCAGAACGTTTTTATATTTCAATCAATTTATGGACGCTCTCTGAAATGCTATGTGTGATATATCTATTTGGGTACAGATATGTTATCTTAATTTTAAGGCAGTGATCACATAATCACTCCAGTTTTCTAGGCCCATGTCATGTAATGTACATGTCAGTAATAAAGCAGAGAAACAAGAGATGTCGTAGAGCAGCGCACTCGACTTTACGCCGTTTTGTCTTAGAAATGAATACACTAATGATGAAATATATGCCAATCAAAAGCAATAACATAGTTATATTAAAAAGCAAACAAGAAACGCCGCAATGCGACGAAACCAGGTTTTCAATGATTGACAAAAGAACTTCAGCCTTCGTTGTGAGATTCAGTTTCAACTGTTTTATGTATTGCTACTGAATAAGGAGGGGCTGGCCATGACAAGTTCAACTAAGTGGGAGACGTGAATAATAAACCACAGTCAGTGAAAAGGACATTTATTCAATGTCAAAACTAAATAATAAATACGAGTTTGACATCCTCGTAACATATTATTCACGACTAGCACATTGGGCGTCCAAATAACCGCCCAATAATGAATAACCGTGTAACAATAAAACCACAATATACTAGAACAAATGCCTTAACATGTATATGTTCAATGAAATGACGTATAAAACAATACACAAACAATTAAGAAATGAGTTGATTGCACTAGAAATACACAACATAAAGAAATGCATAAAAATATATACATAGATTATTTGAATATTTATTGGTGTTGATTGATTGATGCCGGCAGAAGCGAAGCTATGTCGATATATTTACAATGTATATGCCCAGATAGCTTTTAGGACCGACTTCTTTATTTGCGATAGGATTGGGGAGCTAATAGGCTCAGAATATTGAATTGGTGTGCCATTACCTATTAACTCCGAGTGTTGGCGAGAAGGGTAGTCTGTGTCTTCCACAGACTTATCTGAGTCTGAAGTGTCGCTTCCTGGAATATGAACAGTCTGAACACCTCCAGGAGGGATATACATTGTGTGGATGGTTGATCTTCTCAGACGTGAACTGTAAGGGTTCGGAGGGGCTGGGATGACTATCTCAGCTTCACTTTCGGAATCTTCATGATATAATGATATGAAGTGATGATTGTTCATCGATAAAGAAGATACAGACGGATTTGCCAGAACCGGGGCTTCTGCCTCCGCCTCACAATTCGAATTGTAATGTGACTGCAAAAGCCTAGTACGTTTTGACACGTTTGGAGAGGTATCCGGAAAAGCTGTGGCGCTGGCCGTTTTCTTACTTCTAGGCCGTCCAGTCCGCCTCTCAGTTGCCACCTTCTTATTTCAACCTGCAGTCAAGGCATGACGAGAGTTGTCTCGACTTGTTCCATGTAGTGGAATTGGTGCTTCTTTGTTAGTGTCTGTGTCGGGGCAGCAAGGACAACTAGATACCGTGGCAGCCTTACGTTTTTGACGCCGCAGAAAAAGTGTCATGCTGCACCAAACAAGGTTGACCCGCGCCACAACGTGGTCGCAATATGCACCGCACAAAGTCAAAAGATGTGCAAAATGCACTAAATAAAAAGTTGACCCGCGCCACAACGTGGTCGCAATGTGCACCGCACAAAGTCAAAAGATGTGCACAATGCACTAAATAAAAAGTTGACCCGCGCCACAACGTGGTAGCAATGTGCACCGCACAAAGTCAAAAGATGTGCACAATGCACTTAATAAAAAAGTTGACCCGCGCCACACCGTGGTCGCAATGTGCACCGCACAAGGTAAAAAATGTGCACCGCACAAAACAAAAAAGTTGGTCCGCGCCACACCGTGGTCGCAATGTGCACCGCACAAAGTCAAAAGATGTGCACAATGTACTTAATAAAAAGTTGACCCGCGCCACACCGTGGTCGCAATGTGCACCGCACAAGGTCAAAAAATGTGCACCGCACAAAATAAAGAAGTTGACCCGCGCCACACCGTGGTCGCAATGTGCTCGCACAAGGCCAAAAAATGTGCACAATGCACTAAATAAAAAGTTGACCCGCGCCACATCGTGGTCGCACGCACAAAATAAAAAAAAAGCTGACTCGCGCCACACCGTGGTCGCAATGTGCACCGCACAAGGCTAAAAAATGTGCACAATGCACTAAATAAAAAGTTGACCCGCGCCACACTGTGGTCGCAATGTGCACCGCACAAGGTCAAAAATGTGCACCGCACTAAATAAGGTTGACCCGCGCCACACCGTGGTCGCAATGTGCACCGCACTAAATAAGGTTGACCCGCGCCACACCGTGGTCGCATTGTGCACCGCACAAGGTCTAAAATGTGAAGACTGCAAAAAATTATGACCACACCGTGGTCACATTCCAAAGCCACCTGTGGACACCTTGTGCACCACATAGACAAGAACATTTGCATACCCCACTGAAAACAGTGAAATCATGCCACACTGTAGTAACAAACAATATTATACAATTAATAAAACTGTAAAGATGTATTTTCAACTAATCAAACTGAAATATCAAGCATAAAGCTTATCGTAATGGAATATCATTGACGAAGTTGAATATTCTTCATAAATTAAGGAAGTGCAAAGCTATTCCAAACTTTTGCGTAATGTACCAAGCTAGTTATTGAAACATAAAAACGTAACTTGCGTATCACTTGACTGTGGTATGGAAGGCTGCAACTCTGGCTGCCCGAAGATTTGACAAAAGTTTGAACTACCCGTCTCTGGAAAGGTGGCAACCATCTGGACTGAAGTGTATTGCCTTCGCCTCTGCCGACCAAAATATCTTGAATCGCCATAGATATGCACGACCAGGAAAACGGGAATGCAGATTGATGTGAAGTTGTATGTTCAAAGCATCCACTCGATCATTGAACCAATCAATGTCAACTGGGTAACGATTTGCACATAGTCCACCTAATTGGCCGTCAACGAGTCTTTTGACAATTTGTTTAATATGGCAGACTCGTGAGTTATGAGTTATGAGTGGAGTTCACGTCCCCAAAAGTGGATTTCACTTGTCAAAATGTTGATTTCACTTCGATTTCCGATCTTTTTTCAAAATAGGTCTACAACTTTCTTATTTTTTGATCAATTCGGATAAAATTTGAAATATAAACCCATTATGAAGCCTTTTCAATTATGTGTTTAACAAAAAAAATAATATTTCGTTAAAAATAACTGAGTTATGAGTGGATTTCACGTCTCAAAAAGTGGATTTCACATGTCAAAATGTTGAGTTCACTTCGATTTCCAATCTTTTTTCAAAATAGGTCTACAACTTTCTTATTTTTGGATCAATTTGGATAAAATTTTAAATATAAACCCATGATGAAGCCCTTTCAATTATTTGTTTAACAAAAAAATAATTTGTTAAAACTAACTGAGTTATGAGTGGATTTCACGTCTCAAAAAGTGGATTTTACTTGTCAAAATGTGGATTTCACTTCAATTTCCGAAAAATTGTTCTAACTTCTTCATTTCTTGACATATTTCAATAAAATTTGAAATATAAACCCTTTATAAGGCACTTTCCAATATTATTACAATAAAAAATAATTATTAATTAAAATAAGTGAGTTATAAGTGGATTTCACTTCTTGAAAACTGGATTTCAACTCGATTTCCGATCTATTTTCGAAAAATTGCTATTACTTCTTCATTTTTTGACCAATTGCAATTAAATTTGAAATATAAACCCTTTATGAGGCACTTTCCAATATGTATACAAAAAAGAAAAACTATTAATTAAAATAAATGAGTTATGAGTGGATTTCACTTCTCGAAATCTGGATTTCTCCTCGATTTCCGATCTATTTTCGAAAAAAAATCGAAAAATTGCTCTTACTTCTTCATTTTTTGACCAATTTCAATAAAATTTGAAATATAAACCCTTTATGAGGCACTTTCCAATATGTATACAATAAAAAATAATTATTAATTAAAATAAATGAGTTCTGAGTGGATTTCACGTTTTGAGCGGATTTCACGTGAAATCCACTGGATTCCTGTATCACCCTGTACCCGTTAAAAGGCATCGAAAGGTTGCCACCACTATATTTTTAATCCAGAAATAGGACGAAGCAATTCCTATTAATAATGCGTAAAGTATGTACCTTCGCACACAATATATCTGTAAAATTATGCAAAATATTTTGCTCAAAATATGCAAGCACGTGTCTCAGAAGATTTTTTTAGGATGACTGACGCGGGAGGCTAGCCGTAGGCTGACACCCACCACGTGACCACTGGTCACGGCTTGGAACGCTGATAAGCCAAGCACCCACCACGTGACCACTGGTCGTGGCGTGGAACGCTGATAAGCCACGCTTTAGATGTAACCGGTTAAACCCGCACATTTAGCAAGGGGTAATTCAGTTCAACCCGCAGATCCATAAAACATTTTATGTCGGCATAAAATTATATTTATTCTTCTATTTTTTGTCACTCTGACCTTAACCTTGAGCCTAGGGGCCTCAAACGAAATTCCATGAAAGGTATATACAAGACAAAGTTTGATGCAAAGCACCGAAGACGTCGCGAATGTTGTTGAAACATGACCAAAAGGAAGCAGATGCAGTTTAGTAGCATACCTAATTTGAGGTACATGAATACAAGCATTCTTCAGTTATTGAAATAAATCGGATTTTCAGCTCAAGGTCTAAGCCAAACTGGCGTCAAAATAGTTAGAGCGCTGGTCATGTATGAAGGACCTCTACCAAGTTCAAGGTCTCTAGGCCTAGGCGTTCCTCAATTATAGATAGGAAACTGTGTTTTTAGCTCACCGGAGCACGAATTGCTCAAGGTGGCTGTCAGGCTTTTCAACCCCAAGACTTTTCAACCCCTTTGTCATTTGTTTTATGCAATTAAAGAATGGAATAAAGATTACACACCCTTTAATAAGGAAGACGTGTGACATGGTCATAAATTCCTAAGGGATTAAGGGGCTTCATAACACCTTTAATTTAGGTTATAGTGACTTGAAAGTGACAGTTAATTAAAGATGGTATACCCTGATGGCCATCATTCCAAACTATGAGCAGCTTGATAAATATTGTGTATGATTTCCGGATTTCAAAACCAAACAAAAAAGCTTCATTTTAACTTATTGCCCTACCCTCAATTCTCAGAATAGTTAGATAATACATAATTGATTGTATTATGAACAACAAAAATCGAACTGTACTGAAATAGCACCCTAACCTTTTTTGAAAGCAATGATAGTTTGATAATTGTTAAATGGAAGTTTTTATCGGTGTTCTACATGTGTTTATTTTCTTTTGCAACTATTAAATTTTGTTACTTAAAGAACAAAAGTATGGTCATAACTTCGTCCATTATATATGTTAATTCGTTCAAATGTGTAAAACACTTAATAATACAACACTTTTTCGGGGCAACCAAGCATCAAAATCTTACTTTACTTTAACATAATTATGTGTATGGTTCTAAGAATTACATAACCCAACCCAGGAAATACAATTTAACGTATTACATTATGATAAACTATGTGTATGGTTTCCTGAGTTTCATAACCCAATCCAGGAAATAAAATTAATTTTAACTTATTACACTACAATAAAATATTATTAAAATGACACCTTCAATGCAATTACTTTCTTTTAAAAATCAAATAATGCAGAGTAGGGGTTGAAAAGTCTTTGATTAAGGGGTTGAAAAGTCTTCAATATGGCTATTAAAATAATTCAACTAGGGGTTGAAAAGTCTTTGATTTAGGGGTTGAAAAGTCCAAACAGGTAGGGGTTGAAAAGTCTTTGAAATAGGGGTTGAAAAGTCTAAGGGTTGAAAAGTCTTCGTTTTCAGAAGGGGTTGAAAAGTCTTGGGCTTGAAAAGTCCTGCTCCCCTCAAGGTTAGCTGTTGAGATCGGTCTTGGTCCGTCGTCCGTCCGTCAATCAGTCCGTCCGTCAACAATTGCTTAAAAACATCTCCTCTGAAACTGCCTGGCCAAATTCAATGAAACTTCACAGGAAGCTTTCTTGGGTGTCCCTCTACAAAAATACAACAAGGGTCACGATTGAATAACAACAACAACAACAACAACAAAATGGCTGACTTCCTGTTTTGCTTTAAAAAGCACCTCCTCTGAAACCACTACTCCAAATTCAATAAAACTTTACAGGAAGCTTCCTTGGATGACCCTTTACAAACTTACAACAAGGGATTACGATTGATCAACAACAACAACAGCAACAACAGCACCAACAACAACAAAATGGCTGACTTCCTGTTTTGTTTTAAACAAACATCTCCTCTGAAACTACCACTCCAAATTCAATGAAACTTTACAGGAAGCTTCCTTGGGTGACCCTCTTCTAAGCTACAACAATTGGTCACGATTGATCAACAACAACAACAAGATGGCAACTTCTTGTTTTGCTTTAAAAACATCTCTGAAACTACCAGTCCAAATTCACTGAAACTTTACAGAAAGCTTCATTTAATGATCCTCTACAAAAATACAACAAGGCATTGAGATATCAACAACAACAACAACAATATGGACAACTTACTGTTTTGCTTTAAAACAATCTGAAACTACAAGTCCAAATTCAATGAAACTTTACAGGTACCTTCATTGCATGACCCTTTACAAATATAAAACAAGGCATCGTCATCAGTAAAGATATGTTTAAATTGCAACACAAAGGTAAACTCAAACCGAAAGTAGGGTGGTACCCGATATTATCAGATGACAAGTCTCGGTATCATATGACCAGATATTTATTGCCTGTTGAGAATGATTATCGGATAAAGCAAGTAAACAGAACATTTGTAACAAAAATGATCAAGGAAATGCGGGTGATTTCTGCTCTTTGCAATCTTTAAAGCACATTGATCAAAGATGAAATACCTGGGGACTAAGTAATTTGCCTCCTAAACATATTTCTAACTTTGCTATGGTTGTATCATAAATTGTAAATCATACCGAATATATGTATTTATAAATGCATTTGCAATATTAATGTGTTCGAAAACTTAATTAAATTGCTGATCAAGAGGACTTTGTTATTTTGTAAGCGTTAACTGGCTACAAGGTATTACACCTTCTGATCAACTTCTATCATGGTACCATCTTTGTCATGCTCAAGTGACTGCGAGAACTTGAAACGGGTGTAGAACTGCACCATTTGATTCTTAAAATGCCATTTGAGTTCAGGTTTAGCTGAAAAACGCCTTTAAATTACAGACGCACAGGTAATATGATGACAGACAGTGAAACTATCAGACACTTACTATCAGATTAGGGTAGCTTTGGGTGTATTAATGTATGTAGGGCTAATCGAAAGTGTTTTTCACAAAACATGCCGGTACGGGCGTGGTACCAGACAGCTTTGTTTTAAAGTGTCGTTTTTGGAAAAAAAATATCAGTATTTCTGTCAAATAATCACTACTTCTGTCAAATAATCACTATTTCTGTCAAATAATCACTATGAAATGTATTTATCCTGTCTTGTTTATTAAACTATGCCATTTCCTGACTTTTACAACTTTTGTTTTCCTGTTTAAATCGAGTCATACAAGCCAGAATGTCCAAATATGGAGAAAATTTAACTGAAATGACATGCGATGTATGCAAAGATGTGTAGAACTTCACCTTTTGGTGCTTTTAATGCAATTTGAGTCCAGGCCATTGTTAAGCAATATTAAAGTAAGGTGTAAATATGCGATAAATCGCTATCAATGCTGTTGAAATTGACATGTTTGGTAAGCGATGTTGCCAGTGTCGATACCTTCATGTTTGCATATTCAAGGCTGTTCTCCAGGCATCAAACCACCAAACGTGCTCAGAGAGTGAATAGTATAGTGGTTGTCTAGATGCTATGCAGATGGAGGAGAGCATAAAGTTGGATGTCATGGTTGCAAGTCTGTACGAATGGATGATGTACAGATTATTTGTAAGTCAATGCATATTACAGCAGCTTCTTCCATATATTGTTATTGCTTTCATATCATGCATCATTCAAAGCTTACTAAATGCAACATGCATTGACAGATAATTGGTGTATATCACTAATTGTTTGCAGAATTCACAGACCAATCGTCTTTTCAACAGCTTTCGTAACGATATAATACACTATCACACAAATTTTCTTTAAAAACAACACTTATTGTACATAACAACATCAACAGTTCTAACACATAAGTCATGTTCAGTATTGGCTTAATTCTCGCAATCAACTCTTCAATTCTCTGCGTCATCAAAATCACTCCCGATACCCATTTTAGCATTCCCCAGACTTTCAGCACGTTTAAAACTTTGGTTACGGATCGTATTAAGTAAAGGGAATAATACTTAAACTGTCCTTTTGTTATTGTTGAAATGAGAAAACAAACCTAGATGTATTCGTATTGCTTCAGTTATTTCAGCTGTAGGTCCAAATAAACAATAACCTAAACTTACCATTTGGGAATCCGTTTCAATTTTCAATTAATTGAAATACCATATGTATTTTGAATATTCATTAATATTCACTCATCATTTATCTGAACTAAACATAATCGAAATACTGATGGAACACACGCGCAGAGATGAAATAACAAAATAAAGGGTTTATGTTGAAATATTAGTAAGATCTAAAAATTTGACCTACGAATGTGTTCACGACATATCAAAAATCACCCGATGTTTTCTAGACCGTGGGCATTCTTGGCTTAAACCTGGATATTGAAAGCCATGCTTTAGACAGTAACCATAACGATTTTTAAATACGTTAAATGTGTACCTTTCCAAAAGGGATTATTTAAGGAATGAATTGCGGGATTGATGCAATTTTCGGGGTATGAACGCAGTTATGCTGGTTAAAGTGTGTGTGAGTCCAAGGACTCCACGCGTACTTTAACCAACCCAACTGCGTTCATATACCCGATAATGACACCAATCCCGCAATTCATTACCTATATTTACATCAATAGTACTTATTTCATTCAAAAATTCCTAAAATATACTTCATTTCATAAAAAAACACTAGAGTAATTCTTTCTCACCCATTCTGTAAATAGAACGTCCCGACCGTAACCGGAAACAGACTTTCAAATTACGTCAGTATAACGCGGGAAAAAATCAATCACCACAATTTTCAATTAACATGTATATTAATATGCGATGATTCGCGATCCGAACAACCTAACAAAACAGTTTGATGGTCGCATTTCAATCCTTTCTTGAATTATTGCGCGAACATTCTTTTCATAACTCATAACTTTGACGTCAAAACAAAAGAGGTCATTTACTGATCAAAGCATATACAATTGACAGAAGTTTTATGTCTTAAGTGAAACTGTTTTCGAGTCATTCTGCGAAAGACTTGACACCGACAAACCGACAGACAGACCACCCGAGCGACCTTCCGAATTTTGCAAATATTAATGAATGCCCATGTTTTCAAAGGGGGCAAAACAAACAGCAACACCAAACAGATGTTAAATTATATGTCAAAACTTACACAAGGAAATAATTAGCCACGGTTAAAACATATAGACATTTTTAGTTTTCCTCGCAGGTTACAAATCAGCCTGTTCCAGAATTCGTAACAGACATGGCGTCTATTTAATGGATTAGGAAAGGCAATGCATTTTTTAATCCTAAAAAGCATCCTTTAATGGATAATTTCACCCGAGATATCGTCTTACATTTTACATGAAATGGTTCACCTTGCAGAAATCGAGCTTCTGTTTAATGGATTCGCGGATGTTTGCTGGACAGAGACGTATACCACCCATGATAACCAACAACGGAGTGTCACTCACTGTAGCCATGAGGACTACTTTGAACAGCGATTCCCGCTCTATGGAAAAGGTAGTTTTATGACAGAGGAAGAAGTTAAAATAACCGTTTCTTCCGACGGTTATTAAACTAATAAGTATCTTAATATAGGAAACACATCTAAACTTTGTAAAGGTGAACCCGTCTAAAATATTTGAGACTGAACTTTATCAACTTTAAACCCTTATAACGTGATAATGTACACTGATTTGGTGTAATTCATATCAAATCCTCATTTTAAACCATGAAAACGAAATTATTTGACAGGCCTTCCACAATCAAAAATATTGTTTGAAGGACCATAACATAAAATGAATCGTTTTGAGGTTCAATATTTAGCACGCATAACACCTACCTCCGTTGCAATATGTGTTGGTGTGTTTAGGAGTTGAGTATTTTTACGAAAGAAGATTTTATCAGATATTCAATCAAAAAGCATTTGGACTATTCGTAATTTATATCTTTATTCGAAATGAATATGTTTTTTTTTGTGTGTCAGAATTCTCAACATGTATCGTGGCTTTGTGGTGGTTGCAGTTATTTGAATTGTTGAAAACAGGGAATTAATTTAATGCACTATTTTTTTCATTTTTGTTTAAAGATCTTTCTTATTTGAAAACACATCACCAAGAAACCACAAGACATTGTTGATTGGGGAATTTTGATACAAAAGTAGGTTTATATTGTAAACATACTTTTTCGACCCCCCCCCCCCCCCCCCCGATAAAATATTCTTACGTTTTGGTCAACTCCTTCTTACCCAGAAACACGAAACACAAAGGATGTATGTCTTACTCGTGAAAAGGTTTGTTCACCAAAGATAAATACAACATGAACTTTTTAAATATTCTAATATTTGGCTTTCCCCAGCCACTTTTGAAATCTGGAAGGCCCTTGAACATAATCACGATTGCCTATTAAGTTTTATATAATATATTACTTAGACCTACTACGCTTAAGATATATCGAGAAATTTGGAGCTGCAGTTAACACCCTAGCTTATTTACTCCCACAGAGGAAACGGGCGAGGAGGTAAGTGTGATGGCCCCTAACGTGTACACGTTCCCTTTCACGACCACCATCCCCTTCAACGTGCCATCCTCGTACGAAGACCAGACTGGCCAGGTCCGGTACATGTTCAATGCTAACGTCGACCGCCCTTGGGCGTTCGATATGCACGCACATCACAAGATCACCGTCATGGACATACTGGACCTAAACACTTTGCCCTATCTCGAGGTTAGGTTTGTGATTTATATTCGTAATTTTTACGTATATCGAACTATGGCAGACAAACAAACTCCGGGCATAACTGGACACATGGTTATGCCTTACCCCAACCTTACCTACCTGTAAATTACAGTTCCCTTTTTGGATAAGATTAATAAGATAATTTATAGATATGCCTATAGTTATTCCTTGACCTCACACTTTTGCCTTTATTTTAATTGATAAAAGGATGGGGGTAGGGGGGGTGGGATGTGTGATCATAAAGGTGTGGCATAACCATGCGGATTGTACCTGTGTTGTTAAAGATATTTTTATTTTGTTTTTTGGATATATTAAGCTTACAATGCAGTGTTATGTGTTTTTCATATGCAGAATGACAGAAATATTTAAAATAATGTATGGTTTATTCTGTATATTGCATCTTAAACAAGAAGGATTACTGATCAACTGCAATATAGTTGGGACTCAAATATTACGTTGGCAATACATTTTTAATCTTTGTTCATTTTGAGGTATTTCACACATTTTTATCATTTACCAACAAGAAAAAAAAAACACTCACAGAAACACATTTGATCATTTTTGTCAGGCGTTTGTCAATTTCAAATATCGCGTCGCTAACGCTTAAGAAAACGGAACAAATTCTCATATGTCTGAATAAGTGTTAACACTTAAACTCATTTTCCATTGGTACAAGCATTCTGTTCACATTTCATATCATATTTTTTCGATGTCTTAAAAAGTCATTAAACGTGGACGAGTACCTACAAATGTATAATTGTTGAAGTCGGATTTTGTGTTTTTCAGAGTCGGGCTGAGAAGACTGATCAGAAGGTTTTGTGTTGCCTTTGCTGCGCCTCGGACCCAATCTCCGCGCATGTACGGCTGGAGCGGCAGGGCTACGTGGCCGGGGAGGAGGTCCAGTTCTGGGCGGAAATCAACAACCAAAGCAACCGCACTATGACATGTTCAAAGGGTTCTTTAATAAAGGTCAGCAAACGTTTTGATTCAGGATTGACATTCAAGCGGGCCTAGCTAGTTTTATTTACAACTGATATAACTGAAGAGATTTTATTAAGTGCAAAACTACACATCATACCCTCGTACACGATGTTGATGCGCTTGATTTACGTGTTTCTCTGTCTTCCGTTTCAGTCGGTTACATATCACGCGAGTTCAGCAACGCGAACCGCTAAAACCGTTCTGTGCAAATTACGTCACGGCAAGATCGAGGGAGGCGGAACGGACACCTTCGTTGGGGAACGGCTCCATATCCCAGCGGTGCCGCAATCATTCCTGAGGGGGTGCGGGATCATCGACATAAGATATTACGTCAATGTAAGCCAGAAAATCGTCCGTTGTGAACTTTGCCCGCTTATAGACCATGAAACCTTAACCTCAAATTAATTAAAACAAATATTCAGCATTTTAATAATTCGCAGTTATTTAAAGTCTTCTTAATCATATTTCCGTCGTTGTTTTCGTTTAGATCCGAGTCGTCCCTTTCGGAATAGGGGTTGATTTGAATGTTCCCATAGAGATAGTGATTGGTTCTGTCCCTCTGCGCAACATCGCTCAACAACACGGTTTTGCACTTCCATCAGCGCCGCCATCACTTTGAACAAGATCTACCGCTTCGATCGGACATTCCACCGCCTTATGCTGGTGCTTTTCAAGAACTATACTAAGACAAAGTCATGCCGTCAGCACAGCGTACACGACGCAGCTATTTTAGTCCGTCTGTTCTATAGGAAAACTTTTGGTATTGAAGTTGTTACATAGTGTGTTTGTATGCATTATGTTTATGTTTTGAAAAAAAATAAAATGACATTAAACGTGCTAGCAGTAACAATTTGTAAATTGTCAAAACAGCAAATTAAGTATGTTTCCTTGAGTAAGCAGACCACCTACATGAACGACTGATAACTCTGTGTTTTCATTGATTTTTATACAACAATGATAATGACAAACAACAACAACAACAACCACAACAACAACAACAACATCATCATCATCATAATCATTAACAACAACAACATAGAATTACATAACATCCACAGCTACATATTCACATAACAAGTTTATGGAACTGAATGTTCTCCCTGGTAATATCTCTCAAATTTCACAGTCTGTAAACTGTGGAACTGTTGTTAACAAAAAACGTAAAGCACAACCAATACAACATACTGCAATTCAAAGAATAACACCCTAGATACATACAAATCATGGAACGGATGGGGTAGGTCCCAGGTTTAGTCCCCGACCGTGTCATACTGAAGGACAAAAGGAAAATGATACTTACCGGGTACTACCGCCTGAATAAGAGGTAAAAACTTTTGGAAATTTTGGAGTTCTCATTGCTGGTAAAAAGCACAGAACGACTGTAGTCCGTGTATAAGTGCCTCTGTAACACAAGGCACGAATCTTTTCTAGTTAGCCAGTTAGTAAGTTACTCACTAAGTGGAACTCGCAAATCATAACTAGATAACCTGTTAGCGCCTGACTTTGGAATGCATTTCTAGATAAGTGGTTACACGAATCTTATCTAGTTAACCAGTTAGTAATGTTACTTATTAAGTGGAATTACTAAACCATAACTAGTTAACCTGTTAATGTTGTACAGCTAAAAAAAGGTAACAGGTGGCAGGTCTGGACACTTTCAAGTCAGTTTTTAGTCTTGTAATATTTATCTTACAGAAAAGGTTTCGCGAACATTCAGTGGTTAACGCGAAACAATTCGCCAACAGGTTATTTTCCGGCAGCTATATGCCACCGTACAAGTACGACCGTGAACAAGCAAGTACGCTTACTACAGAAAAACAAAAATATCAAACCCTCAATCTTCGATTAATTTTAACAAAAAATCGTCATTTTAGTAATTCGCAATCGATTAAAATTGGCGTAAACCGTTTTACGGCGTTCGTTTTGTTAAAGCCTCAGGGCCACTTAAACAGAAACTTTAAAAGTGAATATATAGCTATGATGTAGTCTCATATAATGCCTGATGAATTACCGAGGTCCACACGATCCTTCATTAAAAGGAAATGTATGGGAAATACCAACGAAATTCCAAACTGGTCCATTGACTTGCTATATGCTAATGTGGCAGATAAGTGGGCGGAGCATAGCATCCATGTTGTTAAGTGAAATCCTCCCTCATATTGTATATGACGAAATAAAATATGGCAATACATTAGGAGTGTAAAAACTAAGATATTTAAAGCTGGAACCCTTCAGCAAAATTGATATTTGATATTCGTTTTTGAAGACCACAATTTTCACAAAAGCTTTGATGCTGCGTGATTGGTTGCTTGACATAACCACATGCTGTAATCAATTTATGATAAATATGTCAATATATCTCAGTAATGATATTTGTATTTGTGGATCTAGTGTTGTTTTTCTGCAAAAATAATCTTGACTTTACCGGCGTGGGTTCGCAACCCCACTAATATATATTTATACTATAACTTTATTTTTACTGCAATCAATATAGAGTAAAATCTTGACAAAAAGTGTTTTCAGATGCATTACATGAAAATCTTTTCTAAACCAAAAACTTCTCAGCTAAAAAATGCAAATCATTTGCATTTCGAAAGTCACGTGATATACAAATTTCGTAATGACGTCGTGCGTGCTTAATTTAGATTTGCTTTCGGTTTTGTTGCATTGCGATAAATTCATTTTTTATCATTTTAAGGGTTAAAAAGGTAAAAAGGTGAAGAGGAGTCACTTGGATATGCATACAAATAAATAAATTTTCATCATAAAAACATAATGAGATTTTAAGCTCACAGTTGATCTTGCCGTAATAGGGTTTAATCTGGATGTTACCGTCAAGATAGTAATATGTTCTATTCCTCTGCGCAACATCGCTCAACAAGATGGCTTCGCTATTCCACCTGCCTCGCAACCTCTTCAGGATCAACCGGAAATTCCACCGCCTAACGCCGGGGCTCCTATGGGACTGTGTTTGAAGACGGTCATGCCGTCAGCAGTTCGTACGTGATAAGCGCGTTGCCTTTTAGCTAATCTTTTTTGAAGTTGTTATAGAGCGCCGTTGTTCTGAAACAATAATTTGAAAGTAATCAACACAGGAACTCGTTTGCGCCAATTATATGAATGACCGATAAATCTGTCATTTTGAATATATACAACTGTTATATTTCTTTTCTTTTTTTCGATTTTTAAATCACTCATGCATTTCCAGCCAATACGGTGTTGACGCAGAGCGCCCTTGGAGCCGTGAGTACTGCCGAGGAGGGAGCACGGAAATAAAAACTACGCCCCCGTCTTCACGCACTATAAATCATATCTATACAATGATTAGCTATATGGTAATACTCAAATTGTGTTAGTTTATTGTTGGCCAACCACTTTCCTACTGCCAGGGACAGAACCAGATATTTGAAATGTTATAGGCACATTGAAGCGTGACGTCAAACGCACATGCTGGCCGGTGTAACGTTGTAAACTGACCCCCATAGAATATAGAATAAAGAATAATGACCCCTTTCTATAAAATACTGACACCCTATATAAAATAATGACCCCCCGATTTTATCTATAAAATATTCACCCCCACCTAACCTATTACTAACATACTCTATATCAATTAAAGTCACTGTCGTGTTTCTATTGCTTATATTTGTTGTTATTGTTGTTGTTACTGCTGCTGCTGCTGCTGCTGCTCCTGCTGCGCCTACAGCTGACACAACAGCAGTATAACTTAGAGGTCCCGCTTAGAAAAAAAGTGTACATCTATTGAAAATGAAATTTAAAATGGTTTTCATTTGAATTATCATTATTGCACTTATAGAGAAGTATTACAATAATAGAAGATATACCTAAGTAGTTTTAAGGTTACTATAGAAATAAAGAGAACTGATAATTAGGCTGGAGGATAATTTGGTTTTGTTTGCAAACAGTGTATTATCATCTTTACAAGTCATCGGAAATGAATGATTCTGGTCATGTTTTCTTGACAGAAATTGAGATCATCCTTTAGAAATAAAGCGTTTACGAAAATAGAAACATTTGGAAATATATTTGAAATGCTGGTTCGTTCTGGTAAGCAACCCAACGTCACTGGATTGAAATCCAGGCATCCTCGCCGCCTGAAAACTAGCCAGTTCTGGCTATCTAAACTGAATATGAATATGAAACAAAAATATGAAATAGAAAATAGGGGTCTTACCGTCAATATTTTCACAAACAGCAATTACATTAAGATTTTGTAACGTTGAAACTTGTGTTACGTCGAATGACGTCGTTTAGGCTACTTCAACTTTAATGCAAATATTTACTTCTAACGCATTTTGTGAACTATTTCACGGAAAGACCCGATTTTTTTTATTTCATAAACTTGTTCGGAATTGTCATAGCAAAAAGACTGCGTAAGTCGTTAGTAAATTGAATTGTTTTTCGTCGACCAAATTGTTCACCGAAGATCGTATGGTACTACTCTAAGGTCAAAAGAATCGCGCATTTAAAAAAAACAAACGTTTAATGCCCATCATAGTGACATTTTATGAAATTCCGATTGACAACACTGACTTACATTGTTCCGTTTCCCATGTCAAGAGCATCCGAATGTTGTTTTTGGAATTAATGCAGCAAAAAAATAAGCCATTTTTACTCCAGATACTTCAATTTTTCATTTATTGTACAAAACAGCCCTTTGCTAAACAAAAAAAGGACTATAAAGATCTGAATCGTACAAAACGAAGGAGGTGTCCTTGTATATGAATACCAAATATCAGGGCGCTACGATATTTTTACTTTACGACCATTATTACGTCGACCTACGTCAAAGAAAACTGGCAAGCCACCTTAATGCACTCTATTCATCTAATTGCTGTAGCATAACAACGCATCTTAAAAACAGCTATACCGGCTGAGACCGATGTTGTTGTTGCTGTTGTTATTTCCCAGTTTTATGACACTCCCGCCTCTTTACGAGGACATTATGGTGTGGACATACCAGCTTTACATGGTGGAGGAAGACCCAAGGTGCCTCTCAGGGCAATTTTCAGGCTCGGGCGGGCACCTGGGTAGAACCACCGACGTTCCGCAACCTAGCTGGTTAGCTTCCTCACATGAAAAATCTTGACCGTGAGCCTCGGTGGCGCAATGATAGCGCGCTTGCTTATTAAAGCGAGCTGGACGGAATTCTAGCTCGACATTCGATATTATATAGCAAATATTCAATGTCGAGCTGGAATGTCGAGCTGGACGGAATTCTAGCTCGACATTCGATATTATATAGCAAATATTAAATGTCGAGCTTCAATGTCGAGCTGGACGGAATTCTAGCGCTACCATCGATATTATATAGCAAATATTCAATGTCGAGCTGGGCGGAATACTAGCTCGACATTCGATATTATATAGCAAATAGTTAATGTCGAGCTGGAATATCGAGCTGGACGGAATTCTAGCTCGACATTCGATATTTTATAGCAAATCTTCAATGTCGAGCTGCACTGTCGAGCTGAACGGAATTCTAGCTCGACATTCGATATTATATAGCAAATCTTCAATGTCGAGCTGCAATGTCGAGCTGGACGGAATTCTAGCTCAACATTCGAATGTCGAGCTAGATTTCCGCCAAGCTTGACATTCCAGCTCGACATTCGATATTATATAGGAAATCCTCAATGTCGTGCGAGAATGTCGAGCTTGACGGATTTTTAGCGCTACATTCGATATTATATGCCAAATATTCAATGTCGAGCTGGAATGTCGAGCTGGACGGAATTCTAGCTCGACATTCGATATTATATAGGAAATCTTTAATGTCGTGCGAGAATGTCGAGCTGGACGGAATTCTAGCTCGACATTCGATATTTTATTGCAAATATTCAATGTCGAGCTGATTTGTCGAGCTGGGCGGAATTCTAGCTCGACATTTGATATAATATAGCAAATCTTCAATGTCGAGCTGCAATGTCGAGCTGGACGGAATTCTAGCTCGACATTCGATATTATATGTAGCAAATATTCAATGTCGAGCTGGAATGTCGAGCTGGACGGAATTCTAGCTCGACATTCGATACTATATAGCAAATCTTCATTGTCGAGCTGCATTGTCGAGCTGGACGGAATTCTAGCTCGACATTCGATACTAAATAGCAAATCTCCATTGTCGAGCTGCAATGTCGAGCTGGACGGAATTCTAGCTCGACATTTGATATTCCATTGCAAATATTCAATGTCGAGCTGAATTGTCGAGCTGGACGGAATTCTAGCTCGACATTCGATATAATATAGCAAATATTCAATGTCGAACTGCAATGTCGAGCTGGACGGAATTCTAGCTCGACATTCGATATTATACGAAGCACATATTCAATGTCGAGCTGCAATGTCGAGCTGGACGGTATTCTAGCTCGACATTCGATACTATATAGCAAATCTTCATTGTCGAGCTGCATTGTCGAGCTGAACGGAATTCTAGCTCGACATTCGATACTAAATAGCAAATCTCCATTGTCGAGCTGCAATGTCGAGCTGGACGGAATTCTAGCTCGACATTCGATGTCATATGGGGAATTTTAAATGTCTAACTGGAATGACGAGCTGGACGCAATCCTATCTTGACATTCGATAATATATAGGGATTTTTCAATGTCGAGCTGGAATAGCGAGCTGGACGGAATTTCCGCATGACATAATTATGATATAATTAAAGGAAATCTTCAATGTCCAGCTTGATTTGGATGTGGAGTTGGACGGCATCCATCTCGATATTTTAAGAATATAAAGCGAATTTCAATGTCGAGCTACAATGTCGAGCTGGAAGGGACCCAATACTTTTTTTTAAACACTTGATTTTTTTTATAGAAGTTATAGAAGTTTGACCCATGAATTGTTAATTTGCTTATTTAAATTATTTTTAAAATCATAGGCTGCATTATGGCTTGACCCCGTCGTGACACTATAACGTCTTTTTGTATGTTAAAATGCGAGAATTGGCAATCAATTTTATTAGCCTTCATTTCCTTCACAAATATACAAGATACGTTATTTTTTTAATTTAAATTCGGGTATATGATAACAAGAAAACATGGATACAAATATCGGAACAATAAGCTAACAAAGGCTGTACCTTATTATATCTATGCGTACAATTACATAAAAGATGGATTTGAGCACTGAACATAACTACAATAATAAATAAAAAGTTTACTAGTTTACCCGACTATAAAGGCAATCCGCACGCGCACGGTTCTGCTAGGTGACATACCACTGTAAAAATGTATAACTTAAAAGAAATTATTAAACACATTAAATAGCAGAATTGTATGCTGCTTTATAAACATGGGAGCTACAGCATGGTACATTGATGTGTACTAGTCAAACAAGAAAAACTTAATCTAGCCTGATAGGAGAAATCTTTGGAATGGGTTACTAAAAGGAGGTATTGTATTTATCATGTAATCTAAATATTTGCAAAGGTTTACACGTTGCATGCTTGAATATCCAACATTTCTTGCCAATATTTTGGGAAATCAAATTATATTTGATGTCATCGCACAAAACTTATACTTATAACGTGTACATACGAGAAAATATACCCTTCATTCGCAGAAAAGAATTTGAGTCTGAACACATTGAAACAATTTGGATTGAAGTATGTTTTTGCAATGCCAAACGATTTCTAGTGTGTTTCATTTATCGACCACCTGATAGTAAGTTAGAATGGATTAATATGTTCAGTAATCAGTCAAAGAATGTTGAGGATTTAAATTTAGAGTATCATATCATAAGAGGCATTAACATATCCTATAAGGCAGAATGTGAGTCATTTAAAACTACCGCATGGCAGGATTGTATTATGAAATACGGATTAAATCAGATTATTAATGCTCCTACAAGGGTTCCAGAGAAAACATCCTCTATTATAGATCATGTATAAACGAACTCAGTGGATCGAGTATGTGAAGCATTTGTATCAAGTTTAAGTTTAAGTGACCACTTTCCAGTTTGTTTCACTAGAGCAAAAGGTTTCAGAAATCACGCATTAGCATCATACATTAAAATATAGGTCCTTCAGGAACTTTAATGAAATTTCCTTCTACATAGATCTTAACAAATATAAATGGGGTTAAACAAATTCAAAACCCTAATAAAGCCATGAAAGTGTTGTATAAGCGCCAGAATGAGGTGTTGACGCACCATGTGCCACTGAAAGAAAAACGAATAAAATTTGAAACACAACCAACCTGGTTTTCTGACGAAATTAGGTTGGCTATATATGAAAGAAATCGATTAAAATAGCGTAAACAGTGGTCGGAATATAGACTTTCAAGAAAAAATGTTACTCGATCCAAGAAAGATTATTACAATACAGTTGTAAAAACTGTAAAGATTCTAGGGTGTTATGGAAGAACCTTAGAGAGTTTAATAATAATAATGACACTATTAACCACAAACCATTTTTTCTTTATATATATATATATATATATATATATATATATATATATATATATATATATTGTATGCTGCTTTATAAACATGGGAGCTACAGCATGGTACATTGATGTGTACTAGTCAAACAAGAAAAACTTAATCTAGCCTGATAGGAGAAATCTTTGGAATGGGTTACTAAAAGGAGGTATTGTATTTATCTTGTAATCTAAATATTTGCAAAGGTTTACACGTTGCATGCTTGAATATCCAACATTTCTTGCCAATATTTTGGGAAATCAAATTATATTTGATGTCATCGCGCAAAACTTATACTTATAACGTGTACATACGAGAAAATATACCCTTCATTCGCAGAAAAGAATTTGAGTCTGAACACATTGAAACAATTTGGATTGAAGTATGTTTTTGCAATGCCAAACGATTTCTAGTGTGTTTCATTTATCGACCACCTGATAGTAAGTTAGAATGGATTAATATGTTCAGTAATCAGTCAAAGAATGTTGAGGATTTAAATTTAGAGTATCATATCATAAGAGGCATTAACATAAACTATAAGGCAGAATGTGAGTCATTTAAAACTACCGCATGGCAGGATTGTATTATGAAATACGGATTAAATCAGATTATTAATGCTCCTACAAGGGTTCCAGAGAAAACATCCTCTATTATAGATCATGTATAAACGAACTCAGTGGATCGAGTATGTGAAGCATTTGTATCAAGTTTAAGTATAAGTGACCACTTTCCAGTTTGTTTCACTAGAGCAAAAGGTTTCAGAAATCACGCATTAGCATCATACATTTAAATATAGGTCCTTCAGGAACTTTAATGAAATTTCCTTCTACATAGATCTTAACAAATATAAATGGGGTTAAACAAATTCAAAACCCTAATAAAGCCATGAAAGTGTTGTATAAGCGCCAGAATGAGGTGTTGACGCACCATGTGCCACTGAAAGAAAAACGAATAAAATTTGAAACACAACCAACCTGGTTTTCTGACGAAATTAGGTTGGCTATATATGAAAGAAATCGATTAAAATAGCGTAAACAGTGGTCGGAATATAGACTTTCAAGAAAAAATGTTACTCGATCCAAGAAAGATTATTACAATACAGTTGTAAAAACTGTAAAGATTCTAGGGTGTTATGGAAGAACCTTAGAGAGTTTAATAATAATAATGACACTATTAACCACAAACCATTTTTTCTTTATATATATATATATATATATATATATATATATATATATATATATATATATATATATATATATATATATATATATATATATATATACACACACACACACACACACACTGTCAAAGGTGTTTGAACGGCACTTGGCAGATCAAATCAAAACATTTTAAAACAATACGAATATCATACATGCATTTTAATCTGGATTTCGAGAAAAAAATTCTTGTCACACAGCGTTGATAAAAATAAATGATGATTAATTTGATGGAATTGACAATGGAAACTATGTAGGTGCTCTCTTCCTTGATTTACGAAAGGTGTTTAGTCTAGTAGATCACCAAATACTTTTAAATAAATTAAAATTATACAACTTCAGTGATAATTCCGTCCAACTGATAACTTCGTATATGAAAGATAGACACCAAATTATAAGGTTTGGGGATTCCCAATCTTCATGAAGATGCATAAGGTCTGGAGTTCCTCAATGATCCATTCTTGGTCCTATTCTTTTTCTAATATATATTGATGACATGTCCTTTAAAAATTAAAAATTTCTTGATTGACTTATATATGCTGATGATACTACACTACATGTATATGCAAAATGTTAAAATACGCAGGAAATTGAACGTACGTTGCAAATAAATTTAGATATGGTATCGGATTGGTGCAAAGTGTACAATATGGCAATACATCCACAAAAAACTAATTGCATGTTGTTGGGTTGAAATGCAAGGAAGAGAAATACATGTGCACTCATTTATCCGTAGACAAAGTATTAATTGAAAATGTAATTTCGAAAAAAATGCTTGGAATTGTTATTGATTCATCATTGTCGTGGAACCTGCACGTTGAATTTGTCTACAAGAAAGTAACTGCAAAGATAGCCCAATTACTTTTAAACGGATCAAATGAAACAATTGTTCTATAAATTGTATATACTTCCTATGTTTGACTATTGTTGTAGCGTTTGGGGGAAAAGTAAGCAAACGCATATGAGACGAATACCATGCTTCAAAAAAGAGCCGCAAAAATTATTTTCTTTAAGCCGTTTAGAAAGCCATCGCATAAAATATTAAAACAAAATAGTATGGCTTCAATTTTAATACCGTTGCAGATATCAAACGGCTGTTATGGTATTTAAATAGATTAATAATTTTACACAGAGTTATATAAGATATATTATTATTAAAATACCTAGCAAAACAAGTTATGGATTACAATTACAAGACATTGCTCACATTCGACATAAACACAAAACAAGAAACATGCTACAGTGGGACAGTTTTGTTTTTTTTAACAGAAGAGATAAGACTAACACGAAAAAGTCATTTTAAACCCGCTGTCGAGCTAGAATTCCTTCCAGCTCGACCTTCCAGCTCCACATTGAATATTTGCTATATAATATCGAATGTCGAGCTAGAATTCCGTCCAGCTCGACATTCTAGCTCGACATTGAATATTTGCTATATAACATCTAATGTCGAGCTAGAATTCCGTCCACCTCGACATTGCAGCTCGATATTGAACATTTCCTATATAATATCAAATGTCGAGATAGAATTTAGTCCAGCTCGACATTGAAGCTCGATATTGAACATTTCCTATATAATATCGAATGTCGAGATAGAATTTAGTCCAGCTCGACATTGAAGCTCGATATTGTACATTTCCTATATAATATCGAATGTCGAGATAGAATTTAGTCCAGCTCGACATCGCAGCTCGATATTGAACATTTCCTATATAATATCGAATGTCGAGATAGAATTTAGTCCAGCTCGACATTGAAGCTCGATATTGAACATTTCCTATATAATATCGAATGTCGAGATAGAATTTAGTCCAGCTCGACATTGCAGCTCGATATTGAACATTTCCTATATAATATCGAATGTCGAGATAGAATTTAGTCCAGCTCGACATTGCTGCTCGACATTGAATATTTGCTACATATAATATCGAATGTCGAGCTAGAACTCCGTCCAGCTCGACATTGCTTCTCGACATTGACTATTTGTTATATAATATCAAATGTCGAGCTAGAATTTAATCCCGCTCGACATGACAGCTCGACATTTAATATTTTCTATAAAATATCGAATGTCGAGCTAGAATTCCGTCCAGCTCGACATTGCTGCTCGATATTGAAGATTTGCTATTTAATAGTGAATGTCGAGCTAAAATTCCGTCCAGCTTGACATGACAGCTCGATATTGCAGATTTGCTATAATATCGAATATCGAGGTAGAACTACGTCCAACTCGACATTCCAGCGCGACATTGAATATTTGCTATATAATATCGAATGTCGGGCTAGAATTAAGTCCAGCTAGACATGACAGCTCGACATTGAATATTTCCTATAAATATCGAACGTCGAGCTAGAATTCCGTCCAGCTCGACATTCCAGCTCGACATTGCTGCTCGATATTGAAGATTTGCTATATAATATCGAATGTCGAGCTAGAATTTAGTCCAGCTCGACATTGCTGCTCGACATTGAATATTTCCTATATAATATCGAATGTCGAGCTAGAATTTAGTCCAGCTCGACATTGCTGCTCGACATTGAATATTTGCAATATAATATCGAATGTCGAGCTAGAATTTAGTCCAGCTTGACATTGCTGCTCGATATTGAATATTTCCTATATAATATCGAATGTCGAGCTAGAATTTAGTCCAGCTCGACATTGCTGCTCGACATTGAATATTTGCTATATAATATCGAATGTCGAGCTAGAATTTAGCCCAGCTCGACATTGCTGCTTGACATTGAATATTTGCTATATAATATCGAATGTCGAGCTAGAATTTAGTTCAGCTCGACATTGCAGCTCGACATTGAAGAGTTGCTATATAATATCGAATGTCGAGCTAGAATTCCGTCAAGCTCGACATTCCAGCTCGACATTGAAGATTTGCTATATAATATCGAATGTCGAGCTAGAATTTAGTCCAGCTCGACATTGAATATTTCCTATATAATATCGAATGTCGGGCTAAAATTTCGTCCAGCTCGACATTGAATATTTGCTATATAATACCGAATGTCGAGCTAGAAACCGTCCAGCTCGACATTGCAGTTCGACATTGAATATTTCCTATAAAATATCGTATGTCGAGCTAGAATTCCGTCCAGCTCGACATTCCAGCCCGACATTGAAGATTTGCTATATAATATCGAATGTCGATTTTCGATTGCCGATGGCTGAGTCAACTTCACACACATTGAAATTTCTTCAATATAATATGAATACGTTTTATATCAAGTTAGTCAGTACTACCAAATACACAATGAATTTTATCATTATTTTATTAAATATCTTTTTTATTTGTAATTATATCATGTGAATGAACCCTCAAAACATTCTTGATAAGGTAGACTGAGGCATTTTGTTACAACGACATCGTTAAATTTTTGACAAACTTTTTCCCCAAAATTGCAAATGCTCTATGCATATGATTAAACATTATTTCGTCAAATTTAAATTTAAATCTCTCTCTATTACCCAAAAATATGTCACAGGGGATATATGTTTTACTCCCGAAAAAGATTGTTCCTCAAAACCCAAACATTATTATTTTAAATTATTAATAAGCCCAATGCTTTAAAATGTTCAATAACACTTGAGCAGTTATTACATGTATAGACTGGTATTTATTACATGTATAGACTGGTATGATTTGAGACCTTATCATTCTTATTTAGCTATATTGTTAGAGTATTGATTAGTTTGGGTCGTAAGCGTATGCCTTGTACAAATGATCTCTCTGTATTTGAAGTTATAGCATTTTGCAATTCATATACATGTAGGTTCATATTTTTAAATGATCGAATTTTGCAATCCGAACATAACGGCAATTATTCTGTTTTGTGCAAGTATACTTTGAACACCGCTTATACGAATTAAATAATTGATTGTTGAACGTTTTGGATATTTTTCAATTTCGACTGTGAAAGCAAGATGGGTAAAAGAACGTTAGCTGTGCACATTGATAATCTTAAACAAGTATACTTTCCGGGAGACCAGGTCTCGGGCAGGGTCGTGCTGGAAATTAGCGAAGAACTTAAAGTCAGAAGTAAGTGGTCACAATTCACTATTATCGTATTACTTTGCTATCTAAATATTTTAAACATACGTAAAAAACTACAAATAAAGCCATGGTAGTAATCATATGAATCAATGGTAATAAATAGAATAAACGCATTGTTATGTTAACATTATTATACCCAAGCTATAGACTCTCCATGTTATATTTTACGATATTTCGTAAAAATATTTTTACGGCATTAATAAATGTCCTATTTTCATTCAAAGCTTGTGTTACGTTTTCCCTTAATCCATGCTAGTTAGACCCGGCCTGTGACTTAGCACCTTGACCTTGGACAATACATAAATCGACACTTACTTCCATAGTCATAACTTGAAACATTATAAACATACGTTATCATTTTTTGGGAGATCTACCTAAAATTTAATGGTTTAATTCTGGTGCAACAATAATAACACTAAACAACAACATATTCTTAGTGCCAATAGTGGTAAGCAATATATATTTTGTACAAGGAGACATTTATTTCAGTAACTCAGCAGACAGTCATTATTGATTTTAATCAGGTGAAGTGGTATATGTAAACAGTGGCTGTCCAAGTTTGTGGGTAGTTTACACAATAAAATTTAAACCACTAAAACATAGTAAGTTAGCTTGCTAATATGTACTCACACTAAATAAATGGTAAATAAAGCATTTATTTTTAAAATGACATATTTATAATCTTAAAGCATTACAAAATTACCATTTGGGAATCTCCTACAAGTTTTATATAATTGAAATCCGATATGTATTTGGAATATTCAGTGATAGTCAATGATCATTAATCGAAAAATCGACGAAGCAAAGTAAACGCAAACATCCAAATAAAGAGGTCATATTGATTTAGGTTTGTTTTGCCAACCACCAGAATCACAAGACTAACATTAGTATGTACTCCGGTCGATTCAGGATTAAATGTAAGTTCATGCAATATAAATGCGTTTGAAACTCAATCATGTGGAATAAAACATGATTGTCAACTGTCAAGTGTAATTCTATAGCGAACATTTGTTTTACTATTAATTCAAACACGTTAAGCTAGAAGAAAACAAGAGATGGTTATGAAATAGTTAGATGACATGATTTAAATCTTCATGGATAAGAATGGGCGGAGTGAGCGTAGCGAACGAGCCCTTCTTAATCATTATGATTTTAATTTAGGTCATCTAACTGACTTAGAATTCAAGCTTATTGGCTGACAATTTTTAAACCCAAAATCTGTCGCAGGGATTGTGTATTAGATGATTGACAGTTGGTGGACCTTTAAAGGGACTAGACACCAGATGATACAATTGCAAGAGAACAAGAAATTTGTCAAAAACTAACATAAAATTGACATCGTTGTGTTCAATGCATTGAATCTTACTTTCTGGTGTAATACATCGCTTACTACACATGCTTTTTTTACCAGTTTTGCGCATTTTTCCAAATTTACTGGAGTTGTCTACCACGTATTTCCAAATAAGTTTAGAAATAGCGTCGGTATATTTATCTGTACTCGTCAACAAATATGATTTGATCTGCTAGTGGGAAACAAGTATGCGCTATTTAAAACGAGGAAACACAGATGAGACAGCAACTTCATTGTTGTGTTTATTGTCTAAACCCTGTACAGTGATGTATTATCGGCCTCCTATTAGCACTGACAAATGTAGGCATGTTTTGAGGAAATTCTGTACTTGCCGATTTTTGGACCATCGGGAGCCTAGCCCCTTTAAACAATTAAAAGTAGAAATTCTTATTAAGCCTAGTACTTAATGATTGCTTACCTGCAATTTCATTGGCGGTAAAAACAGGCTGTATTCTAATACATACGTATAATGCCTCCTGACCGCCGCTTTATCAGAAACATGTGCATAGTTGTGCTTTAAAGAAAAAACGCAATGCTTATTAATCGTTACCCAAAGGTTCACTTAAGGGAAATAAAAAAGACCTTTGAACCGTTTTATTTCCAATCCATAACTGGTCATTTCTGGTAAAGTGCAACCCCTTTATAATAGTTTGTGATTCTACATGATACCATTTACTTTTTTATTTTGTACTGAAGATAAACTTTTCTTAAAAATCATATTTGACTTTGATCTACTAGCCCCAAAGATTGAACTTTGTAAAAAGGTTATCAACTTATTGCGCTATCAAAGCATTAAACAAAGCTGTGACCTCAACCTTTGACATACTGACCCATCAAAACAATGGGGGTCATGTCGAGAGTAACCTACCAAGGGAGTTTCAAAATCTTGAGTCAATCTCTTCTTCAAATATTACGCGGATTAAGTTTTCTGATACTGTTGACCTAGACATCTGAACATCTGACCTCAAAAACGATACGAATCAACTGCTGGGCGAGGTCAACCGACCAGTGATGTTTTGTAATCCTATGTTAAACTTCGGTATGATTCATACCAGCCCGTGAGTCGATGTTTGTACGACTTAAAACTGATTCAGTCCAATTGTATCACGATTACATCATGTATTGTTTAATCAAGGTTTAGTATAGTTTGCAGCGATTGCGTTAAGACTTTGCCACGATTATAGAATATTAATAACGGATATTAACGATCATTCATGTTTGTAGCAAGATTTAAGTACTAAGTATACCGATAACGATGAATACCGACGTTTCTGCTACAAACCAAGACGACTGGATACATACTTATTCGTTTTCATATTTATGGGCGTCTGGCAACTTTTCTACATCAGTCTGTCTGAGGACTTTAAGTAGTTGATACCTGACCAATATGTACCTGACCCCTGACTCCTGACTATCAGGATACAACATGAAAGGACTACAACGAGAAATTGCAGGAAATGGTATAAGATGAAATGAAAGACGAATGATGATTTGTTTCGTATGTACAAGATTGGCACGTGCTTCTTTAAGTCGTGGAATCAACAAAGGCAGTCGTGATGCATTCGTATCGTATACGTTACAGATCTTACTATTCTAGCACACCGGATAGGCATTTCCGGTGAATTCAGCCGTGCTGGAATAATAATATCTGTCATGTGTTCCCGTTCCGGATAGAAAAATCCGACCCGAGGGCACCTGCGTTGCCAGGTAACGAGGATTGCCGAGTTACCGGCTACGCAGCGTGCCCGAGGGTCGGATTTTTCTATCCGGAACGGACACACATGATAGATATTTTTTCTAGCATACATTAAATAACATATTTTGTGAAGAAAGTTCACCCACGAATCATCATGATTCATGAAGCCAATTGTCACAATTTGTCAAGAACGACAATTTAGTAAACCGTGGGCAATCGTATGCAAAACCGATATAGTGACAGTCAACCCGAGTTATTATTCGGATATAGTTTTTCCCAAAATGTCGGCTGTGACCTTAACCATTTAACTACTCATGCTTAATCCATAGGAAAAACGCTCTGGTGTAGGGCAACCTTACAATGGAGTTTGAAGGCCTGACATCAATCCTTTCTTGAAATTTTGCGCGATGCTTTCATAGGTTTGTTAACCATGGCCGTCGGACTACCAAATCAATAAGTGTAATTTTCTGTTTACGGATAACCTACTTATAAAGTTTAATGGTCCGTAGTCATTTTTTTCTCTCGATTTATTACATAACACCGACAGACAGACAACCCTTCCCATCTTCCAAATTTGCAAACCCGCATGCGACTTTTTAAAAAACAAACACCAATACCAAACATTACCTACCTTGTTAATTGTTAAAGCAAATTATATGTCACATCTTTCACACGCTACAATGGCAACAATAAGGGAGTTTAGGGACTTTTTCAATTTTAAACACATTTTATCAAGTTTTCCGTGCCATAAATCTGTCAGTACCAAAATCGCAAAAAGAGTAATTACGTCTATGTGTATAGACAGGAAAAGGCTACTCCTCTTTTTTATCATAACAAGTAACCTTCGATGTAAAATTTTACCCCAAAATCGTCTTATTTCTTTTTTACAGAAATCGAGCTTTTGTTTCACGGGTTCGCGGATGTCCATTGGACAGAGAGGCGGCAAACTAAGAACGGCTCACATACCGTTCACTACCGCAACCATGAGGACTACTTTGTACAGCACTTCCCGCTCTTCGGAAAAGGTAGTTTTAAACAGAGGGTGTAAATGAAATTCTTGTTTCTGCCGACGGCAATGGTTTGAACAAATATGTATATGACCTACGAAACTAAACGTTGTATGTGATAAAACTACTGAACAATCAATTGAAACTGACCATCTTGCCCCAATTTCTCGAGCAATCTTAACACTCAGGATCCAACACTTTTAGCGTGGTATAATACGATTGTGTAATATTCTCATTTTTTTGCCTTTTGAACCCTATAACAGTATAGGTGCACAATATAGGTTGGTGCAAAACAATACTTTTTAATATTAATGCATTTTTATGTTTATTAAATCATTTGACTTTAATGCTCAAAACAAGAGAAGCATATAGTTTGTGTACAGATATATAAATATTACCGAAATGTTCGCATTTTTAATTGGGGAATTTGTGGCCACGTAGCTATTAAATAAAAACAAACAAAAACAAACACACTGTACACAACTCATATGTTGGTTTTATCATTAAAGTCAAATAAGTTAAACGTTTTGCATGTAATGCAGTAAAAACAAATAAGAATTTGCATCAACCACTTTTGTGTCCTATGAAAGGAAATAATTTATCTTAAAGATGACCATGATAAACTTCTATTTATTAATCAAGTAGGTTGACAAAGTGAAGTAAGATTCTTAAACGTGTTACGCTTATGTTATTTCGGAAAATTTGGGGGATCAAGTCAACACCCTAGCTTATTCCCTCCAACAGATCAGACGGGCGAGGACAAGACTGTGATGGCCCCAAACGTGTACACGTTCCCCTTCACGGCCGTCATCCCCTACAACATTCCGTCCTCGTATGAGGCCCATATTGGCCAGGTCCGGTACATGTTCAAGGCTAACGTCGATCGGCCCTGGGCATTTGACATGCACGCCAAACACATGATCACCGTCATGGACGCATTGGACCTCAACACCATACCCAATCTCGAGGTAAAGTGTATCATTTCTAGTTTTAATTTTTGACATATTTTGAAATACGATTTTTTTAAACACATTTACTAGGCAAGTGGTTATGCCACACGCCTATGACTATGTCTTTGTAAGGGAACTTTAACAAGTTGTGAGCTATTTACTATATATAACTCATGTAATTTTCAGCTCCAACATGGTTTTCATAAACCGAGGTACATTTTGGCTCTATATAAATTGATAATAGATAGGGGGCATTGTCATAGGGGTGTGGCATAACCACACGCTTTGTTCCTGTAATGCTTAATACATTCTTAAACTGTATGGTTTTTTTATCTGTATAATGACTCTAATGTCAAAGTCATGTTTTCTCATTTCATATCAGATTAATTTGTTTGATATACCTCTATCAGAACGTGAACGTGTCCCTTTAGTGTTGTGTGCAGCAAGTGGTGTTGTGTCAACCAACACAATACCGGGCTTTCGTATATTGATGTATTGTCCAAGGTCAAGGTACTAAGTCACAGGCCTGGTCGAACTCGTATGGACGAAGGGAAAACGTTACACAAGCTTTGAATGAAAATAGGGCATTTATTAATGCCAGAAAAGCGACTTTACGAAATATCGTTAAATGAAACATAAGAGTCAATAGCGTATGTATAGTAACATTTACCGAAATGCAAACCTAGAAATTTATTTATCCAGTGAATCCTACAAAATAATTATAAATATAAGAACATAGCAAATATGTTAAATGTACAATACATAATACAAGAGGCACGTACATTTAAGTAAAACAAATACAAACAGACTAAATTATTATAGTTTCATAGTTTATTTCAAATGCATAAAGGCCATAGGCCCCTGCGCATCCAAGAATTATGCAAATATACACATATCATGACAATTCATAGATCGGTGGTCAAATACAAGCTCATAGATACAATTTAGAATAACTAACACTATATTATTATATAAATCAAACTATAATATATATAATACTATAAAATTATCACAGTAAGGAGACAGTGGCTGCTATATGCATGTAGATATAAACTTATTACATATGTTAAGTATAAAGAAACGTATTTCTTAATTCAAAAGCTTTATGTATATACATCGATAATTTTCTACATGTAGCTTTCCTATAACTGGCAATAAGTTCAACACATTTCAGTACATTTGGTCTTTTCCAATAATATTTACTATGTATTGTTTTCTTAAATCATTATACAATGTACAATCTAACAAGAAATGAAACTCATCTTCGAGAATATTACAAATTTGACATTGTCTTTCATTAACAGGTATAGATTCGGATTTATGCCATCTTCCGGCCTCGATTTCTAGTCTATGTGATGAAAGTCTTAACCTCGTAAGGGCTTTACGAATTTTTACAATATTTACATCACACAAGTAGGATTGTGACTTAAGGTCTGCAAACAGCACATATGATTTTGCTCTGGATGAGTTATTACTTTCTGCAAACCAGTTAAGTACATAAACATCTTGCAGTCTCTGCTTTAATTCATACATGAATTTATCAGCATCACCAACAGTTTGAAATAACCAAACGTCGTTAAATCCTAATGTTTGTAAAATATCTCTTACGCTCTTTGAAAATGATTTACAATTTTATATGGTTTGTCTATTCCGAATTCATGACTAGGATGCATTATAAACAACTCATAAGTATCAAATTAACGAACAACAACTCACTAGACAGCTAGGATATCATATAAACAAACGTTCATTGAAGAACTAATGAAACGACAACATGTGAAAATCTTGGCCATTCAAAGGCTAGTAAAATAATGAATATAAGTAGCCAGATATTAGCAATGGCCAGTCAAGTCAAATAATAAGGACCATTGCGAGGTTAAGAACACAAGACTTGATTGACCACTAAAACATCACACCATACATACATAAACTCAGAATATGACATGAACATGGACAAAACATGACAGCTGGGGTGGAGTTACACTTGTCGACTTGTATAATTGTTAAATTCGTCTTGGGCATATTTCAGAGTCGGGCAGAGAAGACTGATCAAAAGGTTTTGTGTTGCCTTTGCTGCGCCTCGGACCCAATCTCCGCGCATGTACGGGTGGAGCGGCAGGGCTACGTGGCCGGGGAGGAGGTCCAGTTCTGGGCGGAAATCAACAACCAGAGCAACCGCACTATGACATGTTCCAAGGGTTCTCTACTAATGGTCAGCAAATGTTTTGATTCAGGATTGACTTTCAAGAGAGCCAAACTAGTTTTGTTAAAAACTTTTAACTTAACTGTTTTTAATAGAATACAAACATACACGTTATTCTCTTGTACACGATGTCCATCCGCAGGATTCATGGTTTCTCTGTCTTCCGTTTCAGTCGGTTTCATATCACGCGCGGTCAAAAACACGCACGGTGGGTAACGTTCTTGGTGAGTTACGTCACGGTGCAATCGAGGGAGGCGGAACCGACGCCTTCGTTGGGGAACGGCTCCACATCCCAGCTGTGCCGCCATCCTTCCTGAGAGGATGCAGGATCATCGACATCAGATATTTTGTCAATGTTAGTCATGAAATGGTGTTTTAGAAATATTACATAGTGATAGATATGGCACATGCATACATTTTCATTCGTTCGGCTTTGAACAAACAATACTCCATGTCGGTTTTGAACTTTGTGACCGTGAACGATCTACTTTGCTTACAGAAAAAATCTCCGATAATTTTAAACAAGAAGTATCGAAGCATTTGAATCAATCAGAATCGTTTAAAATTTGCTAAAATATTTTACACCTCTTGTTTCGTTAAGGTCACAGTGGATCCTTCCGGGTTAGGGTTTGATCTACATGTTCCTGTGGAGATAGTGATTGGTTCCATCCCATTGCGCAACATCGCTCAACAACATGGCTTCGCTCTTCCACCAGCGCAGCAACCAATCCAGGATCTACAGCCACGACCGGAAATGCCACCGCCTTATGTTGGAGCTCCTAAAGGACTGTACTCGGACACGGTCATGCCGTCAGCCGTTCGTACGTGATAAAGGCGTTTCCTATTTTAGCTCGTCATTAGGTTAATTAATTAACTTGAAACTTGTTAACAGTGGCAATTGGTTAGTTGTCTTTACATAAATTACAAGTTTTTATTGAGCGTTTTTTCTTTATGAACATCTATCCTTTATAGGATTTTGAAATCCCTCTATGCCCGTTTATTTCCAGCCAATACGGTGTTCACGCAGAGCGCCCTTGGAGCCGTGAGTACTGCCGAGGAGGGAGACAACGAACACACGTACGGCAATACAAACTACGCCCCCGTCTACACGTACTATAACTGGAGCACGCATGATACCAACCGACAGGGACAGCTTCAGATTGAGGGACAACATTTATAATTGAGGTGAAGGAACTCGTACAGAACAGTACCAATGAGAGACAGCTTACGTCTGGAGATACAACATTCGGTGCTTGGCTCTTAAGTGTTGCAATGTATGTGAAGTTTGGATTTATAAAATTGATTGCAAGAAAAGGTTTAATATTTAAACAAAGATCAACTGTATATTAAAACTAAAATTGCGTTGGTTAATTGCTGACATCTTACCGACACATGTATTCTTATTAATACTATACGCATTGCAAACCATTTTCCTGCTGGCAGGGAAAGTATGTTTGAAATGTATTTTACCTAACTGTGATACGTTTTCGTTACAAATTCTAAGTGTGCCTTTTCTTTATGTATCATAATAATAACAACATATTTTATATGTAATTATTATGATTAATGTGCTCTATAATATACACGATACCTTCTGTATTAGAGGAAAATATATAAGTTTACCCTTTTTTAGAGTAGGAGTTTCGTTTCTTACTTTATTGAAACTGTATCTTTGGTTTTGTTTCGATAAGCCTTTTCCAGTTGTTATGGCATTTAGAAGGAATTAAGCTATGATATTTTGTTTAGCTTTAGCAATCAATGCCCTAATTTACTTACACCATTTAGAAAAAGATTTTTAGACAGTTTTCACAAGTTTTGGTAGAAAAAGTGGCCAGAAGGCAGTGTTGTTCTATAAACACTTGGCATAGAAACCTAGGGGTTGAATTGAAATTAAATAAAAAAATAATGAATGTGTTTGTGCTCACAGTTGATAATATCTCAAGTATCAATGCGAAAGCTGTAAATCAAATGTATCTGACAGCTCAGCACGCCATATTAATAGCATGTCAGTATCAAACTTGAAAGCAAAAAAGCGAAATCAAACATAAACATGACATTTCGAACAATTATGTTCTTTGAAGAAACAGTTGACAAGGACACACACGCTCATAACTTTTTTTCTTCGCAAAATAGATAACGTGAAAATAGAATTAAGAAGAACAAACCTTTTTATAAAATTGCTGAAGACAAGTTATTATTAAACATCGAAAACACAGTGTTTCTACCTTCACCAGGTTTAAGCCGGTATTTGCTGCAACTCATACACAACTCTCTTCTCAACAAAGCGGTTTCCTTTTTGCTTAGGCAATAACAAGATTCAACAGGTGTTATAACACATGTGGGTGTGGGCTCTCACAAACGGAGGTCATTTATGGGGCAAGAAACACTAACAGAGTAATGGATTGAAAGGGATTAGTGCTTTGAGCACCTTCCAAAACATAGTTTGAAAAGGACTGGTACATTTGCTCCCCAGTCAGATTTCATTGTTTGATTACATAATAAGATATGCAATAGGTAAAAGTCCCATGAAGATGAGCGTATTTCAAACCCGATCGGCTGGGGATGATCAAAGTTTGTTTCCCCCATGATAAACGCTTTATCCCGGTCCTCCACGATACGAATTGTGTATGAAAGGCAAACAATACAAACGTACCCTCCTTTCAAGAGTAACACTTACATCCTTTAACTACCGTGTAATAAAAGTCACATCGATCATTTATAAATCATATTGCTATTTGTTCAATAAAAGACTTTTGAAATGGATCTAATTATATCCAAAAGTTAGCTCACACTCAGAACGGATTTTGGAAAAATACTAGTATAAGAACGATCGACCATCTGTCAACTCAAATAATTGACGTCTGAACCGAAACACATCCTTAGTTCATCTGTAGTAACAATGAAATGGAACGTGAAGGTAGATATCTCTACCTTGGTTTGCTACTAAATGAATCACTCGATTATAACACCACTGCAAATTACGTTGCCTACTCCGCTATACAAGCCCTTTGGACATATAATATCAAAATTTAATGCCACGGTAGGCGTGCCATTTGATGACTGACTAAATTTTACCATACAGCGGTATGATCAATCAGCTACGGCGCTGCGATATGGGTGCCCGAAAATGAGCATGCATTTATGCCGTCCAGAAGAGAGCCATTCGTTTTTCCCGCGAGTAGGAAATATGCACTTAAGAATTACTTGATTCAAGTCTAGCTACAATAACGAGCGATCTGGGATACTTTTTATGATTTTGACATTTCTTATGTTTCACTGTGTCTCGAGTCATCCATAGTAAAAATAAATTGTCAAAAGACTTGTTGATGGTCATTTAGGGTGACAAGATTCAAGTTACGATACCCGTGACCGGAATTTGACCCTATGCCAATGATAATGAAGAAGACAGCTTTACTTAACACGAACATGTTTCATTTTTGGGTCCAAATTGATGTTTGAAAGTAATTTTTGACCAATATCTTAGCTCTGATATTAGCACTGATCCGGAAAGACCAAAAAATAGGTTTACGTTCATTACCTTAATTTCTGTTTACTTTTACAGCATAACCTTGGAATATGAAAATGACTCCCTGATCATAATTTGAGGTACCCTGAGCATACCCTTATACTTCTCATTTCGATAAGCACATGCCATGGTATTTACTGTGATATTCAAAACGAAATTAAGTCAAGAAATTAAAATGTACATGAAGTCTGATGTAAACGATGCTGCCTGTGTAAAACATCTTGCTTTTAAACATCCGAAATAAAACCTAACATTTAATGTCTAAATACAGTTGCAAATGATGTTAAAGTGATTCAGGTATCAGATATAAATAAGTCGTTTCAAGATATTTCCCAAAAGCAGGCTTATTTTCATTATGAATGATCGTCATACTTAAAATATGTCAGATCGGTTATGTACTATTCATCTAAAAGAACAATTATTGACCATGTGGTATGATGTCATTCAGAGTTGAAGTGTTATTTTTTTAAGTGAGGAATAATGGTCTCTTACCTTGTTGTACATTTATTGCCAAACACAACACCTATCACATAAGTTTTTTTATTTTAACTTGTAAATTCAAAATAACATTGAAAGTCATATGAATTGATGATTTGTCTTAAAAAAGCAGGTAATTTTGACAATTTAGAAAGTAAGTATTGAGACCACTTGCTGTTTTTGCAAAAAAAGATAAATTTGAACACTGCTGCCATTGTTCACATTACCACATAGATTATTCATAACAGTTTTATTTACTGGGATATTAGCAGAAGTGTTATTAAAATAATATTAATCAATAAGCATTTTTTTATTATTGTTCATTGAACTTGTATTGAAACTTAATTATGTATGTGAGCATGTTTAAAAATATTTAATGTAAAGTAACTTTCCAAAAATTAAAAATACTTTTAATTTAGTATAATTTAAAATCAATAACCTTTCACGTCTATTTTGGACACAAATAATAAAACAATCGAACATGTAAACTTACATCTGTCTACCTCACTGACTGGCATAACATAACATATATGACAGAGGCCCTGTTTTCTGGTGTACATTTTGTCTGCATGGTGACGTGGGTAGAATTAATGAGTCTCTTCTCTTCTCCAAAAAATCTACTTGCTAAAATTCGCGAGTCCCATATTTAATTAAAAAGATACCAGAGGACGAACGATAATGAGAATGCAACGAATATCATGCCCCTTAGACGCTTTACCACACGTAACAGGTTAGCATTAACAGTGGCGGATCCAGGTTTCTCAGTTAGGGGGGCATAACTTCTGAAATTGACTTCTGTTGGCCGCTAAGGCGCCCATGTGTTTTTATGGTAATTCAGGGGGTCGGAGGCCTTCGCGACGGCCTCAAGCTCTTAAACTATTGCATGTGTTTACTATGGAACGCCGGGGCTCAATGCTTCTTGCGAAATGCGTTATGCAAATGCTATATATAGAACAATAGTTTCATTTTCGACCAATCGAATGGCAGGGTACGGAATTACGGAAGCTCGTGCTATGTGAAATCGAAATATAGTAACACCTCCTGAATAACGGATTTCCTTCGCATTTCGCATGAAGCATTTTAAAAGCATTTAGCATCTCGCATTTTGCACAAAAATCATTTCCCAAAAAGCATTTCGCATATGGCATAACGCAATCAAATTGAATCGTACGAAATATTGTGCACGTTCCGAACTGCTCCCGGCAGTGAAGGGGATGTAAGACATAGGCTACTGATACTGCTACAGAAATATTATTATACGGTGGAAGAAACGATTTCTAACCTAACGCGTTTACAGCAATATACAGAGTTGCACATCTTGCAATTCGCAATCTAACTGACTTTCTGGCATATTTTCTCTAGGACACCTCTTTACCGTTTCTGAATATTATATTGTATTGGTGTGTTTATATATGTTATTCTAATGAATAGACACAACAAACGTATTATTTTTCACCTCTATTACATGCAGATAAAAAGTATTTTTCAAATTAATGTGTTCCTTTTTTCATTTCATACAAAATGATTCTGCTCAATTTATGCTAACAACGGAAAAAAATATTGAATCGAAGCTTTTCGCATTTCGCAAAAAGAATTTCGCATTAAGCAATTCGCAAAAAGCATTTCGCATAAAGCATTAAGCGTTTTGCAAAAAAACATTAAGCATTATGCAAAAAGCATGACGTATTTCGCATTTCGCAAGAAGCATCGCGCCCCGGCGTTCCATAGTTTACACTGTTTTACAAAGCTTGAACTGCGAGAGACTCTTTGTAACGTAGTAACGCCGTTAAGCTGATCGTCACCTCCCTATAGATCAAGTTTTTTCCCCGCATAAATTGAAAGACCTTGGTAAAATTGAAAAAGTAATTCATACAGTTATTGGGCAAACGTTAATGCTTGTTCAGTGACACCGAGTGAAAGTGTCTGCTTTAAGCAAGCAGTCCGCTGAATTCTCGTGTATTTGATCTCTTAAGTTAATCTTGTTTCATATTATCGGATTTGGTGAAAATGTTACTGGATTGCTAAACGGTTTGGATCCAGATTAGACGCCGAGTTACTCGGCGTCTGATCCGGATCCAATCTGGTTGACGACATCACTACGGTCGCTATCGGCATGCTTAGGGTTACAAACAAAACTTTATCGAAATAACCTCATGTCAAGTTTCATTTAATGCATTAATTCAAGCAATCCACATAGATTTACATGACCTGTCGTGGGGGCTTTTATTTATGTCTTATGATCTAAAGACACCTCTGACTTTTGCACTCGGTAAAATTGATATCTTACTTGGCGACTAATGATGATGATGATGATGATGTTAGCATTGTACTACAGTAGGACAATGTTTTTGTCCGATTAAGTATTCTACATTACGTGTCGTCTGATCTGAGCAGGGTCTTAACTTATCAATGTAGACGGCATGTGGTTATTTTGAGTTGTTAACAGTGCAGAGTCAGATCATATGCCGTACATCCAAAGCAGCGTCTGATCTTATTCTAAATTTACGGCTGATGATATAATTAATATGGAAACAGCTTGGATCCATATAAGATGACAAGCTACTCGGCGTCTGATATGATTCAAAGCTGTTTGACACTCCCGCCATATCAATCTTTCGAACAGATTTGTTCAGCATAAGACAGTCGCTTATAGCAATAAACTTTAAAATACTTCCAAAGTCATAAAAATGTGAAGACAAATAAAAAAATGTTTGCACAGAACGTAGTCTGCTGGGTGCTATTCTGTACATTGTATTTAGTCATTATGACGAACGATCCGAAAAGTGAAACAGACGAGCAAACGTCTGTTTCACTGACTTCTCAGGGTTAATACATTCAACACAATGTCGAATAAAACAAGAACATATTTTATTAAAATAACTGTTGTGTCCGATATTCCCCGCATGTATTTCAGCCGTCCGATATTCACTACAAAACTACGCATGTGTCCGATTGAACGGAGTTTTACTTCCTGCGTATAGCCGTAAAAACGGAGGATAGCCAAACGCTAACACATTCTACTGAATACGTCATAATAGATAATTTAATCGATAAGAGCGTTCCACAACGTCTCGGACCAATTATGTTTCGTAAGAGTCCAATGTGGCCAAATAGATGTTCGATACAACCACGGTAAATCGAGATCTATTTTGTGTGGAGCAAATCATAACCTTAAAAGCTATCTACAATGATGGAACGATATTAATAATTTATACATATACTTGCAAAATTTTAGGGGGGGGGGCGCCGGGTCCGCCCCCCCCCCCCCCCGGAGCCGCCTATGATTAAACGCTTTTGTCTCAAAAGCGTTTCAAAAGCGTTTAATGCTTACCTGTTATGTGTCGTTTACTCTATACTGTATACTGATCACGAGTGCCGATTTTGATGACGTAGTACACATATGCGGTCCACAAATTTCAAAGCAGTGATCTCCCTTGACAAGCAAAGAAGCACAGCAAAGGGAAGAAACTACTGTTTGTGTGTGTGTGATTCGATACGCTTTGGGTTTTTTCCCTGAATGTGTCGTTTGCAGATATAAATCTTTTATTTAATGAGGTATGGACAAATTTCTAAAACGCGCAGTTAGCACTTCCTGTTTACAAATGTCAATTGTTTTATCGATTAAAAGAATATTGACATGTGTTCTTATAAAAAAGTAATGTTTGACACTTGTTCATTTAACATTTAACTATAACTCAATTGTATTGACTTTTGTTTCTTTATTATATGGCAAAGAATGCTTAATTAACCTAATTTATATTTTGAAGAAAAAGATCTAGTATCATATACAATCACATTCATATCATTTGCTTCCAGTAACAAAGGCATATTCACTCATTCTCAAACATTCAACCAATTTAATTTTCATCGTCAAACCTAGTACATGGAAAAGTATTAAAACAATTCTGCTGATGCATAAACTATTTCAAACTGTATACAATGACATTTTTATATGGAATAGTTACTATAGAATTATAAATAAGTTTGAATGGATTTTGGCATCCATACATTCCATAATTAAAGGAATTTTGTCCTCGATCAGGGCTTTCTATCAAACGTCAATAATATTTCCGGCGCATGCATTCGTTTTCCGTATTCTACTTTATTATTATTATTATTTTATTTTTTACTAGCATTTCTAAAGTAAAAAGCACTTTATTGAGAATAAAAGATGTAAGTGAATGAAATGAAGAAAATTTATCTTGCCTACTGGGATCACAATCATAATTTTTATACGCATACAGTTTTTTATAAAGAGCGAAGAAGTAAAAATACAGAGGATATGACTCCATTTTTTGGGGACGTAATTAAAAGGTAAAGCAGCCATTTTCTACAATTGTGCAGTCAATAACACAAGAATGAGATACACAATATCATGTTTTTCCTTCTTACTGACCCATACGATGTTAAAACATTGCCTAATATGGCCTTACAAAGTGAATACATGTGAAACATTGACTAACGTTGCCTCAAAAAAGGACTCAAAGCTGAAATTATCCCTTACGTGGCCTCAAAAAATGATTCAAAGCTGAAATTATCCCTAACGTGGCCTCAAAAAAATGAATCAAAGCTGAAATTATCCCTAACGTGGCCTCAAAAAAAGAATCAAAGCTGAAATTATCCCTAACGTGGCCTCAAAAAAAGAATCAAAGCTGAAATTATCCCTAACGTGACCTCAAAAAAAGAATCAAAGCTGAAATTATCCCTAACGTGGCCTCAAAAAAAGAATCAAAGCTGAAATTATCCCTTACGTGGATTCAAAAAAGGAATCACAGGTGAAACATTGCTCAAAAAAGAAAAACATATGACATTTATAGATACAATACAGCTGTAAGTTTTGGTTGTATTTAACTAGTACATGACCTTTATCATTTATCCACTCTCTTTGTTTACTTAGGTTAAAAGCCATATGCTCATCATATACATTGTCTGAACTTAAAGTGTGACATGTTTTACCATTACTGCATTAGAGTTTAAACTGTCTGTCTTGAACTATTATTTCACAGTGTGTTCAAGCATTTGTAATTTACATGACAGAGTTTAAAAGTCCAATTAAATTTCATATCACATTTTGATAGCTGACAAACTTGCAATTCGTTTCATCTTGAAAAAAAATACAGGTGTGATCTTGTAATTTTACAATATGACATGAATGTCATATTCGACAGTTTAGGTGACGTTTAGAGTATATCTTGTTTAATGTAATGTATTCATGGAACACTGATTGTGCCAGTAAAAGGTGCATCTATAAATTTATTTTTCAATCGTGTGTTTTATTGTGTTACACATGGTCAAATGAAGACCATGTTGTCAATTTCACTTATTATTTGGTGCTTAAAAGTTTGTTTTGGACCAAATTAAAAAAAAAAAATCAAAATTTCAAATAAGTTTCAAAGGTTAATGTTATTCAATTTAAATAAATATTAAATCAGAGTAATTATTCATTGTTCGATGTTCAATATATGTCATAAAATAGATATTATCAAAACATATCGTAAACTACATATCTGACAATAATGGTTAATGTTCCATACAGTACATGTACCATAAAGTAAAGGTCTTTATTGGGGGCTGCAATAGTTAGGATTATAAAACCAGACAAAACATGAAATTGATAATAACCTTTAATTGGAGAGGTCATTCCGATCTCTTTATCAAAACTGAATCATGTAGAGCATATGTATGGTGGCATACTTTTGCCACCAGATAACCATATAACTAACTAGTTAATTAAGTGGTTAACTAGTTACGTAACTAGTTAATTTTGTCAATAAATAATAGATCATAACGGGAAATAAATGCATGTTAGTGCCTACAACTGCCATTTTTGTACTATTTAAGCAGCTTAATGTTAAGTGGTTAACTATAGTTACGTAACTAGTTAACCACATAATTAACTAGTTAGTTAAGTGATTAACTAGTTATGCAACTAATTAACCACATCATTAACTTGTTAGTTAAGTGATTAACTAGTAATGTAACTAGTTAACAACATAATTGACTAGTTAGTTGCAACTATTAGTAGGACACTAATTTCTAAATTACTTTTTTGCAGAAAAGATATGAAAATATTTCTTAGCCAATCAAAAACTATGCTATTTTTGTTAAAAACTACACGTGTGAAATATTTTAGAATTGCTTTTATTTTCAAATTTCAACTGGACAGAAAAAATATTATTTGTAAATGTATTTTTCTTTATTCTGTATTTTGAAAACAATAATAGTTTATCGCCATTGATGTCAAATTACATTTTTAAATAATGCTTGATCACTGTGTATCCTCCTGTTTCAATAAATCAAAACTGGGCGTTTATTAGCCCGTACAGAGAATTTGTACACTGTTTATTGTTTTTTACGTTGCAGTTGATGATTACATTTCAAATGTAAACATTACTGTGGGCACTCTAGCCTAAAAATTTACCTTTCAGGATATGTGTTAGTGATAACACATCCTCAAAAGGCATATAATTTTAAATAGATTAACAAATAGACCAATCATAGTTTGCAACTATGGAAACTAATTTCAATATGCCATTAGAGGGATCTATTACTTTTAAGAGGAATTATAAGCAATATATCATATACTCCACTCTAATCACTAATGTGTATTATGGTATTTTTAGAAAATGAATATCATATGTACAGAATTATAAAGGAATCTATTTGGCTTCAAGAATTGGAAATAAAATATGAGTCTGGGCCAAACTCTGGTAGTTTCGAACTCCAGGTTAATTCCAAGATTGTTTAACAGTGAATATTTTCACAAAAAGAAAAACTTGACGGGAAATTTGAATAACACTATTTAAAATGGGAGAAAACATTATTTTGGTTTAGTAAAACAAGACAGTGCTGTTTTTTTATTCTTTCTTTTTTTCTGGTACTATGTACAAACAATCTGGGAGTAGGCTAAGTCATGAGAATTATCACAGCATGTTTTGGTTATGCACCAGTCCATTGTAACCAGCAGACCCCCCCCCCCCCCCCCAGGTCCAGGGAATAGTGGGGACTTTGACTTTCGGTCAAGCCAAAACCAGGTAAAATCCCAGCCAAATACCACGCACCCAGGGGACATCCTAGGTAAGGCACATTCCCTGCTATGTTTGGCGCGAAAAGAAAACCTACTGCACTCTCTCGGCACTGCCGGTGTCCTCTTGAAAGTCTAATGAGGCTCAAACAGCCCATTTCCCCTGTTATCCCCGGTGTACCCACGTACCTGGGGGCCCGTCGTTACAATTGACTGGTGCATTATTTTTACGAAATGTCACTGGAGGATAATGGGCATGCAAAGAAGATTATATATTGTCATTGCTTTCTTTCTTTCCGAGAGGAAATCGATGACAGATATCACACACATATGTCGACCTAAATGGACGTCATGCTATGAGTCTAAATTTGACAATTGTTGTACTGATGGTCGGGTATATAACAAATCAAATGAAAAACTGATTAAAAGGTATCCCTGAACGATCATTATTTTTGCTACCACAGACGTACACTTACATCAAATTATATTGAACTATCGGCTCTTAAAACATGTCATTATAAATTGTATTTTACATGTTTATTTCAACAAACACAGCGACCTCTTACAGTAATTTATAATATGGCAAAAGTGAAAACAAGGGCAATCACCTGTCACACCCTTGCTCTAGTAAAAACGTCTTGGTAGAGTTCGGGATTTACACCAACGAGCCTCATTAGAGACTATCATCATCTTTATGACATACTTGGCACCAGCATGAACTCACTTTAACAAACAGTATAGTCACAAAGGTGTTGTTAGAATAGCGTCACGTTCACCCGGAAAACGTATTATTATAAAATAGTTGACATTTTTTCCAAGCATGTTTTGTACAAGCTATGGTTTACCAGCCTGAGTTATCAGCCCATATTATATGAGCCAAGAATGTTGTCGTTTTTTTTCTCATTAATATTTGGATTATTTACATAGACCTGTTCAAATGTTCTGGCAGTTCGTGAAAAATGCTCTCTGGTTTCCTTACCTGAGCTGTTGTAGCAAGAGACGCCGGCGTCCTCATTGTGAAAGCAGGTTTGATTTTCCCAACCATTGTGCTGGCACTCTCCAAAGTTCGTCTCTGTACCCGTGCACTGCACGTTGTCCAGGAAGATCTCACATTGACCCTCACCGAACGCCGCACTAGAGTACGCCTGTAATATTTAACACAATATAACTGACCATAATTAGGGGTTGGTTAAGAATGGTAAATAATAAAAAAAAAATAGTTCGGTAATAACAGAAACTGTTGAAACACTCACAATAAAATAATCAAATTTACTTGTCATGAAAACACATATAGTCTAAATAAATTTAAACATTATCATGTATTTTAGGTTGATTTTAGACATTCTCTTTGTAATGGATTTTTAAAATAAATTTGACAGTGTTCGATTTCTGTTTTAACAATTAACACGAGATATATTAAAACCGTTGAAATGATAAAACTATATTTTTGTGCAAAAACAAAACCACAAATGCATGTCGTTAAACAACGCCGCACACAAAAATATTATAATTATATATGCGTCCAGGTTCTAAGAAACATTGAAGGTAAGAGTAGTTCGCACGAATAAATAAAAATGAACATTATTCAAATCATTTTTTTTGTAACGAGACGTTTAATTACCTTAAGATCCTGGTTGAAGGGAAACTTTTACTGGTGCTTGTTGTTTTTTTCCGGGCCAACTGCAATCAAGGATTATTCAATTTCTTATGTTCATTGATTTTACATAGATCGCTTCTGACGAATACACCAAAATAGTTTCATAGAGATTATTTCAGTAATGATGAGACAAAGTCTCCCAATAATAATGAATGATTTGTTTCAAAAGCACGGTGAACATATTTGATTCATGTATGCATATTTGCCTCGTTGACATATTGTTCAAGTTGTTCATGGGTACCCGACAAAAAGTAAGAAAATTGGACGTCGTTTAGGTGACATTAGTAAAGTTCTTATCAATTTTAGTTTAGACTGCGCGCTGAGTCGGTAAAGTAAACTAGTGCGTCACCGGATGTCCTACTGGCAACATACAACAGGTGCCTCAAGCATCACAGACCTAGTCTCAGCGAGAGCACTTCGGAACACACCACTGTGTATGTATAAATGCGTTTGTGTATGTATACTTGGTGTTTGAATTTATATATGCATATTAACAAACACTAGCTGTGCTCTCATGCAGACCACCATGCGCCAGAAGACCTGTGCCTCGTTGTCAGACCGGAGATCATCACAGACTGTGCCCCAAGTTGGATCTTATCACTTTATACTACTTTAAATGATTATACTCTTGCTGTGCCCCACTAGAAACCAAACATGCCACAGGCGATCTGTGCCTCCCTGTCAGACCAGAGATCGTCACAGATTGTACTCGAATGGTATCGTATCACTACTATACACTACTTAAATTAATTGTACTCTTACTGTGCCCCACTGGAAGCCTAGCTGGCGACAGACGACCTGTGCCTCTTTGTCAGACCAGAGATCATCACAGACTGTGCCCCAGTGAGTGTCGTTGCGAGACACCTCCACCCAACCCGTCGTCCGCCCGTCCCAACCCATCAACCGCGCAATACTCGCTGTTAAGAACGTAAAACCACTTCTTTTGTTATATAATAAAACATGAAAGAAACTTCTATCATGCACAAGAATAAAAAGAAATTTAGTATTTCAGCAATTTGGCAAATTATAACAATTTGTTCATAAAAATGTACTGAGTATTTGTATGTATTTAATGATATTAATACAATGTCTGATAGGCCATTCATAATGAACAATATCAACTTAAAACCATATAAGCTCATTTATATATGCAAATCTGACTTAAGAAATTGTTAATATGTAAATACTGTAAACGCGCATTTCTATAAAAAGTGCATTTTTTTCATGTCACAATCACATACAGTTGAGCATTTTCATTTTTAAATTCATGATTCGAGCATGATTACAAAGTTTATAAGATATTTTTTTCTGATTAAAACAGTTCTATAGTGTTTTAACTTAGATGGTCGACAAGGATAATATAAAGGTATTACCAGAAATTATTTCTTATCCACACATACATCTGGAGTTTCTATTATTTTATTTTTATTTATTTTTTTGGCAACAAAGATATATATATGCATATAGCTTGTGAAATTAAGACAGTCAACTACTTTTGAATAAAAATAGGCCAAAATCTGCTCATGCAACTAGCTGAATTTTGTTTTTCAGATTTTGTTATATTTTCCATTCGAAATAAAATATAGCCAGAAATGTTACTTGTAGATATGTAACTTTTTCATAAGTTTATATTTTAATATCCTTATTTTTCATAAGCTTAAGTCAATGGGATAACAATAAGAATGTTAAAATCAAGCTAGATACAAACTCAGTCTTCTTAGCCTTAAGTTCTCTGAAACCTGGCAGCCATACATTATTTAGCTCTCTGGTAAAACCACTGGCCTCTACATTTAGAAACTGAATAGCTTATAACAAAACTGTCGGTGAAACTTAATTGCACGCTACACTTTTAAAAGATTGGAGTGCAATTCTGAACTCGTTTATATCACCAACAGTTACAGCACACATGTTAGACGGCATGCGACATTTTGTCCTACCTATCATTATTTTGTTGGTGATATAACTTGTTTCAAGTATTAGTCAGAACATAGGTAAAACTAGATATGCATGTGTAACTCGTTGTCTACTATGACGTTAGAGAGGCATTCACTTTCAAACAGATTTTGCACATCTCATTAAACTTTTTCACATCTCATTGAACGTTATGCTTTGATGTGATGCTCTAATGATGAATGGTGTACAAACATCCTCGAGGTAAGCAGTACCAGTCACATACATCTACCTGACCTCTAACCGGACAAAGGTTTGATCAGACACATGGTGTTTTTTTTTTTAAACTTGTGATTAACAGAAATTATTGCGTAAAATGTGTGTGTTTTCGGTCCGTTATAGTGGTGTGTTAAACGCAAAAACCCGGGCGTTATCTGTAGAAAACGTGCGTTATTCAGAAAATTCACGTGCCGTTATTGACCGGATTTTTTTGTTTTACATAAGCGCTTTCAGGGCTCGCGTCATAACAATGTCAGCTGAGCGACCCGGTTTCTGACCGAAAGCAAAGGGGTTCGTCACGGTGCCAGGACTCTATATTCGGCTCAGTTGTGACCAAAACTAGGTACAGACCGAAAAAAACATGTGACCCCCCTTGTCTATATATAAGGCGGGGGGGGGCACATGTTACATGCTACGCACTCGGGCTGTAAACCATTTTGCGGGTCTTTGTAGATGGTAACGACCTCAAAAAGGTGTACTAACCCTATAATATTAACAGTATCGCAGTTGATCCATTCTGAAAGCTTCATTGTCGTTAGCTGGGGTCACTGAATGACTAAAACCCTGAATGTTGCCTTTAATGTAGTGCAACTGGTCGTTCCATATCTTCTGGGTAAATACCGTTGTTGTATGAAGGGTAATTTAAAGTTCGTTAATAGATTGGAATAAGAAAGTATATATTAAATATAAAACGAATTACACATGAAATGTCATTCGCCAACGCTACCACGGTGAACGATCTGTTAGTCCTCATACTATGCTCCTTTTTGACAATATTGTAATAGTCTGATACCTGTTGAACTCAAATAATTTGGATATTGTATGTTGATTATATTTATTTAAAGATACGTCCGAATAATAATAATAATCAAGTTCTTGCTGTTTTAATTTGTTTTTTATTTCAACTAAAATTAGACTTAAAATGGCCAATTTTTCAATATTTCCTGGCCGAAAAGGCTTCTTCCTATAAATAATTTCAGACAATTCGTACATCATAAATTATTTTCAAGTGAAATCGAAATAGTATGGGGTTATCAGGTATGTACAGTTAACATTAATATGCATTTGATACTTGAAACATAATATATTAACAAAGTACTAGAAACCACAAAACTGTAAACGTAGAAACAAAACAAGACACATCTATATGGCAAATGATTTGTTTCACTAAGATTTCAAGTTAAATTCTTTTCAAGTGAAACTCAAATGAACATTGGTGTTTATTAATATTTTTCAACTCTTAATAAATATAAAACTTGGATGTAAAGCAACATAAAATGGACGAGTCAGACATATTTGTATCCGCATTACGGTTTCTGAAGAAGCCCGTTATCAAGCATTATGCACATTTCATTGACGAGTTTAAGGCCGGGTAATGTTTGCTACTTTTATAGAAAAAATCGAAAAAATATTCCAATTGAGTTTTATTTATACCAAAACCATATTATGTCGATTCATCATTTATACAAAAAAAATCACGGGCATAACAGATTCATCTTGAAGCAATATAACCCTCAATAACGATCTGCTCAACTGGAGATGTTTACGTCCATAATTCAACACTAAAAGTATTAAAATGTACATTGTAGATATTGCCATATAAGAGAATTTGCAGAACCAAAACATTGTATGTGGACTTGTGTACTTCTCTTTGAGTACAACTAGTTTTAAATAACGAAGCTTATATGTCAAGGTAACAAAAATAAAATGTAAAAATAAAGTGCACACGGTTAACCACAATATAGTTTGTAAATGACACCAACATTTTCCTAATTCATCCTACTAATTAGGAAACTCACGTGGATTTCCCAAGAAGCAGTGAGGTTTAAGTTAATTGGAAACATCATTCACAAACGGACCATTGTACATAGAATTGGCCTATCTAGCCATGACGTAATGTCGTAAGGTCAATTGCCAGGACAAAATATCGTTATGCGTCACCGTCAATAAACACCAACGAGATATGAACTATGCAACGTTGAAAAAGTTTATGTTAGTAAACGTTCGACGTTTTATGATCTATGCTACGGCAGTGTGGATCCTTCCTTAGACCTGTGTGCGCATTATTTTGGTTTATAATCCCTCGGAAGCCTCGTTACCTGGCAACGTAGTTTCCCTTTGGTCGGATTTTTCTATCCGGAACGGGAACACATGACTACTATTATTTCTAGCAAACCTTACATTACATTTTTTGAAGAAAATACATAAAAGCGCATTTTTGTTCATTTTAACAAAAAGCGTGCGATGATGTTTACTGACGTCAGTAATTTGTATTCACTGCATACGTGGGAGGGAGGGGGTGGGGCTAGATGGAGTTTTCCAGCACGGCTGAATTCACCGGAAATGCCTCTACGGTGTGCTAGAGAGACGGTTCTCCATTGCATTACAATAGTATTTATTATATTTTTCAATTAAAACGTTATTATACAACGTTCTATGTTGCAATTAATTCCAACAAAACTAGAGAGCTAAGATGGCCTTTCTCGTCGCCCACCTGATTAGACAAGTTCCAATTAAAGTTTATTTGCAAAGATCGGCATACAAATGCCTATGGCCATTAAACACATATTCATGGTGATAATATAAACAAATAGAAACATACATAGATTAAGTAGTACAGTAAAGAGCATAATACAAAAAAGACACAAAAACATAAAGCAAAAAAACAACAAAAAAAAACATAATAATAAGCCAGTTGATTTATACTTATATTTAAAAACAGTTTAGGCTCCAGGGTAGATTTTCTTAATTCTATTGCAAATTTGATAAATCTTACAGTATTAAGTAATTTACTATTTGATTTATTTAGTTATACAGATGTTAACATATTTATCGAAGGCCAGGAGGTGTTGCCTAAGTAAGTTTGTCTCAAACTTTTGTATAGTGTACAACAACAGATAAAATGATACTCGTCTTCTATCATATTTGAAGAACAACATTTACATTTTCTGTCAGCTCTGGCAGTTACCAAAATATTTATCAGTTTCAATTTCAAGATTATGTTCTGATAATCTAAAACACGTCATATATTTTCTTAGTCTATCATTTTTAGATAGGGTACTGAAGTTATTGATCGGAGTTATACTGGACGCCGTCAGCCCGTACGCCCCAAGTGAAACTATAATTCGTCCATTTTTTTCAAACTCCGATTTTTTAACTTTTATAAACCCAATCAGGTGAGCGATGTTGGGACATATTGAATCTCCTTTTTTTGCAATTATGTGCAACACTGGGTGTTAAATAACAACGATTCTATTAAACATTATAAGAATTATAGTTACCTTCGTGCAATTATGGAAATTATTCAGTTATGAAAGATTATGAACCAAAAAATGCTAAAGGTAAGAAATTAAACGCATAAATGGTTTCATTGACGTCAGTTGTGTATTCACCTTAACATAATCATTGTTCGAGGAATTTAAACCAACAATACAATACGGACAATTTGCTACGCTAATTAGAATACTCTTTAGCAAAATGAATGATTAACGTTAGCGCATACACGTCTACGGTACGATGCACACTACCGTAACGAAGAGCAGAAAACGTCGAACGTATACTTACATAAACGTTTTCAACGTCGCATAGTTCATTCTCATCTTTATCTCGTGGCCTTTTATTGACGGTGACACATTACGTTGTTTTGTCTTGGCAATTTATTGTTGTACACGAACTAAAACAGTGGCCATTTGGTGTGTTGATTTTTTGCCTTTAGCCAACGGATATTTTAAGTTTTACTTCAGTGTGTTATTGCATAGGAATCTGCTGTTGTTCACTATTTCCATGAAAAGATTTTGGTGTTAGTCAGGGCTACTCTTTCTTGCCCAAATCATTTTGTGTATTTGAAAACACTTGGAGACAGAGTAATGGCGAGTTGAAGCCAATATTGGTTTACAAAGTGCTCAAGCCCAGGAGGAATCATGCAATTCAAGAAATCCAAAATCTTTTTTAGGACATCGTCTGTATTTTTGCCAATACTTATAAGCAGCTTGATAACCACAGCATCGAGCGAAGGTAAGCTAAAAACATTATAATATGTTTGTTAAGTGGACACTGTACTTTTTGGTAGACAAAGGTCCCGTAAAGCAAAACGAAATTCAATATAGCTAGTATTTTCATCTGGAAATCAAATGCAATGTTTTTGTGGTATAAATAATTGTTAATAGTGAAGATTATGTAAATAATGTATTTATACATACCTGTTATGTTAACTGCGCATGTGGTAATGTAATTTCTTCTTATAACATACGCAGAAACAATACGCATGCAAAATACATTAAACAATTATACATTAAACAATTAATTTATCTTTGCTATACTACGATTGTTCGTTTGTGAATTGAGTGATGTTTCTAATTAAATTAAACCTCACTGCTTCTTTAGAAATCCACGTGAGATTCTAGTGAATATGATAACTTAGGGAGATATTGATGCAAATGACAAACTACGTAATGGTTAACCGTGTGTACCTTTTTGACATTAGATTGTTTCCTTTCTTGTCTTGTTACCTTGAATATTTCGCTTAGTAATTTCAAACAAGCTCTTTCTCATAGAATCAAATTCATCAGATATACTCGTATATCTTATATTTGCCAACAATCCGACTCTTTTTTGTCTACTACTTACTTAAACACTAGTATGATTGTTATATTGCAGATTTAATGTTTCTTCCCGTCTGACAAATGTCAGCGTAATAAACATGTACACGCTTACCACAGCAATAAAAATGTCATAGGAACATAATATGTTGTTTTCGATAACATAGGTACGTTTGTTGATCAAAATTTAATAATTGTATTGCATTTATTTGGAGAATGGAACTTAAGAACTATTTGAGTTGGCCTATATTACGTGTTTGTTTTTTGAAGAAAAAAATCATTCTGCTACAAATACAACTAACCAGCTGATAAACTGGCATTGGTGCAAAGAAATAATACACACATTCGCTCTTTGTTGATTCAGTAGAAAAGCCCCACGAAGAACAACCTTAATTGAATTTTGTCATTAATGCGTTGACATAAACAGCGTGTCGTTGATGTTTATTTCAATAAATTTCCGCGGTGAATTAAAACAAGATTTTTAAATGCTTTCAGATTTTCTTTGAATGTATTGATCTTATAATTAAAGAAACCTCAGCAGACAGGAAATTGGACAATTAAACGGCTGTCAACAGTTTGCTTTGCGAAGCTTGCTTCGTTTGAAAAAGATAATAATTAGTACGTTATGTCGTTACGAAATGCTGTGTAATCCATGTCATAGGAGAAAAAACAATAAATCTTCAACCATCAAACTATTGGCCAAAGTTAAACACGATTTGAACAAGTTCATTATGTTGCCGTATTTTCATAAATAAAACATTACTTTTGTAAGTAAAAAGACTCAACTATAATTCTTCGGTTTATGGTGAGAAAAAAACTTGACAAGCTTTACCTGTGTTTTGGCTGAGCTAGTGAAGACTGTCGACGTTCCGTTTATTATATACTTCATGTTTTCTAGATTTTGTCGTTAATGTAAGGAAAATATGAGTCACACTTGGACAATGGTCTTACTAAACTGGTGAAGAAACATCAATTAGTATTTTACCATAGATTGCCTTATTTCTTTGATTGTTATCGTACTTTATTAATTTGTATCATATTGATGTTGACTTTGTGCGTGTGTTGTCTTTTATATATGCTTTCCGATTGTTAATGTAAGTATGTCAGTAAGATATATTGATATCCTACTGATTTAAAACATCCGTTTTGCTGTCCAATTACTACTTGAAGTCATTTTAAATGTGTTTTAGGCATCTAATAATATACCTATATAACGATAATTTTTTTTGCTTTAGAGGCATTTAAATCACATATTCTGTCTC